>NC_057359.1:9368846-9677115 GCF_016509475.1 Prionailurus bengalensis
TGGGAAAAAGAATGTCTCTTTAACAAATGGTGTTGGGAAAACTGGACCGCCACTTGCAAAAGAATGAAACTGGACTGCTTTCTTACACTATACACAAAAATAAACTCAAAATGGATTAAAGATCTGTGGGTAAGACTGAAACCATAAAAATACTAGAAGAGAGCAAAGGCAGTAATTTCTCTGTCATCAGCAGCTGCAACTTCTTTGTAGATATGTCTCCTGAGAAAAGGGAAACAAAAGCAAAAATAAACTATCAAGACTACATCAAAATAAAAACTTCTAAAAAAAGAGGGGGGGCACCTTTGTGGCTCTGTCAGGCATCCAACTCCTTTTTTTTAAAGTACTTATTTATTTTTGAGAAAGAGAGAGCAGGGAGTGGCAGAGAGAGAGGGAGACATAGAATCCAAAGCAGGATCCAGGTTCCTAGCTGTCAGTGCAGAGCTCGATGCAGGGCTCAAACTCATGAACTGTGAGATCATGACCTGAGTCAAAGTTGGATGCTTAACCAACTGAGTCACACAGGCATCCCATTTGGACATCCAACTCTTGATCTCAGTTCAGGTCTTGGTCTCAGGGTCATGAGTTCAAGCTTTGCATTGGCCTCCACACTGGGCACAGAGCCCATTTAAAAAAAATAATAAAAAAGTTCTGCACAGCAAAAGAAACTACCAACAAAACAAAAAGATATCTACAAAATGGGAGAAGATATTTGCAAATTACATATCTGATGAGGGATCAGTATCCAAAATACATAAAGAATGTATTTAACTGAACACCAGAAAAATAACTGATCTAATGAAAAATGGGTAGAAGACATGAACAAATGCTTATCTAAAGAAGACAGACAGATGGCCAACATATACATGAAAAGATGCCCAGCATCACTCATTATCAGGGAAATGCAAATAAAACCCCAATGAATAGTACTTCACGCCTGTCAGAACGGCTAAAAAGAAAAAGCCTCAAAAAACACTAAATGTTGGTGAGGATGTGGTAAAAAAAGGAATCCTCTTGCACTGTTGGGAATGCAAACTGGTGCAGCCACTGTGGAAAACAGTATGGAGGTTCCTCAAAATATGAACAAGAGAAATACCATACGATCTGGTAATTCCCGTACTGAGTATATATGGAAAGAATATGAAAACACTAATTTCAAAGGCTATATGCATCCCTATGTTTACAAGCAGCCCAAGTGTCCATGTATAGATGAATGGATAGAGAAGATGTGGTATATATATATATATATATATATATATATATATATATACATACACACACACACACACACACACAATGGCATATCACTCAGCCATAAAAAAGAATAAAATCTTGCCATCTGCAACAACATTCCTGGAGGATGTAATGTTAAGTGAAATCTGTCAGAGAAAGGCAAACACCGTATAATTTCACTCATATGTGGCATTTAAGAAACAAAATGAACAAAGAAGAGATTAAAGAAAACCCAAAAAACAGACATTTAACTACAGAGAACAAACTAGTAGTTACCAGAGAGGAGGTGGGCGGTGGGATGGGTAAAACAGGTGAAGGGGATTAAGGAACGCACCCATCGTGATGAACACTGAGTCATGTATAGGATTGTTGAATCACCATATTGTACATCTGAAACCAGCATAACACTGCACATATATCACACTGGAAACAAACAAATAAACAAATCTCCAACATCTACTTCTGTATGTCTATAGTCTCATTATCAGCACATCACAGTAATGACCCCGAGTGAACGAGAAATGGAAATAGGGTTCACCTAATGCTGAACATGACATGGAAGGATATATCAAGTTCACAAATTCCTCAAAGGATCATAAGGAGCCAGTGCTTATAGGGTTAACAATGAGTTGCCTGGAAAAAGGTAGCAGTTCAGAAAAACCTTCCCCAGGGTTATGGATGGCCGTGTCCTCATTGTACCCTAGGTTTAATAGGAAAACTTTATATGTGGGATTGTTAAAGTTTACTGTGGTCGATGCTAAAAATCTTAGGGTCACAGTGACAGAGTCAAGGAGGCCAGGACAGGACCAACAGTGATGGCTGATTGGCAGTGAAGGGGAAAAAGAAATCCAGCATTTTCCTCCCAGAAAATAAGGTTGTGAAATTTTTGCATTTGTTGTGTGCGTATTCATGTGACTACAGACGTGTGTATTAGTCTACTGCAACAAAATTACATAGACTGAGTGCCTTAAACAGCAGAAACTGATTTTCTCACAATTCTTCAGGCTGGAAAGTCCAAGATTAAGGGCCTGTCATGGTTGGTTTCTGGTGAGTTCTCTCTTCTAGGCTTCCAGGTGGCAGTCTACTCACTATGTTCTCCTGTGATCTTTCCTCTGGGAGTGGGAGAGATCTCTGGGGTCTCTTCCTCTTCTTATAAGAACACTAATCCTACAGACTTAGGGCCTCACCCTTATGACCTCACTTAGCCTCAATCACCTCCCTAAAGGCCTTATCCCCAAATGTATTTACAGTAGGGGTCAGGGCTTCAATGTAGCAATTTGGGCGAGAGGAGGGAGTACACAATTCAGTCCATAAAAGTGTGTGCATCACTTTAGGATTGGTTGCTTCTGACATTTGGGCAGAATTTTCCTGTCAATTGTTGTAATGTTTATTTTCCTAAAAGGCAAACTGATTCTGGATTAGCCTTTCAGAATTAGCTCTTCTGATAGGGATTAGGAGAGAATGGCAGAAGAAAAGGAGAGAAAATCCCAGTAGAATAGACTGGAAAAGAAAAATAGCTTAAACTAGACTTTTTGTGGCTAAAAACCTCACAAAATAAGATGTGCTCATCTCTGATGTGACCTAAGTCAAACCCTGAGTATTCCTTCTGTAATCCCATTGGAAATATGTTTGCACCCAGTTTAATCATAGGTTTATTCAGGTAAGTAATGCGCCAGTTGCCAATGCTATCTTGGACAAGGAATATATAAAAATCAGGAAAGTGGCCTCAAAAGAACTAATTCTACCTCATGTTGCTGGTCTATTTTTGCTAGGATTATATAAACATTCATTTTTTTTGGAGGATGGACCAAATACCTTTAGCCGAATTTCAAGATATTTAGGGACCCTGAAAGAGTGACATTAGAATCACACCTAGTCAATTGTAAATATTTAAAAATACTTCATGGTGTTCTTATACCTCTTTCTAGAGCGATGCTATAAAAAAGACAAGCTTTCAATCAGAATTTTTTCTACATCTTGTCCATCCACCACCAAAAGGCACTACAGCCAGGCTAGAGGTCATGGTCGCTTAAACTGCACTTGATGTATTTAGAGGTATTTATCAAAGAACATTTACTATGTTCAAGGAACAACCACAGACACTGTGAACATAAGGATTTTGCAAGTCAGTCTTTTACTCCAATGTCTATAATCTATTTGGGGCAAGGCACATATACACAAACACTGATAATAAATAAGGAGCTGATATTTATCTAGCACTTCTCATGTGCAAGGCATTTTCCATTTTCATTTCACTTAACCTAATTCTTAGCAAAGTCGAAGAGATGGTTGCCCTCATTTAACATATGTAGAAACAAAACTCAGGGAGATTGCATGACACCCCAAAGTCACATGGGAAGAAAGAGAGAAACTAGGAGTTCAACCTGTTCTGTCCATTGCAAAAGCCTGATCTTTCAACCACTAGGCTCTGGCGAAAGGTACTCCGGGTCTAGCATTAACTTAAAATGATTTGGATTTTAGGGGGAAATGTGATCAGGTGGCAAAAGAGAGAAACGCTTTGGGCTGGAAATATAGAAATGTTGAGAATATACTCCGAAGGCAGGAATGGGTACAGTGAAGAAGTGTCAACAGTGCATGAAGGCAGGAAATTACAAGGCAGGTTGAGGAGATGAAGCCTTAGTGAATCATGGAGTCAGGCTAATAGGGTAGACCGGGGCCAGAGTACAGGTTGGCAAAAGTTAAGCTAACAAATTTGAAAATCATCTCATAGGTGCTAATGAATTAAAGCTTTTGAGTGGATGGATATGAAGAAAGAACCATTTAGAACCATTATCCACATGCAAAATGTATTGAAGATGGGGAGAAATGGAAGGTTAGCTGGTAGTTGTCAGTCCTAGCTGCATATTAGAATCCCCTGGGGAGTTGTTTTTAAAAATGTCAATACTGGACCCCACCCCAGCCCAATTTAATTGGAATCTCTAAGGTTGGGACCAGACAAGAATTTTTTTTAAAGCTCCCCCAGGTGGTTCTAATGTGCAACCAGGGATGAGATTCACTGAGTTAGATTATTGCAATCATGCAGCATATAATAAGTTTTTGAGCTAGGATGATAGCAGAGGAAATGACCAAATGCAGCAGACACTGTGGAGGCAGGGGAGAAAATAATAGCTATATTTGGGGAGAAATTATTATAGGTAGGGAGGAGGGGGGGAGACAAAGAGGTTACATGAGTAACTCTGACAAAATTATAAGAGAATAAATTCAGGAGGACGAATCAGGTGGGGCTGGCAAAGTTTTCCATCTTAGGTATGCTATGTTTCCATCAAGAGTAGAATGTTCCGGGGAGTCTGATGTTCAGCGCTAGAAGGAAGGAGACATCATGAGAAGAGATGAAATCTCAGAGATGGACAGAATTAAAAGGCAAGAGGGTGTAGGACCTTGGGAGATGCCAACATGGAGGGGTAGCAGAGGAAAAAGGGAAGCAAAAAAGAGAAACAAAATGCAGGCTCCAAAATGAAGAAATGGGGAAAGGGAAGGCCAACGGTGGAAAGTGCTACCCAATGGGGGTGATATAACCTACCAAGCCCCGTGCCCTCAATATGCAAGAACAATAATGTTGCCGTGGCTGCAGCAGCTGTTTTTGTCTTCCTATCTGGGGCTCTCAAGCACACAATATTGCTTGCTGCGAATGCAATCTGGTCTCTTTGCTAGATGAGAAAAGAAAAGCATTTGAAGTATGTGCCTCCATGGAGGAGCTTATTAAACAGGCTGAAGGTCTCTGGGATAGGTTGGAAGGAATAATACAGGAAGGAAGCCAAGACAGGGAAGTTTTTTTAAGAGGCAGAAGGGAATTAAAATTGCCATCAACAAGTTGGCAAATAAAAAACAGCGACACAGAGAAGAAACAGAACCAGAGGAAAGACAGCATTTCTAGGGAGAGACAATAGATAGGAACCTTGATAATTTTAAATGTGAAGCCGTTGTGTTTCAGTTCCATCATTCAATGGTAAGGAAGATTCGGCTTCTATTGGGTTGGAAGAATTCTGAAGACAATACTATCCAACTGCATAAAAAGTCCACTGCAGAACAAACAGGCTACTAAGACGGTCATCAAGCTTTAATAACATCTGAGACTGGCCATTTAGTTGTCTTCAAATTCTTTTAAAAAAATCAGTAAATGAAAGGAAAAGAAAAGCAGCTGTCATAAAGGTGTAACATGAGCTCTCTAGAGGCATGTTGAAAAATTAAATTTTATTTCCTTTTCTGATAAGTTCCTTGGCTTGTTGATTAGAGCACTGACAGAGAAATGTGTATCTGACAACGTCTTTCATGATGTTTTATGACCAACATGGGGCAATGTTAGATGATGGGACATTAAGTGGATTCATAGCTGCTTAAATGATTATAAAGATCATTGGGCCAGCAATCAAACATGCAGGCTCTGGTCTGATTCCACCATTTAGTAACTATTACCTGAAGGGAGTTTTCATACTCTCTGAGCTTCAAATTCTTCATCTCTAAAATGGGTTCGATAACAGCTGCCTTTTGTTGCCCATGGGATGAGTGAGTCATTATTATGGGAACAGGTTCTGCAATTTCAAAGGTCTTATGACCTCAGGGGAAGAGATGCTGGTGATGGGCGAATCCCAAAGCCTCACCCTAACCCCCAGAACTTAGAGATATGTTACATGATGCAGCAAGGGGGAATGGAGGTTGCAGACGGAATCAAGGATGTAAATCATCTGAATTTAAAGGAGATTATCCTGGCTTATCTAGGATGCACTGTAATCTCAAGTTTCTTTAATGGGGAAGAAGAAGGCAAAAGAATCAGAACCAGAGAGATGGCAGAGAGATGGCTACTGCTGGCTTGCCGCAAAAAGTCAAGCAATGTAGGGGGCACAGGGCCAAAGAATGCAGGCAGCCTCCCGAAGCTGCAAAAATCTAGCAAACGGATTCTCTCCTCAAGCCTCCAGAAAGAATGCAACCCCACTTCTGACCTCCAGAATTAGAAGGCGATCAATTTGTTTTGTATTAAGCCACGAAGCTTGTGGCAATTTGTTAAAGCAGCAACATGAAACCAATACCATGCCTTTGTATAAGCCTTTCTCTAATAAAGTCCCAGAATCCTGTGCTCTTGGTCCTAACTGATACAAAATTCCTATTAATTTATATGAAGTCATAGAAAGTATACCTCTATAATTTGGATGTAATACAAAACTGGAAAGGACAGCACATATACTGCCTAAACTCCTGATAAATCTAAAAGATCTTTATGAATCATATTAAGATAGAGTATCACAAGGAAATATAAACTTTTCCTTTTAGGTTCAAAATACACATTGCACAAGTACAGAATGAATAGACCAAAAGTTGCTCATGAAAAAACAGATGAACTTTAATTTCATACAAAGTCATAATAAATCAACGGTGACTGATAAAAATCCCATGCAATTCTAAGGCTGCACTGATAGAATGTGGGCAAAGAAATGATAAACAGGTTTATTGGACTCTAACAGATGAATAAGCTTTTCCTGCTGGAACATTGCATAAGTGACTAATTGTATATTTGCAAAGTCAAGAGACCAATAAGACAAAACCTTCTATATTAATGCTAGGATTGGCCAGCAACATAAGAATCATCTGTTTAAAAAGAGAGATCTATGACCCCTATCCTAGAGCTACTAAATCAGATTCCCTGAAGATGGGACCAAGAACATGTATTTTGTGTTTTCAGCAGTGCCCTTGGTGATTCTGATGTGTAGGACATGTCTGATCTATGGACCCCAGGTCAGAAGCAAATGGTCAAGTCACTAAGATAAAACATGGGTGTAGACTGTGGAATCTCACATTCAGGGAAGGCTCCATAATTGTCTTCACATACTTGAAGGGATATCAAATGACTATCCTCTGCAGTTATACAGAATAAACAAAAGGGTACAAGAGACCAGCAGGTACTTTTCAGTAATTGAATTTATGTGTATATACCCCAAGTTACGCCAGGCTACTCTGGCCTGAAGGTTGAAAATGGGTCCAAGTAACTGTAACAAAATAGTATTTCTATGGCTACATCCCAACCTGATGGTTGCAGACTCCAAGCTTCTCTCTCCCAAATGTTTTTGGGAGTCTCCAAAGAGTATCACATGTGTCTTTGAGAAAGACAGCTCTTCCTCTCTAAGAATTCATAACATATGTATCATTTTCTGTCTCTGGCTGACTACTGCATGTTACCAAAGGTACCACAGTAGCTTCATTATTCAAAGAACCCACTAAGGTCTCTACCACAGAGACCTATGATGTTTTCTTCAGCTACTTCCTAGTTTCCAATGACTATGGTTCCTCTTAGGTTCAGTCTGCCAGCTCCCCTTGAAACTAAATGTGGTTTAACAATTACTGCAATTAGGGAAGGTTCATGGTCAATTTATGACACTCTCTGTCACACAGACTTCGGCTGTCAATATTTTATAGACAACCTTCTTTCCTTTCTCCCTTATCCCTCCTTTTCTACGTTGCACTTACTCTGCAGTCCCTCTCCCCAGGAAAGGAGACAAATGACCAGAATTAACTCCAGTGAGCTTAAGGAGAAAATGAAAAACTTATTGTATGGACACAGGGGTATTTCAAGAGGAGGTATTCAAGTTTTATAAGGGATTACAATGAGAAAATCCAAAAGTGTCAGCAGCCAAGGCAGAAACTCTATGGAGCCACAGATCTTTCTCTTAGTCATTTGCTGCATGCATTTTGAGGCCAGCTTTCATTGCTTCTCTATGTATAGGGTAGAGAATGTCTTCCCCAGTTGACACTACTTTTCTGAGTATTCAACAAAGATTAACCGGAGTCTCTGGGTGCTACTTAAAATTTCCTGGGGAAGAGAACCAAATGGGCCCATTTTGGGTCAGGTGGTCACCCCTGGTTCAATTAATGGTAGTTGTAGATCATATGGTCCATTGCCTTATTAGCAGATACAGAAGTAGAATTTCTAAGAAGTAGTATGAGCAATGTTTCTCTGTGAAAAACACTGTCTTAGAGACATGGGATTGGCAGGCATCACAAAGGATTTTATGTCACTAACCTTGGGCCAAATTTATACTCCTCTACTTTTTTCCCCTTTGAGTTTTTCCCACAAGACCTTTTTTTTAAATTTTTTTTTAACATTTATTTATTTTTGAGACAGCATGAACGGGCGAGGGGCAGAGAGAGAGGGAGACACAGAATCAGAAGCAGGCTCCAGGCTCTGGGCCATCAGCCCAGAGCCTGATGCAGGGCTCGAACTCACGGACCGCAAGATCGTGACCTGACCTGAAGTCGGACGCCCAACCGACTGAGCCACCCAGGCGCCCCTCCCACAAGACCTTTTGTGCATAGACTTCTGTGGGGCTGCTCAACCAGTCTCTGCAAGACATGGTTGACCATGCCTGCTTTCCAGCATAAACAGAACCTTCATTCTCCAACTAAGATCTCTTTTACGAATGATTATAAGGAGACGAGCTTCCTACCCCAGGAAGTACTAAAAGCAAGAAGAACCACCTGTAATAAAATTGTAGAAAAAGATATCATGCTCCTTGACATAATAGGATATACAAGAGCATTTTAAAACTCATCAGTATCTTAAATTTATAGGTAATATAAGTTTACTGACCAGCCAACTGAAAGTTGAATTAACATAGTCTCATCTAAATTGTCTAAAAGCTTGAGAACTAAAAAATAAACCTACTCTCAGAATCTGATATATGTTTTTTAAAAAAACCAAGTTCTTCTATGACTACAAATCCATTTACTTTGCCAAGAGAAGGAGGAACACACGGCGTTGCTAGTTGTAAATTAGGTATTTATCAGTTGGAGAGGTTTTCTTGTGCTCTTTTTACCAAATGTTCTGGGGATTTTAAGAGTGGCTTTCCAGGTCATCAAACTAATTACCTTCAGTATTTCTTAAAGAACAGAGGTGGTAAGAAAAACTCGCTCAGATGGTGTAAATGAAGCACCAGCTACCTTGAATACAAAACAGGTGCCCAGCAATGTATTTGGGGCAGTTGATGCTGTGTTTGCTAAGTGGGCACCATTCAGATTTCAGGTCCATTTGGCGACTTCACTTTTTGTTTTTGGAAACTCCATTTTAATTGTGTTTAATGATGAACATAGAATTCTGGAGTCTTGATTTTCTAGTTGTGTGTGTGTGTGTGTGTGTGTGTGTGTGTGTTTAATAAACGAACTGTGTTTTCACTACTTTTTCCATTCTTGTTTCTTTCTGTAGTTTTATAGAGTGTGAACATTTATGTTATTATACTTGGAAAGCAAGTGGTGCCAGTAGCTCTAGAACTGTTTGGGTCTTCAGGTCTTTCAGCTGCCTGTTCATGCAGGAGATTCCTGAATTCTCACATCACTGCACTTTAATCCCATGGAGAACGGGGGACAGTATATGGGTCATCTTTCTTGCTACAAATCAGAGCAAAGACGTGGGCCTTCCCCACAAAACTCCCTTTCTCCTCCAGTGGAAAAACATTTAACTATTTAATAACTAAGTGAACAGACAAGAAGGCATCATGATATACTAGGGAGAACATGGGTCTACCAAATACACAGACATGAGTTTGAATACTAACTTGATCCCTTGCTCTTTTGGTTTAGTTAAATGCGAATCACAACAGTGACCACATGGGGGTTTTAGAAAAATTAAATAATAAATATAAAAGCACTATACGTGCTCAATAAACATTATTTCTTTTTCCATTGCCTCAAAGTTTGAGGAGAGGATTAATGGGGGCATGTATGTCAATAGTGCTTGTACATTTTTGAGTCAAGAAGTCCTAGGAGGTTTTCATATGGCTATGGACTTCCTCCTGGGGAAGGGAGGAAACCATATAGATGGAAAAAATAAAGAATTAGGGCTCAATTTGGGGAAATTCACGGACCTTCTGAACATACCATCAGCAGATGGTATTAATATTGTTAATTGTCATCTCCCTGGTTGTTGCTCTGTTCTGTCCGAAATCCTTAGTCAGGGATGACCTCAACATACAGGACCAATGTGATGTTAAGGAGCCTAGCAAACACAGAATGTTCTTTCTATACCCAAGACCCTGAATTTAAGGCTTAGATCAC
This sequence comes from Prionailurus bengalensis, assembly GCF_016509475.1. Classification (NCBI taxonomy): domain Eukaryota; kingdom Metazoa; phylum Chordata; class Mammalia; order Carnivora; family Felidae; genus Prionailurus; species Prionailurus bengalensis. The sequence goes on from NC_057359.1 coordinate 9,379,134, forward strand.
TGTTCAAAGATTTATGTTTGGTAACTAAACTTTGAACCTTGTCTTGAGATCAGATTGTAGGCAAAGAGATCCTGGGGACCTGAATGGAGATGGAAGGAAGGAAAGCAAGTGACTGACCTCCAACAGTTTGGGGGAAAGGTTGGAGAACAAGAGGCTGGGGTTCTTAGGTTTTGTTCATCCACTTTATTAACTTTAATCAAGTATTTGTCCTAGCAGATGCACAGTCTAAAATTCATATTTAAATATGTGTTACATTTTTATTTTTTATTTTTTAACGTTTATTTATTTTTGAGAGAGAAAGAGCTTGAGTGGGGGGGGGTGGCAGAGAGAGAGACAGAGAGAGAGACAGAGAGAGAGGGAGACACAGAAGTCTGATGTGGGGCTTGAACTCAAGGACTGTGAGATGGCGACCTGAGCCGAAGTTGGAATGTGTAACTGACTGACCTACCCAGGTGCCCCTAAATATGTGTTACATTTTAAAAAATCAAAGTAAACATACACCCAATTAAAAAAAATGAAATAACTTAGAAAACAAAACAAAAACAAAACCTGAAACACTTGTCTACCAACATGCCCCTACCCAGTCCACATCTTTTTCTCAACAGAAAAATCTAACTGGTTTTAATTCTACTATCTTTCTACCTTATTTATTTTACGAACCTCCTCCTATAAGAAGTTAGGGCTTAGCTTACCTCACTTATTTAGTGGGGAGAGAGAGAAAGAGAGAGAGGTGGGGGAAGGGAGGGAGGGAAGAGGGGTGAGAGAAAAAGGGGACTGAGGAAGGGGGAAGGGGGAAAAGGAAAGGGGAGGGGAGAAAGAGGGAGGGGGAAGGGGGAAAAGGAAAGGGGAGGGGAGAAAGAGGGAGGGGGAAGGAGGGAGAGGGAAAGAGGGAGAAATGGAGGGAGAGGGAGAGAGAGAGGGAGGAATATGGAGGGAGGGAAGGAAAATACATCTAGGGTAGCCATTTCAGTTGGAAATTCTTTCAACCGAAGAATATCTCTTTAGGACAGAAAATGTGTATCTTGCTATTTTCTGTGTATATGTGCTGCCCTTCATTTTCTTAGTTCTCTTCCTTTTTGGAAATTCTTCTAATCATAGTCTGTTTCTCCTCTTTAATTTTCTCTTTCTCTCCTCACAGTATGTTCTGGGAGAGTATCTTGTCTTTATTTTCCACTCTTTCCTTTGAACCTGTTTTTTTTTTTTTTTGTAATTAAATACTTTTTTAATTGCTGAGAGCTAGTTCTTATTCTCTGTTCCTTTTTCATAGCCTTCTGTTCTTGGTTTATGGATGTAATATTTTCTCAAATTTCTCTTAGGAAAAGAGGGTTTTCTTAAAGTTCTTTTTTGTTCCTTACATTATCTCACTTTCCTCTCAATCAGTTTTTATTTTTGTTCAGTTTGGTCTTTTTGTTCATGCTGAAAGTTTTTATGAAATAACTGAAAGCTGTTGGTTTTTGGTTTATATTATGAATGAAGGAATGTTGACAACAAACTCCATGGCTTTAGGAGTGCAGCTTATAAATGGACAACATTGCTATAGTATGAAGAGCAGGGAGTCAGCCGTGTTTGTCTTGTGCTGTGTGTGTGTGTGTGTGTGTGTGCAGGTGTTGGAGGGGCATTCCAGAAGTCAAAAGGAAGTCTTTATTTGGAATACCAGAACTATACCAACTTTCCTAATTTTTCATTAGATGGTATACAGTCTGTTCAATTTCTTCAGAAAGGAGAGCCCTGGGGTTTAGTTGTTGTTGCTCTGGTTAGGGCCAAACACTTAGTTGGTTGCTGGCTCTGCCAGGGAGGGAGAGGGCAGATTTTGTATTATGAGCCTCTGTTTTCAGTCCTTCTCCATTTCTGCCCTATCTGCTTTGCCAAGTCATCAGTCTTGTGGAGATTCTTCTGAGAAGGAAAATGTCCTCCTGAGTTGCATCCCTTTGTGAGACTCTCAGGTTGGAGCTTTCTCTACTTCATTGACTCATGGTCATTTTTCCATTTGCTTTTCACATTTAAGGAATTTGCTGAAATGTGTGGTCTGACAACAATCCCTTATTCAGTGTACTCTAAGGAAATCATCGTTACCATTTACGGGGAGAAAGGGAGACAAATGAGGGAGTAGAGTAAGCCATGATGATATGGAAGTCATAGCAACACTTAACAAAGTCCCTGCCCTCTCTTACTGTCCAGAACCCTGATATTTTTAAAGTAACCTCAAGTACCTAATCCGAAAGAGCTGTCACCCTCTTATCCATGCTGCTCTGGCTCAGTTTCTTAACCATCCAGTTCCTCTTCCTTCTGCACTGCTCCATATATATACCATGTGTGTCCTCTGACATGTCACATCTCTCTATTTAAAATGGCACACCACTGAGTAGTAGTCTACATTTCACCCAAGTCTACATTTTCCCCAAGAATATTTTTTCCTTCTGAAAACAGGTGAAAGAGAAAGAGTGTAAGCATTTACCTGGCACTGTCCCAATTCCGTGTTCTGGGGGTTTGGGAGCAGGGAGGGCTGTTAGTCAGCACTTTTAATGGTTGTTAACCCATCAGAAATGAAAGAATGAATTTCCCTAGAGCAATAAAAGGGCAAGGTCAAGTCTTTTTCTTCACAGAGAATAAAGCCAAGCAGCTGGGCAATGAAAGACAAAGGAAGAAGAGAGAGCACATTCCTGAGAAATAGTTTTTTGTTATAGGAATGGGTTTCTGTGTATTCACAAAATTAAGTAACTGGTAAAACTTTTAATAGAGAAGATGACTGAATAAAGCCTTTGTTTACATTTCTTGAATAGCATTCCATTCACTAACTCAAACAGCTGAAATGACTTTTGAATTTTACTCAAAGTCATGGAGATATATATCCACTTTGGTTGTCTGGCCCATCACAGTCATAAATACCAAGAGTGAAGGCCAGTAAATCTGCCATTTCATAGCAAAAACAACACCATGACAATTTAACTAATGATTCCCTCACACCACTTTTATTATACAAAGAAAGGTTTCTCTTTTTGACAGAGAAAGACATCCTTCATGGATTCTTTTCCAGAAAGGCAGAAATGTGTGTCTTGTTGATATAGAACATTAAACTCAAATACAGAAATAAAGCAAAGAAATAAGCCTGCCTCCTCTTAATGCTTTTTAGGATGACTTTCTCCCACTCTCTTACTTTTTCATATTCTTTCTATATATAGTTTATAAGAGGCTATCTTAAGAGTTTGACTGAGCTGGTGCCAAGCATTTGATGGACCTCATAGTGTGGGTCTAGTCAAGATTTCTTTTATCCCTCACCCCTTTTTTTCTAGTCAAACTATTCTAGTCGCTATCCCTTAAACATGCCCAAAGTCTTCCTACTGGGATGCTACTGCATACATTGTATTCCTTGCCTGTAAAGTTCGTCTCCCACCTATATGCCAAAAAGTTCCACACCTCCTCCAAGGTTCAGATTCCACTTGCTCCGTAAATCTGTTCTAGACTGGCCTCGTCCTTTTGACATATTCTTTTCCTGTTCCAAACTTCCATCACTTGAAATGTCTACTTTGTGTTATGGCTCTTGTGTATACACTGCCTCTCTAGTATCTCTCTGACTACAACAAGATCACTCAAACTTTCAACTTTTATGAGAGTCAGGGTGTTTGCCCATTAGGGTATTTCATGAAAAAAGCAAGCATCAATTTAAGAAGAATTTTTTTTAAAGATTTATAATTCTTAACTTAAAAGACACATTTTAAAAATAAAAAATAATGATTATTTCATAATCAAGAAAAGGAAATATTGTTTAAACATTTCATCAAAATATCTATAGCTAGCTAGACACAAACAGATCAATCCAAAGGTCAATTTCCTCTTCTAACCATTTCCCCCTTATTCTCTAATACTGCTAAGGCTGAAAAATTCTGGTTCACAGTTTATGGTTTTAACAGGTAGTTATGGACCTTGTACTTGAACCCAGATCAGAAACTGGGAATAGATCTCTCTCTACAAACTAATTACAGAACTCCTCTTTAAGGTGATGGCACATTGACTACAAATCTGGAGAAGTGAGGGATTTATGTTGGGAGAGAGGAATCAAGGATTTCTAATGCACCGTTTGGTTTCACTGGGGTCAGCCAGGTATTTCTTCATATTCTATGGATGCTTGTGTACATGGGTTTAAAATATATGCAATGATAGGTTATAAATTCTGTTAATAGGTAATTAAAATAAAGCATTAAGAGTTGAGAAAGGGTCAAAATGGTGACTGAGCTGTTTTCACTTCAAGTATAACTTCCTAAGAATGTTTGTAGGTTAGCTGAAGTTCATGATGTTTCTCTCTGAAATAACACGTTCAGGATATAATATTTGTTAAAATAGCTAATATTTAGTGCATGATGACTATATGCCAGGCAGCATAAGCATGTTATGTGTGACCCTTAGGACAATTCTTTGAGGTAGGTACTATTATAAACTTTATTCGCTGATAATAAAATTGAGTCACAGAGGTTTGAAATGACTTCTAAAATCACATAGTTTTTGTATGGTCCAGCCGGGGTTTGAACCCAGGAAACCTGACTCCAGAAACTTAAGTCGTAGCCACTATGATTTCATTCTGCATTACACCATTTAAGAAAGCTACTTACAGAAACAATTGTGGCCAGAAAGAATAACTTCATTAAAATGTTTTTTTTTTAATTTTTAAATGTTTATTTATTGTTGAAAGACAGAGCATGAGCATAGGAGGGGAAATGAGAGGGAGAGACACAGAATCTGAAGCATGCTCCAGGCTCTGAGCTGTCAACACAGTGCCCGACGCAGGGCTCGAACTCAAAACTGGCAAGATCATGACCTGAGCGGAGGTCGGATGCTCAACCGACTGAGCCACCCAGGCGCCCCTAAAATGTTTTAATCTCATTCATCATTCAATAAAAGTTCATGCCAGTACCATTTCCCCTGACTGCAAGTGTTTTTGTGTATGAAAAGACAATATTTGACATGACTATCATTTTCTGTGCCAAAAGAAGTTACAAAATCAACAGCTGCAATTTGGTTATATTTAGAACGTCAGTATTTCCCTCAAAACTGAAAGAATGCTACCAGTAATGTGGCTCGCCATCACTTTTATTCTTGAACAAAGTACTCTGTGATCAGGGGCATCCTTTTTTCTTTGTCTAGTGATGCCCTTCCCCTCTACACATATAACTGGTATAACAGTTGGTATTTATTCCAAGATGACCTACACCACAGTATATAAAATGATCATTCACTGAACAAAAATCTTCAATGGCACATATTTTCATTAATAAACAAATGAGAAGTTATCCAGCAGTCATTTCTTATACAGTTTATCGCTGAACAAAAGTGGGAGTGGAGAGTATTAGGGGTGCTGACCTCCCTGTACAGTTGAAAATCTGCCTATAACTTTTGATTTCCCCCAATATTAACTACCAATCACCTACTGTTGACCAGAAGTTTACTAGTAACAAAACAGTTGATTAAAACCTATTTTGTATGTTATTTGTATTGTATAGTACATTCTTCCAATAAAGTGAGAGAAAAGAAAATGTTATTAAAAAAACATAAGGAAAATACCTTTCAGTAATGTATTTCTTTAAAAAAATCCACGTATAAGTGGACCTGTGCAGTTCAAATCTGTGTCACTCAAGGGTCAACTGTATACATATTGCTTGTAAGCCAAATGGGGTTTGACTAAACTTTAAAGCAAAATGTCAACCAAGAGCACACAATATTAATTACTCTTTTATACAGTATGATACTGAAATTCCAAAATGTTCTCTTATAAATGAATTTTACCAATAGCTCACTTTGTGTTGTGGTTTAAAAATATGTCCACAAATTTTTTGACACTCTTCTCTTCAAAAGGTCAGTGTTGGTTCTCTTCCCCTTGGGCATACACTGGACTTAGTAACTCACTTCTAACAAATAGAATATGGCAGAAATAGTGTGGAACTTCTGAGATTAGGTCATAAAAAGTATCATGGCTTCCTCTTTGGATAACTTGCTCTAGAGGAACCTAGCTGACCTTTTGTGAGAACACTCAGCTCCACAGACAAGTCCATGTGTCAAATAAATGAGGTCTTCCAACAACCACAAAAGAAGTGAGGTTTCCTGCCAACAGTCATGAGAGTAAACCATCATGGAAACAGCTCCTACAGCCCCAGTCAAGCCTTCCAATGACTAAAACCTTGCTGACATCTTGAGCACAACTTCTTCAGAGACCCTAAGCCCTAACCACCTAGATAAGCCGTTCCTAAGTTCCTGACCCGTGGAAATTAGGAGATAATAAATATAACTTAAGCTTCCAGGTTTTGTGTTAGCTTATTACATTGCATTAGATAACTAATACACTTTGTTTCTCTTCTGTACACACTGTTCATCATTAACTTTATGACTTCTTTTATATTTTCTCTGCAGTAACTTGAATCATACCTGTTTTCACTTGGAGCACCTTGAATATGTTTTACTTCATCTCTTTCTTTAGTAGCATAATTCATCATTTCTAACTGAAAAGGTATAAATTTGCACTTGTACTAGAAAAACTCAATTAGTTTATTAGCATGATCACTGCACTCTGCTTAAATTCTGATAGTTTCACGCCACTATTGGAAAAAAAAATTAAAATAATGAATTAAAGTGTAGGAGAAAATTGATATCCAGTCCACTGAAAACCGATTTTCAGATAAAAAAAAATCATTGTATTTACTGCTTGCAATTCATTCTAACTAATTTACAGAATCATGATACTTGTAGATTCACTTACTACAGCACATTCAAATTCATCCTCCATATTTGCACAAACTATTAACTATTTAGAATTTTTCCTTCAATGGTAAGATTTATATTAAATTTTTCAGCAATATTTTTATGAATACATGTATTACTTGTTAAACCACTGGGCCATTTTGTGAAATAGTGTGTAATGTAACATAATAGTAAGGCAAATTTGCAATTTGATATATATAAGCAAAAAGACAAATAATACATACTTATGTGCACACATTGTTGAAAATATCAATAAATTATAAAATACATAGACTGATCCAAAAAATGTATAAATTATTCTTATCATAAATTAAAGAGGAGACATCACTACAAAACCTACCGATATCAAAAAGGTGAAAAGCGAAAATTATGGACAACTTTAGGCAATAAGTTCAACAATAGAGATGAAATGAAAAAGTTCTTCAAAAGGCTAAAACTACCAAAGAATACTTAAGAAGACATAGGGAACCTGATTAGCTCTGTGTCTAGCAAAGAAATTGAATTGTATATTATAAAAAACTATCCCAGAAAAAAATGTGGGTACAGATGATTCTAGTAATCAATTGTATCAAAATTTTGGTAAAGAAATAATACAAATTCTACCTTAACTCATTTTATGATGCCATAATTACTTTGATGCCAAATTAGACAAAGACATAAGAAAATAAAACTAAAGACCAATATTTCTCATAAACATAGATGTAAAATCCTTAAAAATTTTTAATAAATCCTTAGTAAAATTTTAGCAAGCCAAATTGAGGCACATATTGAAAGGATAATACAACGTGAGCAAGTGGGCTTAATCCCAGAAAAGCAATTTTGATATAACAGTTAAAAGACAATCAGTGTAATCCATCACATTAATAAACTAAAAAAGGACCATATGATATCTTAATAGGTTCAAGAAAAGCATTTGCAAAAATTCAACATCCAGTGTGATAAAAACTAGGAATGCAAGGTAATTTATCAACTGATAAAAGGAAACTCTACAGCTAACATTATAGTATGGTCAAAGACTAAAATGCCATGCCCCTAAAATAGGAACAAAGCAAGATATTAACTCTCACCACTTCAGCATTATACTCAGGTTCCAGCTAGTTCAATAATGCAAGAAAAAGAAAAAAAAAGACATACAATTTGGAAAAGAGGAAGCATAATGTTTTTGTTTGTTTAAAGTTTGTTTGTTTATTTATTTAGACAGACAGCATGCTCACGAGCAGGGGAGGAGCAGAGAGAGTGTGAGAGAGGATCCCAAGTAGGCTCTGCATTTGCAGCACAGAGCCTGATGCAGGGCTTGACCTCACGAACCCTGAGATCATGACCTGAGCAGAATCAGAGTCAGATGTTTAACCAATTGAGCCACCCAAGTGCCCCAAGAAGAAGCATAAGTGCTCATTCAAAGACAGCATGAATGTCCGTCTAAAACATTTTAAGGAGTCTATATATAATCTAGTTCAAAGCAACTAGAACTAATCAGTAAAGTTTGCAACAGGTATATTTTACATAGAATGTAAGATTGATATAAAAAATTCAATTGTATTTCTATATACTAAAAATAAACAATTGGAAATGGAAATTAATAAAATACATTTACAACAATATTAAACAATGCAATATGAATCAATGTAACAAAGTATGTACAAGACCTGTATATTGAAAACTATAAAACACTGCTTAGAGAACTTAAAGGAGACCTAAATAAATGGAGGGATACACTACGTTCACCAGACTTTAATTCTCCTTAAAATTATCTATACATCCAATGCAATTCTCGTCAAAATTTAGTAGGATTTTTTTGTAGTAATTGACAAGCTAAGTCTAAAATTTATATAAATGCAAAGGATTTAGAATAAACAAAACAAATTAGAAAAAGAACCAAGTTGGAAGACTTACATTTCCTGATTCCAAGACTTAGTATAAAGCTTCAGTAATCAGGACAGTGTATTACTGGCATAAGGACAGATGTATAGAACAAGTAACAGAATAGAGTCCACAAATGGACTTACCCATAAAAGGTCAATTGCTTTTCTGACAAAGACACCAAGGAAAAAGGACAGTCTTTTCAACATATGGCACTGGAATTGGATGCCCATACTTTAAAAAAAAAAAGAATCTCAACCTTTACCTCACAACATATACAAACATTAACTTGAAACACATAATAGGCTTACATGTAAGAGATAAAACTAGAAAAATTCTAGATAAAAACATTGAGAAAAATCTTTGAGACCCTAGATGAACAGAGAATTCTTAAGTGGGGCAGAGAATTCACAAAAAATTTTTAAAAAATGGACAAAATGGACTTCATCCAAGATAAAAACTCATTATTTGAAAGCTATGTTAAGAAAACTAAAAGGCAAGCCATAGACTGGGAGAAAATATATGCAAAATATATATCTGACAAACACTTGTATCTAAATATATAAGGAACACTTACTACTCAATAACAAGAAAAGAAACCAATTAAAAATGGGCAATATATTTAAACAGAAACTTCACCAAAGAAGATATTCAAACGGCAAATAAACACAAAAAAATGGTGCTGAACTTCATTAGTTGTTAGGGAAATGCACAGAAAACCCATGAGAAAACTCTACACATCTGCTATCATGGCTAAAATTAAATTGGCAGACATTATCATGTGTTGGTAAGTGTACGGAACAACAGGATTTCTCATTGCTGGTGTGAATGCAAAATAATGGAGGCACTTTGGAAAACTGGCAGGAATTATTTTACAAAATTAGCAATACACCACACAGCCTAGCAATAATGCCCTCAGATGTTTACCAAAGAGAAATGAAAATACATGCTCGCACAAAGACGTGTACAGAAATGTTCACAGACACCTTATCGAGGTGGCATCACCATGGTGGTTAAGAGCATACACTTCAAAGCTAGGTTACGTAAAAGCTAAAAATGGCCTCAGGATAAAAAATCTTAATATCTATAAACTGGTAAATGAATAAACCACATTATGGTGCATCCATACAATGAAAAACTACTCAATGATAAAATGGAACTCATTACCAATGTATGTGACTGTGCATGGATCATAAATTAATTATACTATTAGTTAATAAAGCCAGGCCCAAAAGACTATATGACTCCATTTATATGCTCTAGAAAAAGCAAAGTCATAGTGATAGAGAATCAGTTGACAGTTGTCAAAGCCTGGAAAGTGGAGACAAAATTGACTGCAAAAGAGTAAAGGGACGCTATCTGAAGAGATAAAAATGTCCTGTATCTTGATAACAGTGTTGGTGGTTACAAGACTGTACGGACACATTTGTCAAAACTAACCAAATTTTGCATGTAAAATTAGTGACTTTTATATTATGTAAATTACATTTTAACAAAGCTTATTAAAAAAGAAAAAAAAAAGCTGATAGGAAAAAAATTATTCTGGCCAAGATGCATACCACCTGTTAAGAAAGCAATGACATTTAAAAGCACAATAGGATGTTATGGAAAAATTATACTTTACCTTATGTTTCAAATCTGTGAAAAATATGTAATAAAATTGTTTTCCTGATTCCTTTTTTTTTTTTGAGCCTAACAAACCACTTTGTAGACCAAACTTTGTGTTGCAACCATCTAGGAAAGGGCTTTTGATGTGACTTAGCCCTGACTTACACTAGTTTAGTTTCCTTCACTGCATTATTTTAGCCTACCCACTCCTTAAATACAGACATTTCTCAATGTTCTGCTCATGGTCCTTCACCTTCCTTTTCCTCTCCCAGGACTTCACCAGTCCCCATAACTCTATCTGGTATATGGTGGCTTTGTAGTCACTCTCACTAGAGGTAGAATATATTTCTATATCCCTTAGTTTTGAGCTTAGCCATGTTTTGGTCACTATGATGTTTAATGGACTTAGCCCCAATGGAGGTTTAATGTGTTTGCAGAGTTAAGCTTGCCTTCTATAAAGAGATTCTCCTGTGGAACTTCTGTACCTTCACTCCAGGCCCCAGAAAAGACTATAGGTGCCAACCTCTGGTCAATCTGAAGACCCAGAAGCATGAGAATAAAGCCTGTATGCCACTGGGTTTGGGGATAATTTGTTATGCAGCATGATTGCTGGCATCTTCTTGGCCCTTTTTGTTTCTTCCCTTTTTTTCCAGGGACTTTTAGTGGAAGAGATCATCCATTCTCTCCGTGCTATCATTGTCACATCTAAGGGAAAATACCACTAAATCTGCCTCTAACCTGGCCTCTCTTCTGAGCTCCAGATTCCCACATGATGTCTACAAAGTGAGTATCTACTAGATACATGAAGAAAGAGAAAAACGAAATTCTATCAATTAGTGGCCTACTAGAAACTTATATACTTTTTCCATATGTTGCCTCAGTGAATATTTTGATGAGTTAATGGAAGTATTACTGGTATAAGTTAAACTGGAGAGAAGGTTACTTATAATTACTTGCCCTCGGCAAGATGAAATGGGACCGTATATGTTCTCACTTGGAAAGGGCACGTTAAAGAAAAAAGAGGAGGATGGATGAAATAGATAAAGGGGATTAAGAGTACACTTATTTTGATGAGCACTAAGTAATGTACAGAATTGCTGAATCAGGGGCACCTGGGTGGCTCAGTCACTTGAGCATCAGACTCTTGATTTGGGCTCAGGTCATAATCTCATGGTTCATGGGATTGAGCCACATATCAGGCTCTGCATGACAGTGTGGAGATTGCTTATGATTCTCTCTCTCCCCCTCTCTCTGCACTCCCCCACTCATGTGCCCACATTCTCTCTCTCTCTCTCTCAAAATAAAGAAATAAACATTTACAGAAATTAACTGCTGAATCATTATACTGTACACCTGAAACTAATAAAACACTGTATGTTAACTGTTCTTTAATGAAAAAATAGTCCTAGGATTACAATTAATGGATTTAAAATTATTTTTGGTCTAATTTTTAAGAATTGTTTATATAGTATAGGTACTTATATTGCTGTAATACAGAACTGATACTACATAAAATATTTAGCTTCTCCCTTCACTATAAAATGGAATTTATATTTTTATTCTTTATTTGAGAAAGAGAGAGAGAGCACGAGTGGAGGAGAGGGTCAGAGGGAGACAGAGAGAATCTTAAGCAGGTTCCAACACTCAGCATGGAGCCCAACATGGGGCTCAGTCCCACAATCCTGGGATCATGACCTGAGCTGAAATCAAGAGTCGGACACTAAATTGATAGAGCCATAGATGCACCCCCAGAGTTTATGTTTTTATAGGAAAAAATATAGAGGCACCAGGGTTCATTTACTGAGATAACTTTTTAAAGTGTTTTGCTATTGGCTTTGAAAGGGTATTAAGGTAATCTATAACTACTATATAATCCCATCATCACAATGCATTACATGAGTAAGAAAGGAGATGGCCACATTGTCAGGTGTTTGAAAATGCATGTGTATGAGCAAATTATTTTGGTGATGTAGAAGCCAAATCACTTTCTGAAATATTTACAGGGGGTGAATGAAATAAGATACCTTTTTCCTTGGTTAAATTTTGTTAGAATAGGCTTTTTAGAACAGTTACATATTTACAAAAAGTTTAAGAAGCTGTAACAGAAAGTTCCCACACACTCCTTCAAGTAGTTTCTCCTATTATTAACTTATTAGTTATGATTAATGAACAAACACTGAAGCATTATTATTAAATAAAGTCCATAGTTTATCCAGATTTCTTTATTTTTAACCTACTGTCTTACTGTATTTTAGGATCTCACCCAGATTACCACATCACATTCTGCTTATGTTTTCTTGGTTTTTTTTTTTTTTTTTTTTTTTTGGCTGTGACAGTTTCTCAAATTCCTTATTTTTGATGAACCTGACAGTTTTGATGAATACTGGTCAAGTATTTTGTAGAATGCCCCTCTACTAGAATTTGTCTGATGTTTGTCTCATGACTAGACTGAAGTGACAGCTTTTGGGGAAGAAGATAATCAGATGTAAAGAGACACAAAGGGACATTTTCATCACACCACAACACAGGTAAGTACTATCAACATGATTTATCACAGCTGGTGTCGACCCTAATCACCTGGCTGAGGTGGTGTGTAATGTTTTCTCCTCTGTAAAGTTCCTCTTTCTCCCAGCTTGCCATACTGTATTCCATGGAAGGAAGTCACCATGTTCCGCCCACTCATAGGGAGTGTGGAGTTATGTTCCTCCTTTTTAAGGATGGAATATCTAAATAAGTTACACTGAAGTTCCTCTGCACAGATTTATCTTTTATTTATTCAATCATTTATTTATATCAGTGTGGACTAAAGGATATTTATTTTATACTTTGAGTTCTAGTGCAGTAGTATTTTATCTTGTTGTTCCAATTGTTTTAGCTTTGGCCATTAGGAGTTCTTCCACTTGTGGGGTGCTGGGGTGGCTCAGTCGTTTAAGTGTTGGACTCTTGATTTCAGCTCAGGTCATGATCTCATGGTTTGTGAGTTTGAGCCCCGAGTCAGGCTCTGTGCTGGGTGAGGAGCCTGGTTGAGATTTCTCTCTCTCCCTCTCTCTCTTCCCCTCCCCTGTTCTCTCTCTCTCTTTCTCTCAAAATAAGTAAATAGACTTAAAAAAAAAAAAAAAGGAGTTCTTTCAGTTGGACTGAACTGTCCTGTGTCCCTTTGGCAACACCCCATCAATGTAGGTTTTTGCTTTGTTTTGTTTTTTGGAATTTCTTACTTTCTGTCACTATAAGGGATTCCAGTCATACCTTATATATTTCCTACTCTACCCCAAGAGTCAACCACTTCTCCAAGGAGCCCTGCTTCTTGTTACTGGAAAATGGCATTAGATACCAAGATATAGCTGCTGAGTGTACTTGTGGCTAGAGTATTCTTACTTGTAGGTCTCTCATCTGACAGGGCAAGGATTATATATGTGACTAACTACCCCACAGATACAGATCTACAGATATTTTCATATATAACCATCTGTATCTGGATTGAGTTAAACATGAGTGCATATGAATGCCTCCAACTCTAATCTATGGTCACATGGATCATTTTAGCCTCCTCCCCTTGCTTAACGGTGGATTCCCATTCTAACAGTGAGAAACCTGGCCCCTGCCATCTGCCACACATTTACTTAATTTTTAAATTCCAATATACATGCATAGCAGTATCATAATTGTTAAGCCATAACCCCATGGGAAACAAATTTATTAACTAGAGTGCAGTATGAGTGTGTGTGCACACAGCCACTTAGGTCAGCAACCTCCCCCACCCCCTTCAGTGAGGTTGTCTCATACATTTGTAATCCAGTTTGATTTTCATGTCACAGGCTACATTCTTCCTGAGATCCCTGACCTCCTAAATGATATGGTTAAAGTTACACAGATTAAAGTTTACTTTGTGCCATATCAAGCTCTATGGGTCTTGACGAACGCATGATGTCAGGTATCCGCCATTATAGTCTCAGGCAGAAGAGATTTACCACCCTGAAAACCTCCTGTGCTTCACCTACTCAATCCTCCCCTACTCCCCCGAACTCCAGGCAACCACTGATCTTTTTACTGTCTTTAGAGTTTTTCACTTCTATAAAGTCATATAATTGGAATCATAAAATGCATAGCCTTTTCACACTGATCAACCAATTTTAATATTCATTTTAGGTTCATCATCATGCTGTTTTTCATGACTTGATAGCTTATTTGATTTTATAGCTGAATAGTAGTCCACTGAATGGATATACAACAATTTGTTTATCCATTCACCTAGTGAAGGACATCTTGGGTTCTTTCACATTTTTGACAAACACATTCCTATAAGCAATGTAGGAACCCTCAACAATACTTGTTCCATGATGAAAACAGAGAATTAAGTGAACATACACATATGAGCATACATATATATGAGATACTGAGACCCCCAGGCACCTCCTCTATGAGGGTTCCAGAATTCTTGTGCCGGTCTTTTACTCTTCAGGCAGGATACTGAAGGATCTATAAAGGATCCAAAAGAATGATGTAACATTAAGGATTCTTCAATAAGATGGCCCAGTCAGGTCATCTTTGGTGAAACTCATAGTCCACAAACCCCACTCAAGGGTCTGCAATCCCAGTGAGTGTTTAGTCTCTCACTCATATGCAAAGAGACAATGAAAGATCACAAAAATCCAGAGGAAATCCTCTAACATGAAAGGTGGACAGTAACCAAATAGCAAAAGATAGGGAGAATCGGTTGAAAGTCCCACTTTGACTCAGGTCATGATCTTGCAGTTCGTGGGTTCAAGCCCTGCATCTGGCTCTGTGCTGACAGCTCAGAGCCTGGAGCCTATTTCGGATTCTGTGTCTCCCTCTCTCTCTTCCCCTCCCCTGCTCGCTGTCATTCAAAAAAAAAAATTAAAAATAAAAAAAATCGCCAAATATAATGTGCAATAAACAGGTTCTGAAATGAAAAGGAAACTTAAAAATCCCTTTCTTTAAAAACCTCAGATGCAGAAAATATTGCAACACAGAAAGAACAGCAGACTGAATGGGTGAGGGGGGGGTAGGCTGTGCAAGGGTTTAGAAGCAAATATGGCCAAGGCAAGGCTCTTTGTTTGTGCACCTGATGAGGCAATTTTCCATACTATCCCTGCATTGTCCTGCAATCTTGACATATGCCTTGAGCATCAAAGGGAGGCTTGTAGGACTCCTTTCCATCCCACAGGGTCTAGGAGTCATTTCTGAGCCTGTCAAAATACGTGTTTTACTGTGTGATGCTTTCTAATAGTAAGACCTTCTTATAGATTAGTCAGAAAAATATTTCAACACATGAACATCTATCATTTCTGTTTATTTATCCTCTCCCTTTTCTATGTTCAAGCATGTGTCACAGCTGGTTCTGTGAACATTACCTCAAGAAAAGTGTGTGTGTGTGTGTGTGTGTGTGTGTGTGTGTATGAGAGTACATGTATAAGAAATAACTCTCACATGGAATAGAAATAACCTAAAAGAGTCTTTGCAGATGTGATTAGTTAATTTAAGATGAGGTCATACTGGATTTATGTGGGCCCCAATCCAAAGACTAGCATCCTTCTAATGAGAGAAATTAGAGACAAAATTTAGACACGTAAAGAGATAAGACAGCCACATGAAGACAAAGGCAGAAATTGAAGCAATGCAGCTGCAAACCAGGGAACAAGGATTGCCAGCTGCCACCAGAACCTGGAAGAGGCAAGGACGGATCCTCCCCCAAAGCTTCAGAGGACGTGGCCCTGCTGATGTCCAATTTTAGACCTCTAGCTTCCTCACCTGTTGAGGAATACTTTCTGTTGTTTGAAGCCAGTCAGTTTGTGGTACTTTGTTACAGCAACCTTCAGAAACTAATGCATGGGGATACTTGTACACACTCAGTTATCTTAGCCAGACATTTGACAAAGGTAGGGACAGAAGGCTGGGGAGGTCAAGAGGCAAAGCAGGGGAGAGAAAAACAGAGAAGAGCTATGTTCTTGTAATAGTTAGGGCTTTCCAGAAATAAATGGGACCAAACATAATTTGATGGAGGGACGGACAGACAGGTGATATAGACTGATTCAGCATAAGGAATTGCCTCACACAATTATGGAGGCTGACAATTCTCAAGATTTGCAGCTGGTAAGCCAGAGGCCCCAAGTGAGCTGTTGGTGGGGTTCTATTTCAAATGCTGATCGAGTAAGACCCAGGAGAGACGATGTTTCAGTTTAAGCCCAAGGGCAGGAAGAAAACTGATGTCTCAGTTGGAAGGCAGTCACACAGGAGGAGTTCACCTTACTCCCAGAGAAGGATTAGCTTCTTCTTCTAGTCAGTCCTTCAACTGATTGGGTAGGGTGTCCTATCCACATTAGGGAGGGCACTGCGCTTCACTCAGCCTACCAATGGCAAGGTTGACCTCTCCATAAACACCCTCACTTACACCCCCAAAACCATGTTTGACTGGATGTCTAGGTACCCCATGGCCCAGTCAAGCTGCCCTCAAAAAGTAATGGTCACAGTCCTACTTCCTGGCAGGACTGGAGACAGCAAGTCCCTGGGAAGCAAAACCCGGAGGTGAATGAAGCAGATCCATGCATGGCCGGTGACAAAGCTGTCACCCGGAAGAAGCCCACATCGATCTGATTTGTGTGGTTCAGCCATAACCGGAGCAAGCCAAGGACATGATAAACAAGGACAGCTCACTCTTTTTTGTGAGAATCTTTGGAAACTCATGAACCTCCCAAACTTGACCTAACTGAAGTTAAATTTCTCACAAGCCCAGCTGAAATAGATCAGTCAGTTCCTAGGATATAAAGAGATGAGATTCCACACATGTGTTCGTTACCTGGAATTTATAATCTCTCTATAAATCAACCTCTGGCAAAATAAAATGGCACGGGACACCCCAAAAAACCCTTGAGAGCAACTGAAGGTCCTGTCACATAGAACCTGTTTCAGTGAATGTTAGACTAGAAATGGACACCCGGCCAATTAATTCTTAAGAAATAGAAGTTTCCTGGGGTGCCTTGGGGGGCTCAGTCATGATCTCATGTCAGGTCGTGTCAGGAGTCAGGTCATGATCTCATGAGACTGAGCCCCAGGTCGTGATCTGTGCTGACAGCGTGGAGCCTGCTTGGGATTCTCTTTGTCTCTCTCTCTCTGTCTCTGTCTCTCTCTCTCTCTCTCTCTCTCTGCCCTCTCCCACTCATTCCCTCTCTCCGTCTCTGTAAATAAATATTAAAAAAAGAAATAAATAGAAATCTCCCTGCACAGCCTACATTTCTGATTACACACAGGCCTGCTACTTGACATTAAGGGATGGAGAACACAGGAGTGTTCTGTGAAGACTTCTGCTTGCCTTTGCCAAGTCCACATGAGAAGTAAGTCCTTTAGATATAGGTAGGAAAGCTCTTGGGACAGACGCATATGATGCTGCAACCCCCCAGCACTATGGGCACCAAAGTCACTATACTCTGATGAAGCCTCTTTGTCACGATTTTCCAGGAAATCAACTTATCCCCAATGTAAAACGTAGAAAACCGTTAAATCAGGGCCACGTAATGGAATGACTATAGAATGCAGGTGCATAAAGATGCACCTAACTGAGGACCTAACCCTCAGTTACTGCTCCACTGATTAAGTCATGGGAAGCATCGCCAGAACGAAAAAGCATGAGGATATGGTTCCTCGCAGGAACCCTGAAGGCAGGAAGGAAGCTTTTAGCGACTGTCTGCTTTTCTGGATAATTTTTGTCCCTGGCAATGGTGTGGGGACCCTGGAAAACGATACACTTTGGTATCAGGAAGGCTGGGGTTTGAATTCCAACCCTGTCACTTTTGAGGACATTAGGTACATTACTTAACCTCTTGCTTCTTAAAAATAACTAAGTTTTCTTACATCTTCCTCTTCAGCTTGATTCAGAGCTTTCATTTCTAATTATGACTTTATACCCTGGCAAGAGAAAGCCACTTTTGGGGTGGGGGTGGCATTTTCCAAAAATGACACAGCTTTCCACCCAATCAGAAATTCCTGGACAACCACTGTTTAAACAGCAAATAACTCTTTAGAAAGAATGCTAATAAATCAATTACTTCATAAACTAATGAATGGATAAATAGGAGAGAGCAGCATCAACAGATAAGAGAAAGCTTACTAAAGAAAGAGAACGAAGAAACATTTAGTGGCTCTTCTCAAGTGAGACTCTTGAATGCAGAAGGTCAACCTCCTGTGGCTTCTGAGGCCATAAATTGTGGTCTCTTCTAATCTTGAAAGGCCATTGCAAATATGATTCTCTGTCACTGTAGTGGCTGGGACTACCTGGGGAAATCACACCTCTGCAGTGCATATGAAGGAAACTAGTGAGACTGATAAGGGACTAATGAATGGCTTGATTCTCAGCCAATCAACTGGGCCTACAGAAGATCCAGCTTTTCAGAACAAGCCTCTGTGGCCCTCAGTGGCTACCTGATATGGTCACCTGGAGGCTATTAAGCACAGCTCCCGATTGCTCCAGGGTAGGACAACCTTTGATGCTGAGTCCTCATGATACAGAAGGGAATGTCCCCATGAGATCACCAACATAATCACTCATGTCCAGGAACACATATGAAGGATTATTTATTCTCTGACTTTGGGAAGATTCTCTGACTTTGTTAGAAATCTCAGAGAGCATCTGACCCGGCCTTTATGTGTTACAGATGAGGAATGGACTGTCTAAATGGAGATGGTAATTTTTTTTTTTTTTTTTGAAGGTGACTGAGAAGACTTACTTTTACTTCCTCATTTTGCCATTGACAGGCTAGATCCACCTTCAGTCTAGCCACTATACATAACCATCCGTGCTCAGCTGGCCACGGGGATGTGGCTCAGAAGGCTGTGGAAAATCAGGATGTAAAGGTCGAAGTTAGATAGAGCCCAATGTACTTCTTGGCTTACTTACAGTAAAACCTTGGTTTCCAAAGCACTCGTATATCAAAGCAAATTTCAAGAACCGTTGGCTCACTTGTGATCACGTGACATGTGGCATCATGCACTACTCGTTTTATAAGACATTTACAGAATGTCTTGTTTATCAAGTTAAAGTTTATTAGAAATGTTTGCTCGTCTTGCGGAACACTTGCAGACAATTTGCTCACAATCCAAGGTTTTACTGGTATTCTTTCCTAATTTCTTTGAGGAAAGCTATCTACTGAGTGTCTTCAACACTTTATTTCCCACTCCCTAAACTCAGGTTAAGAGGAAAATAATAAAGACCTGGTTGTTTGGTATTTATAAAGAGTTTTCACATGCACTGTGTGGGTTTGGATCTTTATAAGGACACTGTGTGGCAGGCAGGATGCATAGATTTCCACTTTCTACACAGACACAGTTCTGGGAAGACTACAGTCAGACAGGATGAATCATCTGCTCATATCCCTTGCTTTCTTATCTATCTGAGGAAATCCACTGAGGCCTAGAAGCAATCTGAAGATCTCTTTTTTCTTTCATTTTTGTACACTTAACCTAGAAGTAGGCAGTCCCCTGTTTTCTTTCTGTTATCACAGAACATATAGCGTCTCCCCCAAAAAAGGCATGGCCCACATTCATGCTGCCTGTACATCACACACACTTTTGACTGCCACTGGCTGTTGTAAATCCTTTCTTAGATAATGGGATTGACAAAAGTGAAAAAAAAAAAAAAAAAAGGTAACCTGGATGTAAAAGCAACTGCCTTCTGTTTTTGTTCCTGTCATATTCACAAAGTCTTTTGTAGAAAAATACCTGGAATTAAGTGGTGCTGAAAAAAAAAAAAAAAAAAAAAAAAAACCAAGGCACTGGATTGCAATTTACTATCACTACTACTATTTCTAACTCATACAGCATTTTAAATGAACACTCCTTTTTTTTTTCTATTACTCCCATTTCATAGATGAGGAAATTGAGCTTTAATGAGTTTAGGTGAATTGAATTTCCGGTGTATCTCTATCAGCACTTTGCAAGGGCTCGGTTAGTATTTGCTGAATTGAAGAGCATTCACTTCTATATCTCTTTTTGCACTTAATATTCAAATTAATGGCTGAACCAGGTTTTTTCCCCCCCTTGGAGAAGTGCACACCATGGAAAGGTGCCTCTGGGAATGCAAATAGCCCAGTCTATGTATTAGGCAACTATAAACAAATGGAGATTTGCACAGATGTAATTAAGAGTAGAAAATACAAACCTATGTGCAGAACCATGATTTACAGTCAAATTCACCTGCCTTGAAAGCTCATATTCGATTGCTCCTCGTTTGATTACCAAGCTGGTATTTCAATGCAAAGCATATGCTTGTGGGCCCCCAGGTTCTCTGGGCTTATGAATTAGCTAATAACTTTGAAACGAACCTTTTAAGGGAGGAGTGCTTTATGCCTCAGCAATGCAAACATGGGCAAGTGAAAATATATGCATCTCGACTGGTTATTTTTGTACGGAGGACAAATGTGTAAAAATATGTTTACCAGAAAAAAATTTCTGGTTTTGACTGTTTGCCAAACGTTACACAAATAATTAGTGATGTTGTTAAATGCTCAGCAGCTCTTCCAAGTCTTCTTTTTTGGCATCAAATATGTTCGTTCTCCAGTATACGGGCATATATAATAATTTAAAGTATTCATAGAACATAGCTTCTGGCTTGACTTACAAAATGGGCTGCTAATGTTTCATTCCTTTCATTTATCCTTTTCAGTTTCTCTCTCATATATGAGAGCCTGAAAAGAGATGAATGAGATTTTTTGTCACAAATCTAACTTAACTTTTCTAAATTGTAAGTAAAATATCCTAAAGTGGTTGTTCATTTTGTCCACATTCCCTTCTCCATCATGCATCTTCTTCCAATATATTTGGAAGGTAAAATTTTGAGGGGTGCCTGCGTGGCTCAGTCGGTTGAGCATCCGACTTCGGCTCAGGTCATGATCTCATGGTTTGTGACTTCGAGCCCTACAGGGGCCTCATTGCTATCTGGGCAGAACTTGCTTCATATCCTCTGTCCTGCTTGCAGGGATGCATGCTCTCTCTCTCTCTTTTCCAAAAATAAATAAACTTTTTTTTTTAAAAAGGAAGGTAAAATTTCTAATAGAAAGCAAGAAAGCAAAAGTTTAAGGGAGAGAATACCAGAGTTTGGCTTTATCCCTCACCCGGTCCCACTCCCCCCACCAAACACACCATCTTGAAAAGCCGGAACGACCTAGAAAAAAGTCTCATCAGCTCTACCTTCTAGACTCAGTGGATGTTGCTAATATGAATAAAGTGTTGTTCCAAGAGTAAACTTTGGGTCTCACCACCACGTACACTCAAAATGTCTGCCATTACTGTTTGCTGTCTTGAGTGAAATGCAGCAGTTTTAGGATATCAGTAAAGCAAAAGCCACCCCCTCCAACTGCAAACCCACCGTGGTCAGTGGTACCAGAGGATGATGCATTTGTTGGTTAGTCCAGTTGGAGTTCCATGCCAGCATCTTTCCACTACAGGGGAGCCTGGCCACGAAAGGGCCCAGGAGGAGTCACCTTGAGGAATGTGTTGTGTTAAAGCCAAACAGCAGAACTGTGTATGATATCTCTTATATCAGAAAAAAAAAATGTCAGGGAGGAAGAATCCTGCCCAAGGCAAAATGCCAACCATGAGACAGAATGGCAAGTAAAAAATGGGCACAGTTGTGATGTACTGATGGGGGTAAAAACCCAAGATGCTGGGAGAGTATGTCAGAGGAGAAGGAGGAAAGAATAAGGAACTGCCAAAATGGAAGGCAGTCTGGATGTGTCCCAGAGCAGAGCACCACAGAAGAGCAAAAAGAGGTACAGCATATAAAACATCTTGTAAAGAGCAGTGACATCTCCCCATTTTACACATCCAGAACCTGAGTTGATGGAAGGAAGTCAAGGGCACTGCACAAAGTCCACCCAGTTGACCAAAGGTCCTACAAAGAGTGATTCGGCCTCACATTCTCACTGTGCAGGCTCCAAAGTCCTGATTCTACCTGGAGAAACACTCCATGGACCCTCCTCAACACTGCCCGCCTCTACTAAGACTGGGAAAAGGCCAACACACAGAATCACTCAGGAAAATGGGAAAAGGAGGAAAGCAAAGGGGGCTGGACAGCTTGCAAGACGAGACATCTACCATTAGAAAATAAATACACCGCATGTACTGATGGAAATTAAAAAAAAAAAAAAAGGCATGATCCAAGAGAAAACTCTTCATATCAGAATCTAGAAAAAAATATCCATGCAAATAAGGGCCCATTATTTCCCCCTCTGCACGGAATAGCTGGCTTGGAGTTTTAACATGGGAGGAAAAACCAGATGGCGGCAGACGGGCTTATTATAGAAAGTCCACTTGTACTGAAGTTTTCTCAGCGCGCTCCATCACTGCTGAGTGAGGTTTTGTTTTGTTTCCTCCTTAAGTGTAGGGCAGGCAAGTACCAAAATTTGTATAAAGTCTGAAACCTTTTCATGAAAATGTTCTGTTCAATACCTCCGATACATGATATATGATGCCACCACAGGAAAACTAGTGTTGCTACAGACGTTAATCATAATTATGAAAATTTTTAATTTAAATGTAGGTCTGAACACACAAAATACAGTGCATGGCCATCTGTTAGTTTTCCATCTGGGCTCATTTGCAAAATACATTCTGTTTCACTCCCCCCTCCCCCCTCTATTTATAATCTTCCCTGGAAAACAAATATGCCTAATCTATGGCATGCCAGAGCTGAAGTTAGCTATTTACAAGTGGCTTTTAATAGACATGGCTACAGTTGAAAGCAGTAACAGAAACTTCAAGGGTTTTTTTTTTTGGGGGGGGGGGTGTGTGTATGTGTGTATGTGTGTGTATGTATGTGTGTGTGTGCAAGAGACACCTCCTTAGATTGTCAGTAGATTTCTCCTTTGAGAGTATCCCATCTCCATGTGAAAATGGCTTTACAGGTTATCTGTAAGGAACAATGAAAAATGGGGGCGCCTGGGTGCCTCAGATCGTGAAGCGTCCAACCTCAGTTCAGGTCATGATATCCTGGTTCATGAGTTCGAGCCCTGCGTCAGGCTCTGTGCTGACAGCTCAGAGCCTGGAGCCTGCTTTGGATCCTGTGTCTTCCCCTCTCTCTGCCCCTTCCCTGCTCACACTCTGTCTCTCTCTCAAAAACAAATAAAAACATTTTAAAAAGTAATGAAAAATGCAATATTGCTCTGTCTCTTGGTATCATGCTAAGAATAATATCTAAAACTTGAAGCCTTCATGGCAGCATTTTCACAACAGCCATAAAGCAGAAATACAAATGTCTATCAACAGATGAATGGATAAACAAAATGTAGCATATCAATAAAGGGAATATTATTTAGCCATAAACAATGAAGGACTGATCCGGGTGCCTGGGTGGCTCAGTCAGTTAAGCATCTGACTTCGTCTCAGGTCATGATCTCACTGTCTGTGAGTTCAAGCCCCATGTGGGGCTCTGGGCTGACAGCTCAGCACCTGGAGCCTGCTTTAGATTCTGTGTCTCCCTTTCTCTCTGCCCCTCCTCTACTTGTGCTCTGTTTCTCTCTCAAAAATAAATAATCATTAAAAAAATTTTTTTTAAATGAAGGACTGATAACTGATACATGCTACATTGTGGCTAAACCTTGAAAACATTAGGTTAAGTGAAAAGAGACACAAAAGGCACATGATGCTTGATCTCATTTATAAGAAATCTCCCAAACAGGCAAATATGTAGGGACAGAAAGTAGATGAGCAGTTTAGTTGCCTGGGGCTGGAAGGTGAGGTTGGGGGACATGGGGAGTGACTTCCAATGGATCCCTTTTAGGGGTGACCAAAGTGTTCCAAAATTAAATGCTAGTGGTTGCACAATTCTGTGAATATACTAAAAAAAACTGGACTGTACACCTGAGATAGGTAGACTTCCCGAAATATATATAATTTGTATCTCAAAAAAGGTATTAAAAAAACTATACAGCCAGACAGAGATGAAGAAATCACTTAGTCTATTTTTTACACTTTATCTTATTTTTATTTTTTATGATTTTTTAATTTTTCATCTGTTTAAGATGGTACAGTGCGGTCTTGGTGGGGAGGCAAAAAATGACGGTTACCCAGCTGGTAGTGGTCAGGTTTCTAGGCGTCCATTCAAGGGTTCGCCCTGATCCGTAATGCTGAATGATGACGCTAAAAAATTATCCTAGAGTCATGAACAGAGTGTACTGAAGAAGGAGAGGTTCAAATTCGAATGGAAAGACTCATTAGAAAATTACCTGGTGAAACCAAATCAAGGCAAGAAAGGCCTTCAATGATGCCGGCAGTATTAAGGACAGACGAATGTACTTGGCTCCAGGAGATCTCTTCGAGGTAAATGCTTCATGACTTTGTATCCGATTGACTATGAGGGGAAGTGGAAGGGAAGCAGACCTGGATGAGAAAGATGGCTGTGATCAAGAAGCCTAGACAAAGTAGGAACTGGAGAAAGACGATGAGTCTAATTCTTACCATGCATTGGAGTCATCCGGAGAACACAGAGTGCAGACACTAAACAGGAAACTGGCATGTGAGAACTCAAAGTTTGTCCTAGAGCTTAGGGCCTAAGATAAAGAAGGAAGCCATCTGGTGAGCATGGGCCGTGAGAGCACTGAATGGGTACAGCTGTCCTGGAGCCAGAGCAGAGAGGAGCAGAGACTGAGGACAGTACGCGGGGACTCCCACAGATAAGGATACAGAGAGGAACAAAGAAACATTCTGGAATGAAGGTGGGAAATCAGGAGAGGTCAACAAAAACCAAGGCAGCAGATTTGATCTAAGCCCATCAGAGGCTCTATGATGGATTTTGGAAGGCATCATTTGAGGCTTCATCCTTTGGTGAGGATTTTAGTTTACTTAGGTAGGCAGGTAGTGGGAAATAAATTCAGAAACTTGAACCAGCCAAAAGGTCTGGCTCTGGAGATAGGCAGGATGGGGAAAAATCTGTAAGAGTTAAACAGATTAGATGAGAAAAACTAGTGAATAGAACTAAAAAAAAAAAAAAAACAAAAAAAACAGATGGAAGCTGCTGGAAAATTCAAGAATGAGGCTATCACGACAGACTATGTTATAAAAAGGAAACTACAGTTCTCAGAAGATCTACTGTCACAATGAGGGTGAAAACGTACAAGTAAGCTTCTGCATTTCTGCCCTAGCAGAGTTGGGGGAACACAGGTACTAACCCAGACCTTTAGGGGAGTAAGCAGACTTCTCCCATGTTTAAGGAGGTTAGCCACATTCTGCACTTCCCACTTCTGAGGAGGTTGAACTTGACAATGAGGGCAAACAAAAGCCTCTGAATTCTGTTCAGTTAAAATAAAATCCAGTTCCACAGATTCCCACTAGGAAAACCACAAAACCAGGAGTCACAGGAGGTATCGTCCCTAGGACACTGTTATCTCAAAAAAACACATACTGAGCATGTGTTTATTTACCAGGATGAAGGGTACGTCCTAGGAATTGAACGAAAAGAAAGTTGTCTTGGCCTGTCCTTAGGGAAATCGCAGGGGAGTCACAGACATGCAGACTGACTGTTTCCAAATCATAAGATAAATGCAGTGAGAGAGACCAGGGTATGCAGAGAAAGGCATGCCCTACTCTGCAAGGGACGGGCAAAGTGGGGCAGAAGAGGCTTCACAGAGGAGGCCATGCCCGGACTGAATCTTGAGGGATAAACAGTACACCAAGCCGACTGGAGGTGGAATGGGCATGGGGACTATTCTCCCAGGGTGCAGAGCACAGCGGAGGGCCTGCGGCTGAAGTGAGGCTGGTCCTGGGAAGCCGGAGAGGCACCTGCGGGGACCAGAGCGTGGGGGGTCATTCTGCATCCTGCTCGACTTTGTTTCAGTGTCCCCAGAGGCAGGCCTTAAGGTAAGTACTGGGTGCAGGTAGTTTATAAAGCACGGAGGAGAAAACAGAAGGAAAAGAAGTCAGTAAAGGCTGAGTTAACCAGGGGGTTACCTCTGTGGGCACCTGGGCCAGACCCCCTGGAGTCTCCTGGGTAAGCAAAAAAGACCATACTTCCGAATCACCACACTACAGGGCAGCCTGGACACTTATTCTCCAATTCCCAGCCCCGGGGGTGGAGCATTACTCTGGGGGTGTTCAGCCTACACACACACACACACACACACACACACACACACACACACTTTACATTTTCAGATTGAACCTGCCACCTGCTTACTAACACTTCTCCTCCTCTCAGGCAGAGAAACAGAACAGAACGTTAAGCAAGCAGCTGCCTGTGTGTAAGAAGCTATCTTCCCCAAATGCGGGTGACCTCAGGGTGGCCAAGGGCAGAACATCAGTGGCTTCTGCTAAGCAACCCAGAGCGGGCCAGGGGTCTCCGCCTTCCGGCCACAGCTAGCTCACATCCACCTCCACAGCTCCACGCAGGACCCTCACTCTTCCTCAGCCCTGAACGTCTAACCTCCTCCCACTCCCCCGCAGTTATAACACCTCCCTCTGCTGCGAACACACAAAAAATGCGCGTCGACTGCCGCACACGTCCAGAACATGCCACACACCATGTCTGTGTTATAGAGATGATCTATATATCATGTCTATATCAGGGATGTATCAGATGTCCCTGAACATCTCATACCATTTAAATTGTTGGTGTCTCTGCCCTTCCCACAGGGCCCAGAGCATGCTAGCATCGATTGATCGCTTGGGCAAAGACTATTTTATGAGCTTTTGGGAAACCAAGCCCTTCCAGTAAATCAACCAATCCAGTGACACCTCAAAAAGCATATATACTTAATACTGAGGCAACAGTATTAAGCTGTCTCAGAGGGGAAGGAATGTGCTGTCTTATAATGTGAACCAAATTAGCCTAATACAGAGCTTTGACTTCCTGATAGTCTTCTGTCAAAAATAAATGAAGCGGGAGAGTCAGAACAGAGTTATGTATTTGAAGCCAAGCTGAAGAAACAGAGCAGACACAAGACATAAAAAGAGAGACAGCACACTGGCTTTAAATACATATAACATAAAGCATCAATGTCTGCTTCGTAACATTTATTTAAAACTTTTTGCCCTCTGAATCACCTTAATTTTGGATATCACTCTTCCCTATGGTCATTGTGAAGAATTGTACATTATCAAAAAATCTTTATTTATTTTGGTATATATTTTCTGACAGGTCAAATAGCATGGAAATTCTGGGCCTTGGGAGGTCCGAGTCTCCTTTTATATTTACCCAGCGAACGTGCTGTTACTCACTGAAGTCCCTTGAACTATATGGGCCAGTTTCTCTTGTCAGCTTCTTGGAAGCTTTGAACTGGAAAAAGAAATACACAGCAGGGTAATCTAGCCCTTTGAAATTTGGGATAGCTAGGAAAGATGCACTGTGGTATTGATTTGCAATAGGCTTTGTTCGGACGACATCAGTCTATAATATGATGAGGATTCTTGGATTAAGATGTCCAGTGGTTATAAATGAAAAGCTGTTCTCTTTTGGTGGGGGGAAGGGTGCCAGGTGATATGAATATGTGATTTTCAGTTACCTCCTTTGTGGGACTTTTGGCACTTGAAAAAAGGCACAGGTCCTTTCATTAGTAGGACAAAAGGCAGCCTAGAAGGATGGGTCGATTTAGAAGTTAATACATGACGGGTTTTCTCACATGGAGTTGAAGAAGCTGAAGAAGCCACTCTCCTATGGTCCTTACACAGATGCTGTTTATCAAGCTTCCCCCACCCCGCCCCAAAATGCTGGGCGAGGTGCTGGCACCTTCCAGCCATGCTGTCCTCACCAGTGTTCGAGAAGCTGTGTGTGCATCAGTTTGCTGTGAAGATGAGCAAACTGAGGCTGGGGAGGGGAGGTGAGCTGGCCAAGTCTCAGAGTCGGTGGAGTGAGGGACCGAGGTAAGAACTGATTACCATTCATCTCCAAAGGACAGGCACTAAACAACTACCCTGCATGGTATGACTTTGTCCAAAAAAAACCAAACCAAAACAAAACAAAAAAAACCTTCTGTAGCTAGACCAGGTGGTTTACCTGCTGGGTGTTTACAGACATCACCTCCTCATGGATGGAAGAGACGTGAGTCAGACCATTCCTTTCATCAGGAATTATTTAAACTACTTTGATTTTTATACCTAACCTTTTTGTCAAAGGGCTTCATTTTATTTTTTTTAAATATATTTTTTTCAACGTTTTTTATTTATTTTTGGGACAGAGAGAGACAGAGCATGAACGGGGGAGGGGCAGAGAGAGAGGGAGACACAGAATCGGAAACAGGCTCCAGGCTCCGAGCCATCAGCCCAGAGCCCGACGCGGGGCTCGAACTCACGGACCGTGAGATAGTGACCTGGCTGAAGTCGGACGCTTAACCGACTGCGCCACCCAGGCGCCCCCAAAGGGCTTCATTTTAAATATTCACACATTCTGGTTCTAAACAGGGTGTCCCTGGAAACCAATGGAATGTGTTTTTGTTTGGTTATTCCCAATTAGGCAGGTAGTCCCGATTAGGACTGCAGGGGTCTCCAGGAATTCCAAGTTATTTTCACACACTGATGATGTGGTGGGTGTGATTAAGTCTTTTCTATCATGAAGAACTGAAATCTGAACTATATGGATCTTGGTATCTTTTCATTAGCTATATATGACATTAAACTTTTACCATACGGCCGCTTTCCTTTAGAAAGCTGTCAGGCCATGTCACTCCTGTATTTATAGTCCTTTTAGTGTATTTCACTGTTTCAATTTGTATGTCCTAGTTTTCTGTGAGGTTAACATATTATATTAGTTATTTGGATTTTTTTCAGAATCAGGACCTCAATCTAATTGCACAGCCTCCTGAAGGAGACCTTGAATGGAGTGTAGCCCTCACTTGTGCCCCCCATATCTTACAGATACCTGGATGAAGGTGTCATGGGAGATTAGGGAAGAGGGAACAGGGTAAGGTCCAATTTCCACTCTTTCCCAAGTAATTTGGTGCTCTCCTTTGTTATGGATTGAATCATGTCTTTCCAAAAGACATGGAGGTCCTAACTCCCAGTATCTATGAATGTAACCTTATTTAGAAATAAGGTCTTTGCTGGGGCGCCTGCGTGGCTCAGTTGGATGAGCGTCCGACTTCAGCTTAGGTCATGATCTCGCGGTCTGTGAGTTCGAGCCCCGTGTCGGGCTCTGTGCTGACAGCTCGGAGCCTGCTTCAGATTCTGTGTTTCCCTCTGTCTCTGCCCCTCCCCCACTCAAGCTCTGTCTCTCTCTCTGTCTCTGTCAAAATTAAATAAACATTTTTAAAAAAAGAAATAAGGTCTTTGCATATGGTCATGTCAGACAAAGTCATTAGGTTGAGTACTAATTAATATGATGGTTTCCTTATAAAAAGGAGAAATTTGGAAACAGAGACAGAGACACAGGGACAACACCATGTAAAGATTGAAGTTTCGTTGCCACAAGTCAAGGAATACCAAGATATCTAGAAATCCACTAGAAGCTAAGAGAGAAGCATGGAACAGTTGTGCCCTCACATCCTGATGAAGAACCAACCCTACCAGCTCCTTGATTTTGGATGTCTAGCCTCCACAGGTGTGAGGCAGTAAATCTCTGTTGTCTGCACCACCCATTCGTGGTACGATGTTACAGGAGTCCCAGATACTCCTACAGACTCTATCTCAGCACTCGGCATGCTCCTCAATCCCGACCTTGCCTCCTCACAACACAGATCCATTTTCTTCGCATCCCTTCAGTTTACTTTAAACAGGACTTGGTTCCATAAATATCCTATCTAGATATCCTGCTACTCACACCCAAAGCCAAGAGGTCCATGAGAATGGTACCAAGGCCTCTGTTCAGAGGGACACCAAGTGCATGGAGTGCAAATGACAGCCATCATCTCACCCTTTTGAATGAAATACTGGTATTGCGAATATACGACCCAAATACCAGAAGAATGATGATGTCATGCTTTTGCTTTGGTGCTGAAAACAGTAGTCCCATTTTCTCTATTATGTCATTTCTTCTTTTATTTAAGCATGTCATTGTAGGGATTCTAATATCTCTGGGGATAAAGGACCTAACTTACAGAGAATAGTGTAGGTGGGAATACTTATTCAATATTTAAATGTAGGAAAATAAGAAAGCACAATGGAGTAGCCCCCATGTAGGGGTGCCCTCCATGAACAGGCTTCTTACTGCTTCTTTTTGGATTTGGGTGAACAGGTGTATGCAGCTTGAGGTCTCTGAATCCCTGTGGGAGACAGATCTTTGCTTTGTGGACATGTGCTCCTTCTGTCCTCCCTTTGACTTTCAAAAGTAAGTTATTAATGCTAGTTATCCAGAAGAAAAGTTTTGTTACACTTTGCTTTAGCATTACTCCAACTCTGAACTGTATTTTCTTATTTATCCATAAAAAAATAATTTTACTCTCTCCTATTAGCTTCTCTTTCACCTTTGGAAATGTCTGAATGGAAAGATTCTGGGGAGAGTCATGGATAGTGGGAGTGAAAAGGAGTGTGTAGTTTACTGTGGAAAAAGCTTCACTCTGTGGTCTCATCTCAGTCTCTAATAATTGGTTTCAGAATCTTGGGGGTCTGGGGAGAGGTAATAGGACAGATGTCAGACCTGAAAGCAGCTCATTCTTGGTACCAAGGACACTGTGCCCATACAAGTTTTGATGGCCCTTTTTACTTTCCTACAAGAGTAGGATCTCTAGCCACCAGAAGAACTGTATGTGTGGGATAACAGTCAAAAGGGCTTATGCCCCCAGCTGCAAAGGGCCAAAGGGAAATGTTCACCAGCTGGCAGAGTGAGCTAGAAATTAACAGCGATGCAGGTACTGTGTGCTCCTTTGTAATGACTTAGGTGGAAAAGGGCTGCTTTCTAATAGTTTAGGCAGAGGACTTGATAGAAACAAAGCAGTTAAATCCTCCTTCCTATCCTAAGGGAGAAGGTCTTGGTTGTCGCAAAGATTAATCTTCACAGTGATGCCATGTGAAGTCTTCATTTCTCCTCATTTGCTCAAGAAATATTTATTGAAGGCTTGCTATGTGCCAGATGCTGTGCTAGCCTCTGTGGTGTTATAGTGAATAAAACATTGCCCCTGCCTGCAGTGGGGGAGGCCAATGTGATCTATATTTATATTAAGAGATATTAAGTGCTAAAAAAAAAAAAAGATAAAATAGGTTAAAGTACATAAAGAGAGCCAGTATGGGAAATAGAAACAGCTGTTCTTTTGGACAGGGTGGCTGGGGAGGCCTCTGTGATGGGGTTAACATGAGAGCAGAGATGAGTGGCCAATGAGGAAGCAGATCATCTGGGCACAGACATCTCAGGTAGAGGGAAAGTGAAATGGGGAAGGTACATCAAGAACAGTGGTGGAGGAGTATGAAGGTCCAACTAACTTGCTTTGTAGGGGACAAACTCAGGTAAAACTTATATTCCACATGTACCCTGAGGGATCAGACTGAGGCTGGAACACTGCCTGAAATTACACAGCGCTTGGCTTCCTCCACTTCCATGTTCTGCTCTCCCTGCTCCTTTGATGGCCTCCTCTCAGAACACTTCTTTAATGAGTTGCATGACCAAAAATCCTCATCTCAAGGTCTGCTTCTAAAACAGCAGCATTGAAGAGTTCCATGCCAATGAGTGCTATGATCTGACTCACTGTTTATAAGGATCACACTGGTGGCTGTGTGGAGAAGCAAGGTGAGGAAGTCATGGTGGGACCAGGGAGAACCCCATAGGAGGTTTTTGTAATACTCCAGGAAGTAACGGTGACTAGGACCAGGACAGTAATAGTGAGTAGGTGAGAACTGATTGGCGTCTGAAATATTTTGACAGTTGACAGGGAGCAGTGAACAGGTTTCGATGACGTTTTAGAAGAGAGAAAGGAAGGAATCACAGATGATTCCGAAACTTTTGACCTCAGAAACTAAAAGGATGGGATTGCACAGACTGCGATAGGAAGGCAGGAGGTCCACATTTCAAGGCAGAAATCAGGAGCTCAGTTTCTGACGTGAGAAGGTTGAGATATCTGCTGGATATCCAAGTGTCGATGTCAACCAGACAGACGGTTGACATACCAGTCTGGAGTTCACAGGAGGGCTCTGGGCTAGAGTGCTGAGAGTATTCAGTAGACATGCCACTAAAATGCTGTCACCAGAGGATTGAGGCTAGATACATAAAAGGTCTCAGGAGTGAGCCCTAGGGTATTCCACCCCTGGGGGTTGGGGAGGTAAGGAGGAACCAGCAAGGACGTCTGGGGAAGAGTGGCTAGTCAGATGAGAGAGAGAAACCAGTGAGAATGGTGCCTTGGCTGGCAATGAAAGAAAGGGCAGCTTGTAGAGGGGGTAAGCAGTACACAGTGCTGAGGAGGTGGTGTAGGATAAGACCTAAGAACTTCCCACTGGGTTTGGCAGCAGAAGGCTTAGGCTGTCTTGACAGGAGCTGTTTGGGAGTGATGCGTATAGTCTTGGTTTGGGGCGGTGTGGGGGAGAGGCAGTCAAGAGAAAATGGGACATGAGGAAGCATAGACAGTAGGTACAACCAACTTTTCTGAGAAGTTTTGTTTTAAAGTGGAGCAGAGACACGGAAAATGCTTGAGGGCAGAAGGGAGGGTTTTGAGAAGATGCAGATATTACCAAATGTTTTCTAGTCATGCAAATGATCTCGTACAGAGATAAAATAAAAGTGCAGGAGAAAAGGGGCAACTATTAGAGCAATGTCCTCGAGTGGGTGGGAAGAGATAGGACCCAGCCATGACTGAAGGGGTGGGTCTCAGGCAGGTATGTGCACAGTTCACCCTTACTCACAGGAGGCAGGTGATACAGGTGCAGACACAGGGAAACAGCAGGTGAGGTGGTTAGTGCATGCTGAATGGTCTTTTCTGATTATCTGTATTTTTTTTTTAGATGTCTAGGACTCATGGTCATAAGCTGTGTCGAGATACCTGATCAGCTGTTACATATCCATTTTCACATTCATGATGATTTAGGTATTGATTCTCCTACCCATTAAAATGTAACTGATGTCTAAAAAGACCTAGACCTACATGAAGGTTAACGCCCTTCCCCAAATCTCAGATTCCCAGGTTGAAGTTTACTTACAGAGATTATGAATAAATCAAGCTGTTAATTAATAAAATCAATGTGTATGATTTTAAGAAAGACTAAATTCATCCCAAAGGGCTGATTATTTTTATAGGCAACTTTTCACTAGCAAAACACAGTTTTTAGTTTTAAATTTGCTGATCTCTCCCTACACAAATTAAGGATGGCACACCAACCTTCCCTTTCCAGTCTCCTGGTTTTTGCCACTTTGGCCAGCCCATAGTATTATTTACACATTTTTCTCTTTTTATTATAAAAATGTCAGCCTGCAGATTAATGAAAACTTGTCCTTTTTGTGTAATTTATCCTTCGAGGCTGACGGAAAACCTTCAGGGGGAATATAAAAGCAATCAGGCATCCATTTGGAAAAAAAAAAGCCGTGATTATTTTTTGTATGTGGTTTTATATCATTTCACTTTTTCAATATGTCTATTTCACATAATTTATTACTTGACACTTTTTATTTTCAATCATTTTTGGTTGCTTATAAATAAACATGCATTAATGTCAAGAGAATTAGCATTCCATTATAAACTTTATACAAGCTGAAAAAATGGCTTCAGTGAAGTTGCCTCCTTATTTGGGACATGCATATACATTCGATGGTGCCTGTCTAGAGAATTAAACACTGGCACATTTTTTATCTCTGCTAAATAGAAGCAATTCTGAAATGGAGACAGTGATTTCCAGAGCAACATTATGCAGGTGAAGATTATGCATTTTAATGTTGTTCTGTTTGGAAGTTAATCTTAAGATAATTTAAATGGTATCTTAAATAATGATTCTTTGCATCTCCCCAGAAAGAATCCTGGTCCACAGTATGACCATATGTGTTTATATACAGTCCAATATGATGATATGATTTAATATTTCTTAATGTCATAGTTAAAACATGTTATTGGAATATTTTAAAATAAAATAAAGCATTTCTTCACCAGTCATCAAAGCATATCAAATTTGAGCTCCTCTATGTAAATCTAAGAAGAAACCAAATTTTTCAACTAGTTTTGAGATGAAGGCTATTGAATCAGGGTCTGGACAGCAGACAGCAGGGATATGAGCACAGGGGAAGAAATCATTATATAATTTTAAAGTTATTTCTGGGAAATTTTAGCATATAACATATAATATTTCAATACAAGTTGCAGAAACAGAAGTAAAATGCAAACAAAATAAATTTATAATCAAAATAATTTTATCTAAAGAATCAGGATAGTTTTCTCTTTAGATTATACAATCATTAGATCATTAAAACGTTAGTAGAAAATACGGCGACAAAATTTACCAATGCCCAGTACTAAATAGATACACAACACTTAACTATTCTTTTTCAAAGTGTGTAAATTTTAGCTAAACCACAGGTAAACTTTAATATCAGTTTTGTACAAAACTAAGATGTGTCTGCCTGAGGCCACGGGATAACCAAAACTGACTGAATGGACCTCCTCTCTTTCCATAAATCCATTTGTGATTGTTGACTTTACTACTCATTGGTCACTATAAATGTTAGCCTTCTCTTGTCTAAAGACTTCAAGGCATCTCATCTGAAACAGGTGTCTTGCAAGGGGATGTCAATTCTTCTTAAGACCTCCACCACCTTGTGTTGCTTCAAGATCCATAATCTGGGACAAATCCCTACAGATTACAGAAGATGGTCATAAAGCCGAACTGTGGAAGAAGTATATCCACTGAAAGATTTTTGCCTCTTTATATTGGCAGAACCTAGAGAATGTACAGGGAAATGGATTTTAAGAAGGTAAAACAAGGGAAAAATGCAAAATGTATCAATACAGGTGTACTTAGTACAGATTTTGCCTTCAGTGTGTTATTTCAATAAACTAGTGTTTAATAATCTACTTAGAAGACAACAAGACTCAACACTATCCTGCTTTCTGTAATGACTGAATTGTTAGAACCCTTTTTTGGTAGAGGAAGTAATTCAAAGACTTAGGAAGATAAGAAAGAGAAAGATGATTCATCATATCAGTTTCTGCATACAGCCTCACCCCCACTATGTGCTCAGGAGGGCTAAGAGGGCACATTTTTTTCCCAAAGTGTTGTGAAATGACTTGATAAGAATAGCACCAACACCTCTGAAAGCATTTGTAGTGGCTTTCCCCTGCAAGGCAGGAATGATGGTAACAGACGTAGCCACTGAAGAAGATTCCTGGATTTCACTGGAGCATGATGACATCCAGGAATGGAAGGTGACCAGGTGCCTATGATAAGATCAATGTTATCACTGGAATAGGTATCCGGTCTGCAACTAAATTCAGAAGTGGTCATGATGTCCTTATGACTGAAAGAGCTGAACAGACTTATGAGGATGTACTTAATCCATATAAGTGAGGGGGCGGGGGGAACCACCTTTTCATCCTGGTGAATGGAGATCCAACTTCAGACACCAAAGAAGAAAGTTACAACTCTTTATTCAACTCCTAATGCATACAAACACAGAATTCCTTCAATGAAGAGTAAACACGGGTTACTAGAAGATGGACCCTACAAGTATGTCACAAGTATAACCCATAGATTTTCCTTAAAGCATTTCCCCAAAGTGGCTATATCAGAGTGACTATGTCTTGGGCATACAGAAATACCCAGACTTTTTGGGGGTTAAAAATTTTTTTAAATGTTTATTTATTTTGGGGAGAGATAGAGACAGAGCGCAAGTGAGGGAGGGGCAGAAAGACAGACACAGAATCTGAAGCAGGCTCCAGGCTCTGAGCTGTAAGCACAGAGCCCAATGCAAGGCTTAAACTTGGGAACCATGAGATCAT
Organism: Prionailurus bengalensis; assembly: GCF_016509475.1. Classification (NCBI taxonomy): domain Eukaryota; kingdom Metazoa; phylum Chordata; class Mammalia; order Carnivora; family Felidae; genus Prionailurus; species Prionailurus bengalensis. The sequence continues at coordinate 9,415,178 of NC_057359.1, forward strand.
GATGTGAGCTGAAGTCAGAGGCTTAACTGATTGAGCCACCCAGGCGCCTCCAGACTTTTCAGAGATTGTAGTATGATGCAAACTCTAATCTTTATGCACCTGACATATCAGTCAGAAGAGGGACTTAAGTGCTGTTGATAAACGAACTTTAATCTTGAGTCCATTGATAATAAGATCATTGGGTCTACAACCCTACTCTATAGTTGTTTCTCCAGTTCCAGGACGCATAGCAGGAGCAGACATATATATATTCAATACTTTGGTTACTCCTTCATCCATGCAGTGAGAGCTATTACGGTAGGAAGGGCCAAGTGGAACCACCTGGAATACATTTTATATCAAAATAGTAAATTTAAAATATTAATGCTTTCATTGGGGAAATGCAGGGATTAGTTCCACCATCAAAAATATGAAGGATGCAGGTGCTGATTTCTATTAATTCTCCTTATTTACCTCCTTAATTTGTGCAGAATATTATAGAGAATGAAAGTGTATTACCACAAACTTTCAAGTGGTGACTGAATTGCATTTACTGTTCCAACTGTGGTCTTTTTATTGGGGCCACACTCAACATAAGTCTTGCAAACTGATATGCAGACATTAATTTGACATCTTCTTTCTTCTCTATAACAATCAACAGGATCAATCAGAAGATGTGTGCTTTCACTTGGGGAAAAAAAAGCATTATACAACCAGTGATTTTCTTCAGGGATATGTCAACTTTCTGGCTCTCCCATAGAAACTGATCTCTTTCTACTTAAGGTATGATTACCATTGCCTGGGAGATTGTTAGAAACGAACAAGCTCAGATCCCACTTCAAATTTACTAAATAAAAATCTACATTTTAAAAAGATCCTCAGGTGACCTGGAGCATATTAAGAGTTCGGAAAGATCTTGTCTAAAGGCACCCTGATCATGTTATCATCACATAGGGTACCATACTGGTCCGCCTTGTTGACAACAATGCTGGTTGGACCCAGAAATAGAAAGTACTCCAGGTTAATCTATACACATGTGAAAGGGTGAGAAATAAGCCCTATGGAGACTCAGGAGCCTGCTATCTCAGTGAGATTTCTTGAAGTTCAGTGATTTGGGAAATGTTTAGGTACCCTGTTTAAAGTGGAAGACAAGTTGATGTATCTTGTGCCTTCTAATACTACGACTAGTGAAGATGTTTGCATTTCGGAAGCCAGAGAGACAACATATGAAAGTGTTACTCCACCCATTCACTGAGCATCTATCTAGGTTACCAGTGGTGCCAGCTATGTCTGGAGCCCAGAGCAAGAAAAGATTTTACAACAGGTACAGGTTGCAGTACAAGCAGATTTCCCATTTTAGTCATATGACTCACCAGATACAATCGTAATATGATATCTGTAATTCATATGGTTTCGATAAGGTTCCTTTGGCAATCCTAATAATAGACTCACAGAGTGTAACTCTAGAATTTGGACAGAAAGGCTTGCCATGCTTTTCAGAGAAATAGTCTCATTTTGAAAACAAAGTGCTTGGCTTATTAGAAGGCCCTACTGGAGACTGAACAACTGGCCAAAGAACACCAAGTGACCATGCCACTTGAGTCATTTCTCATGAAGGAGGTGTTGTGTGCTCCAACAAGACATAACTTTGGTGTGTACAAGAGCACTTCATCATCAAATAGAGGTGTCGTATATAAGACTGGGCTTTGGCAGGTTTTAAAGGATCAAGTGAATTCATAAACAGTTGACTCTAATGGTAACTGCTATTGATACATAGGCATTTATCCCTCAACTCCGTGGAGAAGTTACGCCACTAATTATATGAAAGGATGAATGTAGGCCTGTTTTGTTGTTGTTGTTGTTGTTGTTTTGTGAGTTTTTTGGTTTTTTTTCTTTGTATTTTTTCAGAAAGCATGCAAACAGGGGAGAAGGGCAGAGAGGCAGAGAGAGAGAGAGAGAGAGAGAGAGAGAGAGAGAGGTTCTTAAGCAGGCTCCGTGCCTGGTGTGGAGTGTGGCACAGGGCTTAATCTCACGACCCTTAGATCATGACATGAGCCAAAATCAAGAGGTGGAGGCTTAACCGACTGAACCACCCAGGTTACCCAATTTTAGGCCTTTTAAAAAGGTGATTCCACATGGAATTCTGTCACAATTCCAAATTGGACCACTGCAGCTTTATCAGAATACTCTGTAATTATTCTAAAGACATTTACAAAGGGAATACTCCCAGCAGAACTTTCAGTGATGCATTTAGTTGTTGCCTGTACCTGGACAGATACATACGCAGAGGTAAAGTTTCTGTTAATTCATAGGCAATAGCTAATGATTTGGCCAGATGATTAAAGGAAGTAAATTTGAGAAGCAAATGATACCAAAGACTGAGGAAGAAGTATGTGGCTGGAACTATCTCAGAAGGGACACAGGACATGAAAATACTTGTATCCATGTGAATGTTCACAAAAAGATTCTCCTGTAATAAAGTCTCTTGTTAAATAGGTAGACAAGATGATCTGATTGGTGGATCTCAGTCAGCTTCTTTCTCTAGTCATGGGTTTAAGAACAAAGTGGCTTTCACAGGAAAGATGTAAGTTAAAATTATATATGTATTTTATAGCACAGATAACAGTCACTGTTGAGTGCCTAATACACTAACAGTGTAGAGACAACAATGAGTCCTTAATATGGTATCATTCCTTGGGAAGGCTGATCAACCCTTTGATGGTAATCATCACATTGGAATGTTTCATCATGAAGTATGGAATTTTTACTCACTGGAATTGACACTCTATATACTTTTTGTTAGCCCTCCTGCCATTTGCAATGATTCTACACATAGTATTAGCTATGGATTTACTGAGTATCTTTCTCACCATTAAGGCATCACACTCAACATTGCTTCTGACAAAGAAACTCACTTTATATCAAAAGAAGAGATGCCCAATCACAAAATGCACTAGCCTTACCTATCTTATAACCCCCAATATAACTGGCTTCATAGAATAGTGCAACTGAAGACCCAGTTACGGTGCTACCAGTTATGGATTTGGGAAAAGCAGTATGGCTGTATGTATTTTTCTGAACCATAAACCAGTCATAGGGCTGGTTTTTCTATAGCTAGAATATACAATTTGGAGATGAAAGGGTAAAATTGGCTTCTTTCTCTATTATCCCTTAATAACTTACTCTAAAATTTTTGGCTTCCTGATTTCTCAACTTTGGAGTCTCTGGCTTAAGGATATTAATTTCCAAGGGAGGAGTGTTTCCTCTGGAGGCACAACGACTGAAATTAACTGGAATTTGAGATTATCACCTGGCATTTTTTGGTTTCTTTTGCCACTAGCCATAATACTGTAATGCCTGATGCTTCAGGCAAAGAAGCACTATGGTACCAGATGGAGATATCAGTCTTGCCTGATTATCAAGGAGAAATGGGGGGCATTTTCAAAATGTTATGCAGTGGGGCATGAGGACTATGTCTGAAAGTAGGATACTCTTTTGTGAAATTCTTAGAATTTACATGTACAGAGTAAAGGTTATTGGGAGACTATGGCAATGAAATACCAGAAGGACCACTAAGGGCTCTAGAGATGAAGTTTTGGGTCAGAATAGCTGCAATCCTAGCTGAAATAAATGGTATAGAGAATAAGCCATGAAAAAAGAAAAACAATCATGTTAAGTTTTAGAAATAAGGACTAAAGCAAACATACATATTTTGTTCCTAGTTTTGCTATATATTTTAAATACATTAATCAATAATTTCTCCTTCATGAGTTACAGAATATAACATGGGACTCATCGAGAAAAAGAATGACAATTACTCAGAAAAAATATAGAGTAACTTACAATATTTTTGTTTTCCATCTTGGGGGATAAAGTGAGCACATCTTTGGTTATATATATATATATATATGGTATAGCTATATATGTTAGCCATAGCATGATGTTGTTATTTGAAGTTTTAAATATGGGTAGAGAGGTGTATATAATTGCTAAGTTTGATAAAGTGATAGGATGTGTCAAACTCTGTACTGTCAACCAGGCATCACCCTCAAATCCTTCTACATTTTCTTTTCAATGGCAGGAAAGACGTCTGGATCTGCATTTCATAGAATCCCTTTCATCCCCTGGTTCTGGGATTCTATCTGGGACAGAAGCAGTTGCCGAAGATTTCAAAGTGGGAGGGAAGAAGTCATTAATCCAGCAGAAGCTATAGGTAGACCATTGAGATGATCTGCAACCCCTTCCCTTGGTCTCTGGGCATTTTCCTAAAATTAGGCATTTGTGAGGCTTCCCATGGATTCCAGTGAGTCTTCTTGAGGCACATGTCTGAAGTGCTGCAGACAGCTGAAATCACCAGAACTGACCCCTATGGCGCCCCCAACTCATGAGAATCACACATCAGTGCTACAGATGGTCAGGATCATTGTTGGCAGCTTCTCTGTGGTTCTTATACTTCCTGATTTCCACCAAAGAGGTCTTCTTGATTTGTACTCTGCCAGCCATTCCTACCATGATGCCTCTAATACCCATTAATAAATCTTTTTCTATTTGAAATCCTAAGAGTGACATAGTCACTTACCAGGATATAGCAACCATTTAGGAATAAGGAAAGGCTGCTAATGAACCTAAATAGATACAATAAAGACCAAAGACATTTTATTCACAGGAAAACTCACGTTCTTACTTAGAATATGTTTACATTTTTGCATATAATCCTAATAAGCTCGGCCATCCATTCTCAAAGAACAGAAACAGCAAATTGAAAGGAAGTGAGTCTGTCTGAATTTGGGATTCTGAAAGCAACAGTAAGTAAACCATTAGCAGCACGGTTTTACTGATTCTTTTATACAATAGTAAATATCGAAACTTAAAAAGTTAGAAGTCTGGGATTATTTAGCATAGATCCAGCATTATATGTAACAAAATACCCAAAAGGTATGGTGATATCATACCCTAATGTAAAAATCAATAATGACAATGATAACTTGTGAAATCAAGAAAAATGTGCACCATATTGAGAATGCTCTAAGAAATAAGAGAGAGATGCAATCCATAGAAGACAGTTTTTTTCCCAGCAAACATATTTAAAATTGAATATATGATTTTATGTGGTTCCATACAAATTTTAGGATTTTTTTTGTTCTAGCTCTGTGAAAAATGCTGATGGTATTTTGATAGGGATTGCATCACATGTATAGATTACTTTGGGTAGTATAGACATTTTAACACTATTGGTTCTTCCAAGCTATCAACATGGAATTTCTCTGTGTCATCTTTAATTTCTTCCATCAATATTTTATAGTTTTTCTGAGTAGAGTTTTTCACTTCTTTGGTCAGTTTTATTCCTAAATGTCTTAATTGGTTTTTGGTGTAACTGTAAATGGGGTTGATTCCTTAATTTCTCTTTCTGCTACTTAATTATTGGTATATAGAAATGCAACAGAATTCTGTATGTTGATTTGTATCATGCAACTTTACTGAATTCATTTATCAGTTCTAGCAGATTTTTGGAGTCTTTCAGGTTTTCTATATATAGTATCTTGTCATATGCAAATAGTGGAAGTTTTACTTCTTCCTTGCCAATTTGGATGCCTTTTATTCCTTTTTGTTGTCTGATTGCTGTGGCTAGGACTTCCAATACCATGTTCCTTAAAAGTGGTGAGAGAGGACTAAAATTTATATGGAACAAGATAAGACCCCAGGGTGCCTGGGTGGCTCAGTCTGTTAAGCACTGACTTCAGCTCAGGTCAGAATCTCATGGTTCGTGGGTTTGAGCCCCATACTGGGATCTGTGCTGACAGCTTGGAGCCTGGAGTCTGCTTTGGATTCTTTGTCTCCCTCTCTCATTGCCCCTCCCCTGCTCATGCTCTGTCTCTGTCTCTGTCTCTGTCTCTCTCTCTTTCAAAAATAAATAAACATTAAAAAGAAAAAGAAAAGGCCCCAAATAGCCAAAACAACTTTGGAAAAGAAAAGCAAAGCTGGAGGCATCACAATTCCAGACTTCAAGTTATATTATAAAGCTTCAGTAATCAAAACAGTATGAAACTGGCACAAAAATAGACACATAGACAATGGAACAGAATAAAAAAAAACAAAAAGTGAATTCATAAGTATATGGTCAAATAATCTTCAACAAAGCAGGAAAGAATATCCAATGGGGAAAAGACAAATGGTGTTGAGAAAACTGGACAGCAACATACAAAAGAATGAAACTGGGCCACTTTCTTACACCATATACAAAAATAAATTCAAAATGGATGAAAGACCTAAATGTGAGACAGGAAACCATCAAAATCCAGAAAAGAACCAAGGTAGTAACTTCTCTGACATCAACCATAGCAACTTCTTACCAGATATGTCTCCGGAGGCAAGGGAAGCAAAGCAAAAATAAACTGCTGGAACTTCATCAAAATAAAAAGCATCTGCACAGCAATGGAAACAATCAACAAAACTAAAAGGCACCCTATGGAATGGGAGAAGATATTTGCAAATGACATATCTGATAAAGGGTTACTACCAAAATGCATAAAGAATTTATAAAGCTCAACACCCCAAAAAAGAATAATCCAATTAAAAATGGCAGAAGACATGAATAGACATTTTTCCAAAGAAGACATACAGATGTCTAACAGACACATGGAAAGATGCTCAACATCACTGATCATCAGGGAAATGTAAATCACAACTACAATATCACCTTATACTTGTTAGAATGGCTAAAATCAACAACCCAGAAAATAATAGATGTTGGCAAGGTTGTGGAAACTGTTGCACTGTTGAGAGGAATGCAGCCACACTAGAAAACAGAATGGACATTCCTCAAAAAGTTAAAAATAGAATTAACCTACGATCCAGTTATTGCACTACTAGGTATTTATCCAAAGAATACAAAAACATTAACTCAAAGGGACACATGCACCCTGATGTTTACAACAGCATTATCTATAATAGTCAAATTAAGGAAACAGCCCAAGTGTCCACCAACTGATGAATGGATAAAGAAAATGTGGGGGACACCTGAATGGCTCAGTCAGTTGGGCCTCCAGCTTCGGCTCAGGTTTTGATCTCGCAGTTTGTGAGTTCAAGCCCTGTATCGGGCTCCATTCTGACAGCTCGGAACCTGGAGCCTGCTTCGGATTCTGTGTCTTCCTCTCTCTCTGCTTCTCTCTCACTCTCTCTCTCTCAAAATTAAACATTAAAAATTAAAAAAAGAAGATGTTGTACTTATACACAATGGAATATTACTCAGCCATAATAAAAAATAAAATCTTGCCATTTGGAATGACACGGATGGAGCTAGAGAGTATTATGCTAAACAAAGTAAATCACTCAGTGAAAGACAAATACCATATGATTTCACTTATATGTGGAATTTAAGAAACAAACAGACAAGCAAAGAGACAAAGAGAGAGGCAAACCAAAAAACACACTCTTAACTATAGAGAACAAACAGATGGTTACCAGAGGGGAGGTGGGTGGAGGGACAGGTGAAATAGGTAATGGGGGTTAAGAAGCGCATTTGTTGTGATGAGCACTGGGTATTGTATGCAAGTGTTGAATCGCTATATTGTACACCTGAAACTAATATTATACTGTATGTTACTAGAGTTTAAATAAACACTTAAAAAAAATAAAGTTGAATAAATAATCTTTCTTTCTCTTAACTGTTGATATTATCCAGTGATCTGCCTAACCTCACATTTCCTCCCAGTAGACTGTCCCAGTGTTTTCTTATCAGTTCTCTTGAGTAGACACTTGCTCTATGCTGGCTAGGCTTGTAAAAGTTCTCCTCATAGAATTAAGAAATGGGGCCCCAATTACTGAATGATGACAGCCAACACTTATATAATGCTTGGTATGTACTCAGGGATTGCTCTATGTGACTTGCATTTATTAACTGAACTAAGCTCATTTTCATAACAAACCTATGATATTTCATATTTATATTTCTTCCCATTTACTTGATTTTATATTAAATAGAAACTATATTCCTATCCTTTCTATTTTACAGATGAGGGAACCACCCCTGATTGTCAACCATCATCTAAACTCAGCTGAAGTCAGAGCGGCCTTTCCCTCAGGCAGCTGCTATATTATCGTTTTCCACACCTGGATATAGTGATTCTCACACCTTGACAGCAACGCTTAGAAAAAAAAAAAACACCAGACAACTGGGTCATATCCTTTATCAACTGTGTTATGCCTCAGCTGTACTTAATTTTTTTACATTCTTGTCTCTTTGCAACTCCATAAATACATTCACGAAACATTTCTGAGACCTTTTTGATGATTTCCTATCCATCATTATACTTCCCGGCTAATTCCCCAACACTCCATGTGACCACCTAGATCCCTCATTCCTGATTTCTCTGCTATATCTGATTTATTTACTTCTTTGCTATATCTGATTTATTCCTAATCCCCAAATACCAGCACAGAGTTATGTATTCTTTTTCTCTACAGATGTTTGCTGAACGCAGTCTTGGAATCTGAGTCACAGTTATCTGTAGGCTTCTAATTCTAGTTTCTACTCTCTGCCCACCCCCCCCAGACCTCTAAACTATGGTACTATAAATTGCAGCTGGAGCCAGAAGTTAAACACATGGGCAGTTCACTTCGCCAAGACTGGAGGACCAGAATTATAGGAACCAGTTGATGAATTCCCAGCCAAAGACAATACTGGACAGGAAAGCAGGTGTTTTCCTGCGAGTCAAGTCGGTGATGAGGAAGGACAGAAATGAGAAATAAATGATGAAGGTAAGGAGCTGGAAAAGAGGGCACTGGATTTGTGGTATAAATTTCTGAGTCAAATTTGAATAGCAAACATTTGGCCCATTTGGTGTTTCTAAAGCTGTAGTATCCAGTCTCCAAGATGGCCCCTAATAATCCCCACCTGATGGCATTATACCTTTGTGTAGTAGCATCATTATTCCAGGCTGATTTATGTGATCAAGAGGATTAGGAAGAGGTGATAACTTAAGATTAGGTCATAAAACACATTATGGCTTCTGCCTTGGTCTTTATCTTAGATCACTCACTCTGGTGGAAACCAGATGCCATGTTGTGAGGGCACTAATGTGGCCATTGAGGAGACCGTATGGAGGGAAAAAGAGTCCTCAAGCCAATGTTCAAATAAGTGAGGGTGGAGGTGACTGCAGCCCCAACCAACTGCTACCTCTGAATTTTTGACCTTCAGAAACTGTGGGGGATAAATGTTTATTGTTTTAAGCTGCTAAACCAAAGGGTCATTTATTTCACAGTAATAGAAAACTAATACAAAAGCCTAAATTATAGGTTGCAAATTGAGGGTTAGAGTACCATTTCTGCCCTGCTGACATAGTTTTGTTTCATGGCGAAGGGACAAATGATGGTTTTAAAAATTCAACTGTCAATTAATTTTTAAAACTTCAGTTGGTTAGTTTCTTTAAAAAACAAAAGATCTTGTAACACAGCCCTGTCTTCATGGCTCTGTTGCCTTCAACTTGATCTGTCCCATTCATTTAAATATCAGTAGGCATTTGACTTTGCTATCTTTGGTCCAGGCTTCAATCTGTCAGGAAATGATTCCATTTATCTTATATTGCCCTTGCTTTAGCAAGAACTCTGTGTGTGTGTGTGTGTGTGTGTGTGTGTGTGTGTGTGTGTATACAGTATCTTTTGTTGATATATCTATATCTATATCTCTATATCTATCTATGTAATATCTTTTGTTGTTATGGTCTTTTAAAGTTTTCACTGGATGAGTTTTGCTGCTAAAATAAAAATAAACAATCAAACTCCAATGATTTTTATTTATTTTTTTATTTTTAAACTCCCTAAATCTGTCATTTCATCAGAAATATCTGGAAGATTCTCTTATTTCTTTTTTTTTAATATGAAATTTATTGTCAGATTGGTTTCCATGCAATACCCAGTGCTCATCCCAACAGGCTCCCTCCTCAATGCCCATCACCCACTTTCCCCTCCCTCTCACCCCCATCAACCCTCAGTTTATTCTCAGTTTTTAAGAGTCTCTTATGGTTTGGCTCCCTCCCTCTCTAACTTCTTTTTTTCCTTCCCCTCCCCCATGGACTTCTGTTAAGTTTCTCAGGATCCACATAACAGTGAAAACATATGGTATCTGTCTTTCTCTGTATGACTTATTTCACTTAGCATAACACTCTCCAGTTCCATCCACGTTGCTACAAAACGCCATATTTCATTCTTTCTCATTGCCAAGTAATATTCCATTGTGTATATAAACCACAATTTTTTTTTATCTATTCATCAGTTGATGGACATTTAGGCTCTTACCATAATTTGGCTACTGTTCAAAGTGCTTCTATAAATATTGGGGTACAAGTGCCCCTATGCCTCAGCACTCCTGTATCCCTTGGGTAGATTCCTAGCAGTGATATTGCTGGGTCATACGGTAGATCCATTTTTAATTTTTTGAGGAACCTCCACACTGTTTTCCACAGTGGCTGCACCACTTGCATTCCCACCAACAGTGCAAGAGGGTTCCCATTTCTGCACATCCTGGGAGATTCTCATATGTAAAGATTTCCAATCATAGATTATTACAAACATGGTCATTGTATGATCATATGTTTATATTTCAAAAGAGGGGTCAAAATTTTCTCTTCCCCTTCTGGAGATGGGGCAGTACTTAGGAGGTATTAGTGTGGAATGGGAGTTTATTCCAAGGGCATATCAGGTTGTACCTCCCCATAAGATGATTCACAGTGGGATGATCGAGCAGAGTGAATCTGAACCAGGTCCTTTGTTTGGGGTGGCGGGCAGGGTGGAGTAAAGCATTAAGCTGGGAAGAGCAAACAGCAATGCCAAGTCAAGGCAGGCATCAGTGGGATCAAGAACAAGAAATGGAGCCAAGAGGACAAAGGATTGAAAGCAAGAGGTCAGGACAAAGCTGGAGGGGTCTAGGATGATTACCACAAAAAGCTTTGGTGTTTCTGCAGTTCTTTCTTAATCCATGGATGCATGAGACATGATAATGATGTAACCATGGATCTTTGGGAGTTCTGCCAAATAAAGGACTGCTTTGAAAATTTATCATAAAGACTATCCACATGACATGGCTTGTTTCTGGCAATCCAGCCTTTCTAGGTACAGAAAATCCCATTGATTACTTCCAATTATTTTGTTCCCTCTTTTGAAATGCCCTAGTACTTCAACGCATAGGGCAGTGATGAGCTGGCTTACTTGGGAGAAATGGAAAAATATTGAGGCCAGGTAACATGATGATTTCTTCTGACATCAACCTGATACATTTAAGTGAAAGATGATACTTTAACATTTGTGTACATCTAGTTGAAAGGAATTATATTCACATGCAGATCATATATTTGGCTCATTTCACAAACACATGCTTTATGCCATGCATTCGAGAAATGTGAAATCAAGCCAAGTTTTACATAGCCCACATAATTTTACATATTTGGGAAGGTTAATAGTAAAAATCCTCGGCAACTGATTTAGGTGGTTTTTAAAATTTGGTGATTCTACAGATGATTACAGATTTAGAGGAAATTGAAAAACTCAACAAATTTCTTCCTTTCTCTAGTTACTAGAGAAGGGTACAGAAAAGAATTGCTAAGCAGGAAAGAATGGTTTTGCTATTTTCCACAATTCCTTTCACCACCATCTTCCTTCAGGCAAAAGTTAGCCTGTATTTTTAAGAGTCTGGGTATAAACATGCCTGTATTAAAACATTCTCCTTGTTTATAATTTTATGATTTATCTATATATCTTTATTTTTGGCTACCATGGCTTTTACAGCTTTCTAATTTATATAGCCATTTGTTTGGGCTGTCAAAACATTTTTAATTTTAATTACTGTGTATCATGCCTGAGGGTGTAAAACTGTCAGATAAATCTGAGACTCTGCATAAACATGTGGAGAACTGCATGTGTTATCACTCAACAATTGCTAGTGGGCAGTTAACAAATGCCTTTCTAGGGGATGGGTTGGTCGGCTTCTTTCTCTTCCTCATGGAGGCACCGGATGATGTTGTCAGGCTAGGTGCTGGACACCTCATTACACACCACATGTTGGTGACTTTGGAACAAAATGGGCAAGAGTGCGTGATGGGCCAGCCACAGGCTGGGCAGCCTGCAGATGGCTGATGTGAGAGCACTTAATGTTTAAGTTTATAAGATTCAGCAACTAGACAATCAACCTGGCATCGCTTTAAAAAATAATTGGGGAAGAGGAGTCAGAATTCTTTAAAGTGGGAAAGTATATTTGACTGGCAAAATGTGATCAGGGATTTGGCTCTTTTTTCTTTCTCATAAAGTCTTAGTAGAATGTATGCGTGGATGCTTGCATGCTTCCATCCATCAACCTATTATAAATCTAAAAGTCTTGAGTTTGATATCAGGAGACTTGAACTTGAGTCTTGCTGATGTCTACCAGCTCTGGTAACCTTGAACACATTCTTTAGTTGAAGATTTATCTTACAGTGAGCTGAAAGGCTTTTAGAGATAATCTAGCACAGTATCCAATACAACATTGAGATCTATGATGAGGTATGGAGCCAGATTATGTCTGTATTTATCCTAGGACAATGTAATATAATTACAGTTCAGTTATGAGTTTTTACGTCAATCTTAGGGGAGACTCAATGCCCAGGGAAGGTTGTCTCTACTCTGTTCCCATTTCCCATAGACCCAGCCTTGAGTTCAAGAACCAGAAAGAAGATGGCACAGGGAAAATTATGGTAGAGATTCCCTTCTGCAAATTGCTTTTGCAGATCTTCTCTTTTACCCTTGACATGCTGAAGGCATGTTAATGATGCAATATGCCTCTGAATGAATGTCAACTAACTGAGTTTCCAAAGACCTTCTTGTTTTTGGACTATAAGCTCAACCAGGTAGAGGCACTTATAATATGGAGCTAAACTGATTATTGGTGTGAAATCTTTCAGACGAGAATCCCTAATAGAAAAATGAAGAATCCTGTACTTTTGAATATTAAAGCTTGCTAATTTACAGACTATGAATTGACTGTATAAGTCACATGAATTCAAAAAATATCCCTTACGCACATTTAGCTCTCTTATGATGCTCAACTCAAGAAAGTTTTTTTTTATTAACATCTTATCATCTTTGATATAGAAAAACATTGCTCTGAACTAGCCCTTCAGGATGGCTATTTTTCCTCAAAAAAAAAAAAAAAGTCTTTCCTCTCCTAATTTTCCAATATAGAACATTTCTCTTTTCTACCTTGAGATTTAATAGTTCTATGTTGGAGTCATTTGCTTCCTTATGTAAATATCATTCACTGCATTTATTACTGGTATTTGGTAAGTGCCTACTATATGCTAGACACTGAATAAGGGGCAGGAGATTTAAGGAAAGCAAAAACAGATAATAAACAAGAAGTCAGAAGCGGACTATATTTCCAGTCCATCCAACAGGATGGTTGTTGACAGGTGTTCATCTCTGGTAACTGTGTAGACTGAACTATAGATTATATCTCATTTAAAGGAAGTTTGATTTGTTTCATCCCTCACTACCAAGCACACAGAAGGAACTAAATGTAACTGAGTTAATAAATAGATAAATGCAGAATGAGTGTTTCTTTATCTTTTTATCTTTGCTAATTTTACCTTGAAGTCTATACTGAGAAATAAAATTAAGAAAAAGAATAACACCCATAATGCTATTGTTACTTAATTATAATTCACCTTGTCTACGAAAAGGTACAAATGAAAAGGAAGTATATGTGCCTGTCAGTTGATTATTTGCTTCAGCATAAGAGATAAAAGGAAGGTAACTTCACACCCACATTCACAGATGCCCTATTCATAATAGCCAAATGGTAGAAGCAACCAAAATGTCCACTGATGAATGATTAGATAAACAAAATGTGATACACACACACACACACACACACACACACATACACACACACAGTGGAATATTATTCAAGTAATCCTATCATATGCTACAACATGTATGAACCTTGAGAACATTACACAGAGAAATAGGTCAGTCACAAAAACACAAATACCATATGGTTTATATGAGGTATATACAATAATCAAATTAATAGAGATTAAAATAATGGGGCCTCTGGGTGACTCAGTTAAGTGTTGGACTCTTGATTTCAGCTCAGGTCATGTCTCAAAGTTTGTGAATTGGAGCCCTGTGTTTCTCTCTCTCCTTTCTCTATGCCCCTGCTCTCGCTCTTGCTCTCACTCTCAAAATAAACAAACATTAAAAACATAGAGTCAGAAAGTAGAATGCTGGTTGCTAGGGGCTGTGGGGAGGGGAAAAGGGGAGTTGTTTAATGGGTGTAGAGTTTCAGATATGCCAGAGAGAAAAGTTCTGATAAGCTGTTTCACAACAATGAGAATATATTTAACACTACTGGCTGTACACTTAAAAGTGGTTAAGATGGTAAATTTTATGTCAAATAGTTTTTACCATGGTTAAAAAAAACTAATATTGAACAAGGGCAGTGTTCCAGGCACTTTACATGGATTATGTCACCTAACCCTCTCTATTCCATTATTGGACAGGTAAAGAAACACACATTAAGTTAAATAGTTTTCAAGGCCTTAGGATTCAGAAGCTGAGGATGTGGAATATGAATCAAAATATGCATCTATTTTCTTCTAAGTAATCTCTTCAGCAAAGCATTGATAAAAATGTCATAGACACTCAGTAGAGTTTGATAATACTCAAAATAAAGCACAATAATAATACATGAACATTAACTGTGTGCTATGTTCCATGTATTTTTTTTCTAATGGCTTTACACATGACCTATTTAATCCTCAAAACTTATGACATAAATATTATTATGAACCCCAATTTAAGGAAAGTTAAGTAACCTGCTCAAGGTCAAGGAATCAGTAAGAGGCAGATATTTGACTATAAGTAGTCTGACTCTAGTGCCCTCTCAAATTACATGACCCAAGAATGAGTGTCTAGTTGGAGGGTGTTTCATACCATTTCAAGCCCCTCTTCCCATACATTATTAATGTGAAAAATCAAGAGGAATTGTGAGGTCTGCAAACAGCCATCGTTATCTCTATTTTAAGGAAGACAATACAAAAGATCTATCAGAGAAGTTAGGAATTTTGTTCAGGAACACACAGAAAATGATAAAAGAAAGATTTGAATCCAGGTCTCCTGACTTCAGGTCCCATGCCCATCTTCTCCTACAGCCGAGGTGAGGTCCTAGACCATCTGGGGTATGGAGAGACTGGAGTGTATCACAGATACTCCCTTACTTTTACACTCATTTCTGAGTTCCACGCAATTGCTGGTAGCCATAGGTCGGGTGGGATTTGCCTACGAGGGCCTCCGGTGACTTAGCCTTGGGGCAGGCCACAGGGACAACCTTGCCTGAGGGGCTCTCCTGGTCTGTTGAGGGAGGCTTGGGCAAGTCTGTGCCCTGCTCTTTCCTGACATGCCCTCAGAGAATAGGATTTTTATTGGACAGTTGGTGACAGGCACAGAATGTGAGCAAAAGGGACCTCGGTTTAATATCTCACGAGATGGACAGCACATATTATGCTGGTAGTAACTCACCACTGATTTACCGCCCTGTACGACTAGTGTTTTCTGAAAGACGGGGAGGAGGCAGGAGCAGAAAATTCTTTTTTGTCCCAAGACTTCTCTTACTGCAGATGTTTGCAACTGGCACTCCCTTCTTTTCTCCCTCTGTGGGTGCATATGAATAACCCACATAATCATGTTTCTGTCTTAATTACCTTTCTATTACTTAACTAAAATACCTGATTCTGATGCCAGGAAAAGCTGGCAGATCTGCTAAAATCTGAACAGAGGGAAAGCTGGGCTGTACTTGAAGCAGTCAAGGCCTCCTTACCCTTGAAGTCTCTCAAATGAATGAAGCCATAAATCTTAGGCAACTTATTTCCCCCTCTCTCCAAATAATTTTAATATGTTAGAAAATATCTGGCCCACAGTTCTGAAGGTGCATTTGGGTTTTCTCAGTTACCATTTATCTATCACTACATAACAAAATCTCCCAAAGCTTAATCCCTGAAAACAGCAATCATTTATTATTTATCACAAATCTGCAGACAGGTCGGGTGATCCTGTGGATCTGGGTGGGGATTGTCATACATTTGTTGGGTTGACTTGTTGGGTCAGCTGGGGGCTGGTGGATCCACGGTGGGCTTGGCTCTGATCTCTACAGTCTCTCATCCTGCAGGCTGCCTGGGCTTATTCACACTGTGGTTGTAGGGTTCTTATAGAGGAAGCAAAAAATGTGCTGCTACTTTTTCCAGCCTCTGCTTATGCCCAGGAGGCTAGCATCCTATTGGCCAAGGCAAGTCACATGGTTGAACCAAACGTCCATCAAAGTGGGGACTCTGACTCCACAGAAATAACAGCACCTAAGGGCTTAAGTACAGGAAGGACTTTTGGGGGCTATCATTTCAATCAATCTTCTACACTCTCTAAAACACACTGATACCCTGAAATTTAAGGATAGTAGCTCTCCCCCAAGAAACAGAGACACTGTCCCCTTTCCTTCTATCCTAGTGCTAGCTTAGGATGGTGCCTTGGATACAGAGGATGCTAAATGTCCTTAAACTGAACGGCTGCAAGGTGTCCTTACCAAGGGACCAAGTCTCTCAATCAAATCTCTTTTGGTTCCAGTAACAAGCATCTCTTCAAACTGGCTTCAACAAAAGAGAAACTAACTTATTTCATTGAACTCAAGGCCAGGAAATAGAAACAGGTTTCTTGAGGGACCAGGACCAGGGACTGAAAGTTATAAGGGGCTGAGTCCACTTGATGGGCCAGAGGCCACCCTTACTCCAATAAACTGTAGTGATGTAATGGCCCCAGTGTCATGTGGCACAAAACATGGCTGTCTGCCGAGCTCTGGATGGAGCAATGTCCATTACAGATGATTACAGGTAGGAGAGGTTTCTTAAAGAACGTGGAAATTCTTTAAGGTGCAATAGATAGCTTCAAGATTCCTGTCCCTGGTCAAACACTATTCTAGATACTAGTATACTATTCTATATACTGCTGAGAAGGGATTTTGTGGATGCAATTCAAGTTCTAAATCAGTTAACCTTAAGATATGATAGAGATTATGTGGGTGGGTCTGACCTAAGCAGTATTTTCTCTAGCTTGTAGCAGAAAAGGAATTTAGAGATTAAAGGCATGAAGAGATTTGACATGCTGTCCCTAGCTTTGAAGATTAAGGGCCATGTGCAAAGGAATGTTCATAGCCTCCAGAAGCCAAGAGCAGCCTCTAGGTTTCAGCCAGAAAGGAAATGGAGACCCCAGTTTTGCAACCAAAAGAGCTGAATTTTGCTAACCACCTGAATGAGTTTGGAGTATATTCTTTCCTAGAGCCTTCAGATGATAGTCCAGCTGGCCAACATCTTGATTTTGGCCTTATGACACTCTAAGCAGAGAAGCTAGCTGAGCCCCACTGTATTACTGACCTATAGAAACTTGTTTCAAGTTTCTGAGTATGTGATAATTTGTTAAGATGCAATAGAAAACTAATCCACAGGCTAATTACCATTTCCATTTACCTCTGTAAAAATGTTATACCATTTGAGAAATGACATAATTGAAATTATCACTCATATTTTGGTCTAAATTTGTTGGCCTCAAGTGCTTCATGATCTGTGGGAGCAAAGATGTGGGAGCAAATCTGTGGGAGGGAAAAGGAACATTACAATTGAAAGAGGTAAACTGTGAGAGAGAGAAAGATTAAATTTTCAACTGAGGGGAAGTAAGCTGGCTTTTGTGAATTGTAATCTTGCATGGTAGGCTTTCAAGGAGACACCATACAAGCAAGTTCAAAGGCACTGGTAACCTGAGGGGTGTGTGCCTGTGTTGTGTGTGAGATAGACAGAGAGACAGACAGACAGACAGACAGACAGACAGACAGGCAGACACATAGATAGAAAGGTTGATAGATAAAGATGGAGAGACATACATAGAAAAAAAAGAGACAGGGAAGAGATTAGTAAAAAGGTACTGAAAAGCATAAAAAAGCCTTCCATTTACCTCTACTTCTGCATATTCCATCTCCTCAATTATATTAATATCAGCAATCAAACTTGCTCAAGTAAATCTGATCTTAATCTCTATCTATCTATCTATCTATCTATCTAATCTATCTGAATAAGAGAGACAGAGAGGGATGGAGGGAGAGAGAGAAAAAGAATATGAAAGAATATAAATTAAAAGGAAAAGCAGGGAATTCACAGAAGATGTGTGGACTGGGATTTGATACCATTCCATGAATCTCCCAATTCTTCAGTAAAGTTACCAACTCAAGAAATGCTAGGAATGATTGGATTTCCCATGGGAAGCAGTGAAGACGCAGGAGCTTTGATGAGAGTCAGAATCAAGATGTGATCTGACATAGGGGGACAACTTCTAAAGGGAAGACGCAAGAGAGCAAGTGGGACAAGATGTAACCTTCTTTTGACCTCTGTGAATTAAAATGTATGCTATGGTGGATTCTAGGGCTGGACTGCCTGGGCTGGGATTCTGGCTTTCCTAGTTGTCAGCTGCGTAACCTTAGACAAGATACTTAACCTCTCTGCTCAGTTTCTTCATTCACAAAATGGAGATAATAATAGCATTCACACAGAGTTGTTGTGAGGGTTCAATGAGTTGATTAGAGGAAGAGTGCCCCAGCACAAGAGACACTATGGACATGTTGCTATATTTATTACCTTAGGGCTTCAGAAGAAGGGTCTATTACAGTCATTCGAAAGGATGAAAAGAAGCTTCATGGAAAAGTGGCACCTGAGATGGACCAAATATGTCACCAGTTTACCTGCATGGAACTTTCCAACCATGCCAGAGAAGGAGAGAGAAGTGTGGCAGAAAGGTGAGGGCAAGCAGGCCAGGGGAACAGAGGAGGAAACCCACAGCAGATGAGTCTATCCAGTTTTGTAGAGACTAAGCAGAAACTGCCACGGTTCTAGGCTGCCAGGGTCTTCTTTCCTCTGGGTCCTACTTACAGTGTGGGACATCTGCCATGTTTGAGGCTTCCAGGCAAGGTTGGCTGATCTGTTGGAGGGTCACACACCCATGGGGTAGTGGGTGAAGCAGTGTCCGACTACCTCCCTGTGACTGTCTCAGCAACAGCTCTGGCAAAGGCCACAGGCAAGACTCCCAGAAGGAAGCTGCCAGTGTAACTGGGGCCTGGACCCTCTATTTTGGCCTCCCTGTTCTTATCCTCTAAGAACAACCCACTCTTCTCTCCTTCAAGATGGTGGCTGTTCAACAGATTGTATGCTCCTCCGTTAAACAAAACCAAACACAGTTACTCTCTCCACATGCTATTAAACACAGCTACATTAAAATAATGTGTAGGTTGAGACAAATACATACCACCACAAGATAATTGGGAGTTAAGTCACTGTGACAAGCTGAATAACTAAATTAACCCTATTAAAACCTGTTTTCATAGGGTCAAAGGCTTTTCAGTAGAAGAAATCAGGTGTAAAAGAAAGCATTCACTTTTTGAACACCTTGAAACACTTGCCGAAAAATAAGCCAGTCGCTTGGAGAAGCAAGCAAACAATTTGACTTAGTTCAAGGAAAAGACAAAATGAGCTCACAGGTATTTGCTATTTTTAATTTAAATTCTATTAGCTTGCGAAGGGGACACTATTTTTTTTTATCACAGTAAAAGCATTTTATGATGAGTACTCCAATATGTTAAATGTGATTTAACAGTAAATCACTAAAAATGAAAGAAGTTTCAATTAAAACAACAATGCGATTTAGTAGTGAACCTATCAAATTTGGAGGACTTAAAATGATAAAAATTTTGCGATGGTGAGAGTATGAGGAAATAGGCTCAAATCTGGGGGCAAGGTGGTGTTAATATTCCTGGATGACTACTTCAGAGCCAAAGAATGATCCAAGTATCCTGGGCATTTCACTGTCCCAGCTCCTTACTTATAGGCAAGTAAAATATCTACTACCTAAGGCAATAAAATGATTATATATTAAGCTACAGGAATATAAGCTCATTGAGAGCAGCAATTATGATTATGATTTAATTTATTTATTTAAATTCAAGTTAGTTAACATACAGCACAGTACTGGTTTCAGGAGTAGAACCCAGTGATTCATCACTTACATATGATACCCAATGTTCATGCCAAAAACTGCCCTCCTTAATGCCCATCACTAATTTAACCCATCCCCCACCCACCTCTCCTCCAGCAGAGCAGGAATTATTTTGAAATTGTTTCATCCTCTTGTTACCCAGCATCTAGGACAAGTGCTAACACAGAATGAGCAGACAAAAGTTATATATATATATATATATATATATATATATATATATATATACTTTTATATACATATACACACACACACACATACACACATATATCTATACATATACATACATGGTAGCAAAAATGAATTATAGTGTTTTTATATCAAAAGACACCTAAATGCTTAGTCATAGGAATGGAGGGAATAAAATATGATCTAACAATACAAAAGGATATGATGCAGCCATTAAAAATAATGCTACAGATTAAATAGTGCTAGCAAAGTGCCTGGGTGGCTCAGTCAGGTGAGTGTCTGACTCTTGATTTTGGCTCAGGTCATGGTCCCAGGGTCATGTGATTGAGCCTCTTGTTGGGCTCTGTGCTAAGCGCCTGTTTAAGATTCTCATTCTCTCCCTTTCTCTCTCTCTCTCTCTCCCTCTGCCTCTGTTCACACATGCTCTCTCTGTCTCACAAAAAAATGTTGTGGAAAAAAACTTATATGACACAAAAATATGTTCTTAATCAATTGTTATCTGAAAATAGCTGGTTTTAAATAATGTGTAGACTATCATCTTAATTTTTCTATAAAGAGTATGTACATACAAAAACTGGGAGATACATACTAGGGTGTTAACATTGGCTATATCTGGTTGTAGTTTACTGATGGCATTTTTCTCTTAATTTTCTAAAATGAGGAAAAAAATTATAATGAGAGTAACTGGAGGTTAGGGACCAGGCTGAAATGATGAGTAAACTCCCTTGAAGTGAGAAAAACCAGAAATTTTTCTGAATATCTCTATAGAAAAGATCCAGGGCCAATGGGAGAATGATGCCAAGGAGGAGACATCGATTGGGCATCAGCCATCAGAGCCATTCAGTAACAGGACGGGCCACAACTTGAAGTAGTGAACTCCTCATCCCTATATGTATGCAAGCAGAAGCTAGGTGACCACCCAAGAAGAGTTAGTTTTTCTAAACTCTTAAACTAAACGAACTTTAAGTTCTATAAACCCAAGAGTTGAAGATTCTATGATCTGACTGGCAGACATCCCTCTGCAAACTGTATTTGACATGAAAAGAGAATTCTTTTTTTATTGACCAAGGATGTGTTTCTATTTATCCTTCTGTTTCCTGGGGTATCTTCCCCAGCTTGTTGCTTCTTTCATTTGTAAGGCTTCTGTAAACTGTCCTTCTTCACTTCTTATACTACCTGAATGATCAGAGTTTCATTCATATCTATTTTAATGGCTTCTGGGTCTTCAAGAATACTCGACAGAGTGTCAAGTAACCTTTATAGTTATCATGAATCTTCTTAAAGTGAATTGGTTTTCAACCAGCTGAGCCTTCCCTTTAGTAATGTCATTGGATGGGTTCTAGAAAAGGGAGAGACTAGGATGAGGGCCAAGGGCTGTTGAACAGAGAGGAGATGGGGTTCCATACATCCACTTGATGGTTTTGATAAGAGTTATTCCTAGCCAATTAAAGTGCCCATAGAAAAGTCATCAGCTTTCTTGAACTATCATACGTTGGTTGATATCCATTTATATCTTCAAATGTTTGTTTGACAGGAAATTACAGAATAATTTTGATATTGAGTTTGGAGCCAATTTTAAATAGTTCAAAGGAGCACTGTTTTGATTCACCACAAAAATAAACCCTGTATAAAACCAGTTATTTAGTGTTCCAGTTAGTATACACAGATCATGCTTTTTGAAGTTGTTCAGTCCTGAGGATAGTCCAAGGAAATAAGGACCTATTCTATACTTGACAGTGAATAATATTTGACTCAACTCCCTTCTGAGTTTGTTCACCATAGTAGGTTAGGGTGGAAAATTTATTTGGTACAGATCCAAGTGCTACATAAAGATTGCTTAAAGCATATCCCAGACCTGCCAAGGAATTAATCTAGACCCAACTGCTCCTGTAAAAACTCACTTGGTCGGGTTTGTAGAGCAGTGAAAGGGTTTAGAACATGCATTTATTATGTGATAAAACTACAAAACTTCTCAAGACGTGCTTGTTCACTTTATAAAAGAACACAAAGTGCTAGCAAAGTACCAGGTTCATTATTTGTGTGATCAGTTTCTTGGAATACTTTGGAATAACCATGTGGGCTCTCTCGCAAGGGGTGAGGAAGAGGATGATAAGAGATTACAAAACCATCCCAAATGGTGTCTTCCGTGGTAACTGAAGTGATGCTTTCAGGGAAGACTGCTGAAGCATCCCTCTTTTCCCATTGCCAAGAACTCCTGGAAAATCACAAGGTAAGCAGATTAGGCAGAAGGCATTTGGGATGCTTCATCAAGCCTGCTGAAGTACCCTCGAGCAATATCCTATTTCATTAGCTATTCAATGGAATGGGAATAAGAGAACAGGGATGCCATGCTGACCAACAAAACAGAAGGTCACTGTAAGGAGATTTCCTAGCCCGTTGCTCATTGCCAATGGCCACTATTAACACACTTCCAGTTGGAAGAGGCCCATCAGCAAGTTTCCAGGACAGGGAACTGGAGTATATTCTTTTCCATTGCTCTCTGAAATGTGTGGTCTCAGAATAGTACAGAGGCTAAGTGGGACATGTGGCACAGTGACCACAGTACTTCAAGCTTCTCTTGGGCTCACCAAATGAATCCACGTGCTTCCTGCTATGTCTCGAGACTCAGATATTCTGAGCAGTAAGGGACATGAAGAGGGAGAGTGTATGCAGAATACAGTAGGACCACATGACCCATGCTTTGTTAAGAAAGTATGCAAGCTGTAGATTTTAGAGAAGAAGCGAAGCCTAAAGAAGAGGTCTTGCGGCACCACCTCCACAGATACCTAGAGATAGGATGATGAGAACAGTAATGGACGTGATAAAGGCTGAAAAGCCACAGGGATATCAGACTGATCTATTCCATGACACAGACATCTATATGAAGACTTTTAGATAATATTTTAATGCCCAGTTCTTTGCAATACTTTGGCTGAGATACAGGAGTGGACATAACACATATTTGGTATGTGGGCCATCTCTGGTATACTAATTTCCTTTTGCTTAGTCATGTAGGCAGCAGCAGAGCTGATCTCAACTAAGGTGGCTGGTACTAATTGTTAGTTTCCAATTACTAGTTGTTCAAGGTTTATCAACTATTGTGACTTTAATTAGGGCCCTAAGATGTAAACTGCAATGTCTTTAACAGACACATTCCGATGGGGATAATTTGATGAGCCAGTTGCTGTTGTATAGTAATTGAAAACCAAAGAGAGATTCACATATGAATAGTAAATTAAGATGTGCAGTAGTAGCTGGGATTTATACCTGGACTGTTAGAGGCCTTAATGACCCCATAAAAGGGAATAAGGTCATTTGTTATTTAAAGGATCATAAGATATTGCATTTCATAAGGATATTGAGCATGTACAAGGTTAAAGCGCTCATGGGTGAGCCAGATTCCCCCTTTATTCCATTTATAAGCAGAACCAAAAGAGTTAGCACTTCTTTGTAATAAAGCTCTAAATTCCAGAATAACTTGTTACTCTATGTCCCAAATCCCAAAGGGCAGTTGCTGCTGGGCTGGGCTTTGTAAAATGTTAGTTTCACCCTCAAACTCAGCACAGGCACTGAATCCTCCATTTTAGAACCAA
Source organism: Prionailurus bengalensis (assembly GCF_016509475.1). Taxonomy (NCBI): domain Eukaryota; kingdom Metazoa; phylum Chordata; class Mammalia; order Carnivora; family Felidae; genus Prionailurus; species Prionailurus bengalensis. The sequence goes on from NC_057359.1 coordinate 9,439,039, forward strand.
TTAAAGTGAACGGTTTTCCAATTTTCTGGGACAGATTGTCACAAGTGGCTGAATGGGGAGACCCAGAGGTCTGGAAAGGGTGGAAGGGAGAAAGCCTAATTCTTGGTATTCTTTGGGTACAGCAGGTCTTGTTTTACTTCGAATAAAAAATTAAAAGGGCTGAGCCATATATAGATGAGGGGGTTAATAGCGGAAATAGAACTCTCAATTACCCACAGAAACAAAGGGAAAATCCAGAATAGCAGATAATCCCACATAGTATGTGTTGGCATTTGGAATGTATCATCAGCATCGTGTTTGCATCCTCAATGCTGTTTCCCTTAGGCTGCTGTTGGAGTAAAGCAGTGTTCCCCTTACACACAACGTAACAGCAGGGAAGGAAAGCTGGAGAATACATTTGAGGATTCTTGCCAGGATTAAAATTTGGTTGCAGATAAACCCCTCCGTAGATAATGGAGAAGTGACTGCAATGTCTTTCCTATCTATGACACATTTTGCTTTCTCCCTTTTGTGGCAAGAGGCACATCTGCCGACACACACACACACACCCCTTCACAGAGAGCCATGCAATCATTTCTGCTATCATTATCATGCAGTCTACAGGTGTCTTCTGTAGCCAGGGTCTAACCAGGCACAGCAGAGGCCTTTGGAAGGACAGGTTAGAAAATGAGGAAACAATTTCTCTAGGTAAGTAATTAGAACAGGGGCAAATCAGAAGACTAAATGTTGCTATTTAAATGGAAATTCAGCCAGGCCCCCAACATGCTGTGAATTTTATCTATGCAACGTTAAAAGGCCCAGATGATAAGAATCTTAGGTGTGTAACTATGGACTGGTGCACTGATTTGATTGGATCCCAGGCAATATTTCTGGTGTGGAAAGATGAGCACACAATCACAAGTTAGCTGTTATTAGAGTGATCAATTATAAACTATTCCCAACATGCAAGAAGGTACAGAAATAACAGGTACTCATATGTCTACCTCTCAGAATTATAAAATTTAGACAATTTCTTGTCTTCTGATTAAAAATAATAACAATAAAGCAATAGATGTGGCTGTGGTCAATTACAAAACACACAGGGATATAATTTTCCACTCCCCCCTGTTGGCTTCCTCCAATGTGACTTTGTATTTTCTCCTGTCAAGGGTAAGGTCTTTTTCTCATTCCATGAAACTGGGCTGGCCTAGTGACTTGATTTAGCCAATAGAATGTGACTCTTTGACTTGATGTGGTCAGTGTGCGTGAATTCTGAGCCTAGGCTTCTGAGAAAGCCTCTCAGCCGCTCTGTGAACAGGACTGGACTGCCCTGCTGGGTGATGAGAGACATGTGACCCAGTCACTCCCATCACACAGTGACAGCCAGCCACCCCCTCCTCCCCATCTGCTAGCTGATGGGTAAATGCATGAGTGAGCGCAGCTAAGATCAGAAGAAGGGCCTCGCCGGTTCCAGCTCAAATTGTTATCCACATGATGGTGAGCAATAAAAAGTGGTTGCTGTTTGCAAGTCACTAAGCTTTGATGTGGTTTTTTTGCGTGGCACTGGGCCACTGATGCAATGGTAAAACCTACATTCTCCTCATATCCTACCTTCTCCACCTCCTACTGTCCTTGGAAGTTTCCACTATTTTGAAACCGGGTCTATTCTTCCAATACACGTAAAGATACCCTAGGTACATACAGAATCAATAGGTGTATACAAAATCAGTATTAAATGCTATTTGTAAAATGATGTATAAGGTGTTGTTTAAAGGAAAGATAAATCATACCATATTTTACATATCCTTTGCCCCTTGCTTTTTTCTAGTCTACTTGTTTTTATAAATATCCAAGGTGGCACATGTGGATATCATTTATTTTAAGTACTATGTATTTTTTCAGTGTATGAATATACCACATTTTATCCATTCCTTTACTGCCAGAGTAATGAGAAGCTGGGCTGAAAGATCTTTAAGCCTTACCATGCTATGATTCAAATAAATACACACTGGCGAAAACATTTTATAAAGAGTCAATCAGGAAAAGAGATAGAAAGACTCCTTAAGCCTTCATGTACCAAACACCCCTTAATAATTGATGGTTCGATTGACTCCTGAACAACATGGTTTGAATTGCATGGGTCCAATTATATGTAGATTGTTTTAGATAAATACAGTGCAGCACCGTAAATGTATTTTCTCTTCCTTATGATATTCTTAACCTTTGCTTTTCTCTTCCTTACTTTATTGTAAGAATGCAGCATATAATACACACAATATATCAGAGTATGTGTTAATCAACATGTTACTGATAAGGCTTTGGTCAATAGCAGGCTATTAGTAGTCAGGTTCTCGGGGAGTCAGAAGTTACACATGGATAAAGAAGAGGTGATATAAATATACACAATGGAATATTATTCAGCCATAAGAAGGAATGAAATCTTGACATTTGCAACAACCTGGATGGAGCTAGAGAGTACTATGCTAAATGAGATAAGTCAGAGAAAGATAAACACCATGTAATTTCACTCATATGTGTAATTTATGAAACAAAACAAACAACAATGGAAAATAAAGAGAAAAACCAACAAACAGACTCATAAGTGTAGAGAACCAACAGGTTACCAGAGGGGAGGTAGGTGGGGCGACAGAAGAAATAGGTGCAGAGATTAAGAGTACACTCGTCTTGACAATGATTGAGTAATGTGTAGAATTGTTGAATCACTAAAGTATACACTTGAAAATAATATAACACTGTATGGTAACTATACTGGAATTAAAATTTTGAAAAATAATTTAAAAGTTATGTGCGGATTTGTAACTGCATGGCCATGTGGGGGGGTGGTTGGCTTCCCTAGCTCCTGCATTGTTTGAGGGCCAACTGTAATTAAGGAAAGAACATTTATTTTCAGGTACAAAAACTCTACATTGTTAGGTCAGGATTCAGAGAAATAAGCCCAGGAATATTTAATTTAATGACACTTACTTACTTTTAAGGGGTTTGTAAGAAAAACACATGGTTTCACTGTAAGAAAACTGTTATTAAAATATTTCTTACAGTCAGCAAACTCATACAGTTGCTTCATAGTATATCCTCGTTAACAGCCTTCCAAGAACTGATCCCTCCCTATAGCTGGAAAGTAGAGGTTCAAAGGGCAACAGAAGGATGAATGTTTTCACATCAGCACATCACTATGTGATGCGGTGATTGGTCAAGGGTCTGTTTGGGGATGTCATCAAAGAGGGTGATAACAAGATGACCACACATCCAAGTTCGCCTGGGACGGGCAGTCCTGGCTTACACCTGTTGTTACAGCATCATAATTAGCAGTGACCCTTTTGTTCACAACAGGGGTCCTGATTCAGATGATAAATTGCATGGTTACTGTGGAGCACTGGGGCTATGCTGTCCAGATCCTTCTCATGAAGGACTTATTACTGCTTGTTGGGAGCAAATGGCCTATGGCTTTCTGACCCTTCAGGGATGGCCTTAGCTGCAGAGACCTGCCTTTCTCAAAGTCACACTCCTTTCCAGGAGTTGCCCATACCCAGGGACTTTGAGGGATGATAAAGGTCTGGCTTTTAGTTCATCCAAAGGACTCTGGTTCAGCATTCTAGACTTCTGGGTGAGCACTGTGCCTCGCCTTCTCCCTCATCCCGCATGGATCCCTTCCATTTCACGGGTGTTGACTACAATACACTCTTTTTTTATTTTTATTTTATTTATTTATTTATTTATTTTTTATTTATTTTTTTAATATATGAAATTTATTGTCAACTTGGTTTCCATACATCACCCAGTGCTCATCCCAAAAGATGCCCTCTTCAATGCCCATCACCTACCCTACCCTCCCTCCCACCCTCCATCAACCCTCAGTTTGTTCTTAGTTCTTAAGAGTATCTTATGCTTTGGCTCTCTCCCACTCTAACCTCTTTTTTTTTCTTCCCCTCCCCCATGGGTTTGTTAAGTTTCTCAGGATCCACATAAGAGTGGAAACATATGGTATCTGTCTTTCTCTGTTTAAGGCCCTTTGTAGCAACATGGATGGAACTGGAGAGTGTGATGCTAAGTGAAATAAGCCATGCAATACACTCTTAAACAAACATGCAAATGTGCTTTAGAATCTGTTGAGGAAGCCAACCCACAACGATTGGTATGAGAAGAAGGCTTTTTGAGCTGGGCCAATGTGATGATCAAGAAGCTGAGGGAGATGACTCCAATGAAAAGCCATGATCAATTGCCCGGTTTCCAAAGCTGAGTCAGCTTTCTCATGGGGAAACCCTCTGACTGAAGAAGAGATTGGGTCCCCCAGAGAGGGGTGCTGCAGGAACTGGCAAATGTGAATGTCAACAAGTCCTCAAGTTGTTCTGCAAAGGGACCAAAGGCCATTTACTAGGGAAAGGGGAATATATCAACATCCCCAAAACTGCTGAACAAAGAATCCAAATTGGCATTGATACCCAGAAATCCCAGACATTCTCATGACACCTTGGTGCAGTGGAAGCAGATGGAAGCCAGGTTACAAATGCAGCCCTGGTTAAGCTCTAGGTCACAGGAGGTCTATTAAGTCTACAAAACAACTCAGTAGTCATTTCTTTGACTTGTGCCTATATAACCTAAAAACTCTGAAGAGGTAGTTGGTACCACCTTCTCTTTGAGTCCTGGGACCACGGAATAAGAGTTATCATGGAGGCAGGGAGGCCAAGTAGAGGCCTCCACAACAACAGGAACATAGAAACAGAGGGGCAGTGATGCCAAGAGGGCCAATACACCAGATCTAGCACAATACTCCAACAAGATGTCAAAAATATCCCTTCCCCCATTGTGTCTTTTGCTGCCAAATGCAGCAGAATGGAACTGGAAGGAAACACATACAGGTTGAGCAGGCCAACATGACGGAGGAGGTTTGCTTTGGGAAATGACTGATGTACTCTCCCAGACACTGACTTATTGCTTGGAAACAATTATTTACTTTAGCAGAGCTACTTTTTATTAGAGTAAAACGTCCCAGTCAGCTTATTGGTCTCTTTCCTTTAATAGCTGTTCTCAAGGTAATCAATGACTTTTAACAGCCAGGCTCAGTTATCAATGTACAAGAGTAAGTTTATTGATTTGACAGATACTTTTCTTCACTGGGCACCAATTATTGCTATCTGAATTGTGCCACATTAGGCTAGAAACACCATGTAATCTTGCTAGTTACTTAATGCATTCTGGTGATTGGCTTCAAGAAGCTTTATCATCACAGTGTTGATTTGTGAGTTAACAATACTTTAAATTCCACTGAGAGCTAAGAAGCAGAGTCTGCTTAAAAAAAGGTTAATAGAATAAGACATCCAATCTATCTCATTTTTGTGAGGGTAAATGAATGGAAATTTTACAAGGGTATGTAAATCTTAAAAACATTTGGTGTGCTACTATAAACTAGGGTATTTCTCAAATAGAAATATCACCCAATATCGATACTATGAAAATTCTCCATTAAAATGCAGACTATTTGATTTCATAAACATTCCTAAAATTAGAAATCATTAAAACTATTAAAAAGACATGTCTCCATTTCTGATTAAAAATGGAGAAAAATCAAGACTCAGAATGTCATTAATATTATTAACCCAGGCACTAACCTAGAGGCTTAATGAAAAACAAAAAACCAACAATATAAAAAAAAAATCAGCGAGGGCTCCAGCCACACAGAGAAGCCTCAGGCTGGGCAGAGGTGGTAGTTCTGTGTAATGACCTGTCCTTACAGTCCAGAATTTAGCTCCTGAACACTTGTGACATTCCCTTGTTCTGTTGTTTGTACAGTAAAATTCAATATGGTTACTACCATTAAGACCCACATTCTTTTCCAGTCTGCATCTTTCTTGCTTCATTCATTCTTTCTTTCCATCACTGATTCAAAATAATTACTGTGTTCTTACAATGTGCCTTACCACAAATCAGGCTCCAGTGATACAGTGGTGAATAATATAATGATGGAAATGAAAGTATTTCCTCCTTGTGCCCAGTTCTACCATTGACAGTTTTTTTCAAATAAAAATAACTTGATTGCTGCTACAGGGAAATGATTACGAATTTCAAGTATACCATGAACATCAATAATAATGCATATTTGGGGCCAAATTCTCAGCGTGGCTTACCTTGAGTTGTAATTTTTAAATCTTATTTGTCCAAATTCTGAAGTATTAAAATTTCACATTTGAATGAATAATTAAACAGCACTGTAAAGTTCAGGATGCCAAGACAGAAACAGATGTAGTTAATATTATATTGATCAGAAGAATATGCTTAGTTTTGCCATCTTGGGGGACTAGGGTCTTTACTAAGATGATCAGGTAGCATTCTTTCAGCCCAGAAATCCATATGCAATAAATACCCAGATGAGTTAATGAAGGTGCAACTTTATGGGAAGGACAAAAGTATTTATTACAAGTGTTTGATGCCAGACTAGGTAATGAGGACTATATACATGTTTTCATGTTATTAATTTGGGTATAAATCTGTATTACCACCCCAAATGTATGGTGGGGTTCTGACCCAAGTTCCAGTTTCCTTTTATTTAGAAAGTTCTTAGTCTTTGCTTCTTCAAAAGTCCAAATGCACTGTAAATATACCTTTCTTTGTGGATTTCTAAGGAAATTTGCAAAGGGCTAGCAGTCTAGTCTACTTGCTAATTCTGGAAAGAGTTCTGCAGATCGACTGGCCTCTGAAGCTGTTTCTCTGCTTTGAACACTTAATCCTGAACCTATGTTCTTTGTTATAATCAATGTCTGTGTTTTATGGCTCTGGCAGTATACATGGAATTATATTTTGCAACTTTTTCCTAGTGATTAGCTTTATGGAATATAGATGAATTACCAGGTTCACCCTTCTTTTCCTGGAAATATGTGTCCTAGAGGTCAGAACTTGAACCAGAGACTAGTATAAAAAGTAGTGTAAGGAAGTGCCTGGTTAGGGTAGGCTGAGCTAGTGTAGCAGTGCTAACAAAACAAATTTAAGAATATGAGATGGCTCAAGTACAACAGAAATTTATCACTTCTAATCTAAAGGTCCAAAGCAGGCATTCCTCATTGGCAGGGGTAATCTTGTGGTTGTTCCCCATCAACCCGAGGGAGAGGCAGAGCCACCACCCACAAAAGGAATGTACAGGACTGAACAAGGAACACAGGACTGAGGACCTCTGACTTGTCCTAATCACATGGGCAGTGTAGACCTCAAGCCTCCAAAATGATCAACTCAAGGGAGTTGAGAGGGACTCCTGAAAAGGGACTAATACTAGACATTCTGCTAACCTCGTGGATGAGGCTCAGAGCCTAATTTTGTTTGATTTAGAAAAACAAAGAAAACGGGCTTTGACTTTTCGTGGAGTGACACCTGCTACATTTACATAAACCACAGTTTATTCCATTGTTGTAATATGAAGCAAAGAAGGCCAATTTTTAAGGTTCAGTCAGCTCCCTTTTTGTCTTTACGAACATGATGGCTTTCCTCCAAGGATAGCATAGTAATGTCCGTGCACCCTAGGAGGCACTTAGCGGTCCTCTCCATTCACCCCTTCCATCCCTCATGACAGCTGTGGTCATATCCTGCAGCACAGGCCTTTTCCCTTCCCCCAGTGCTCTCCTTGATTCTGCCAAGGTTCTCTCTCCCCATCTGAAGATACCTACCACTCGACCTCTTCACCTACCATGGATCTTTCTACTCTCCTCTTAGAGCTTTGCTATCTTCAGGCAAACTCTCCTTTGTCAGATGCTGCAGTGCCTCTTGAAAGACCCATCAGCTGATGGGCTTTTCTATTTTTAGTTTACACAAAGCTGTGGTACTATGCACGTTTTACTTCCAGTAGGAGGAAGTCTCTTTCTGATTAGATTCCCGGTAAGAAAGAATCCCCTTTGGACAGATACATATAAACTATGAAAAAATTAGTTACTATGTCGTTATACATTACACATCACCTCTTGCCTACAAGTGACCCTCCTACTTAACCACTTATGGGCAGTAGTACACAGGCTCCCACAGTATCATTGAATGTTAGAGAGCTTCATAGTGAAGACTCATGATAAAGACATCAGATCATAGAAACCAACAGCTTAAGTTTGTTTCCTGCATGTATGGTATGGTTTGGAGATAAATATCTTCACTTAACAATCATTTGTAAGACTCATTTCCTGATTTTTCTGTGAACTACCTTCCAAGAAGTCTTTGCTATATTTTCCAGAGGTAATTTAGTTTTACTATATTCAGCTCACAAGACACAACATGGGCAACAAGGCACATTTCATGATAAGTAGTTGGGCTTATCTTTTAGCTTTGCAAATATTTCTGAAAAACTCTGATTTTTTTTCTTAAAATGATGTCATATATCATGCACAAAAAAGAACAAATTTCAGCATGGGTTGGGGGGGAATGGTAATTAATGTTCACATATGCACCAGAACCATTATATTATGGTTTATATGCACCAGAACTATTATATGAGAATATTCTTTATACTATTTATACTATACTATTATATATGCACCAGAACTATAATATGAGAATATTCTTTCAAAGTAATAACAGCTGATCTAAATGGTTGATAGTAAAATTAGAGTATGTGTGGTTTAATAACAGTACCTACTATAAATTGAGCACTAATGTGTCAAGTCTTGTAGTCTGGACTTTATATGCATTATTTATTCAATCCTCATAAAAATCTACATATTGGCCCCATTCCACAGATAGGAAAATTGGTTCAGAGATGTTAAATGACTTTCCCACTGTCACGTATCTAGGAAAAACCACACTGGAATTCAACTCAAGGTGTTTTATTCGAAAGCCACATGTTTCATCACTTTACCACCTCCATGAACTTTGTGCACCTTCAGGTGATATTCTACTTTTTGGGAGTTTTATTTTTTTATTAATTTTTTTACTCAACTATAATTAACATACAGTTTATATTAGTTTCAAGTGTGCAGTGGTTCAGCAATTCTATACATTTCTCAGTGCTCATCAAGACAAGGGTACCCTTAATCCCCTTTATCTATTTCACCCATCCCCCCACTACCTCCCCTTTGGCAACCACCTATTTGTTCTTTCTATTTAAGAGTCTTGGGTTTTTTTGATTCTTTTTTCCCCTTTGTTAGTTTCTTTTGTTTCTTAAATTCCACATATGAGTGAAATCATATGGTATTTATCATTCTCTGATTACCTTATTTTACTTACCATTATACATTCTATGTTCATCCATGTTATTACAAATGGCAAGATTTGATTCTTTTTTATGTCTGAGTAATAATCCATTAAAATATATATCATATTTTCTTTATTCCTTCATCTATCAAAGGACACTTGGGTGGCTTCCATATGTTGGCTATTATAAATAATGTTGCAATAAACAAAGGAGTGCATATATCTTTTCAAAGTAGTGTTTTCATTTTCTTTGAGTAAATATCCACTTGTGATATTACTGGACCACATGGTCATTTCATGTTTCATATTTGCACTGTTTTCCACAGTGGCTGCACCAATTTAAATTCCCATCAACAGTGCAAGAGGTTCCTGTTTCTCCATGTTGCCAACACCTCTTTCTTATTTTTTTAATTTTAGTCATTCTGACAGGTGTGAGGTGTTACATCACTGTGGTTTTAATTTGCATTTCCCTGGTAGTTAGTGATGTTGAGCATCTTATCATGTGTCTGTTGGTCATCTGTAGGTCTTCTTTGGAGAAATGCCTATTCAGGTCTTCTGCCCATTTTTTAATTGGATTTCTGGAGTTTTTTGGTGTTGAGTTGTATCAATTATTTTTATATTTTAGGTATTAACCCCTTATTAGATATATGATTTGCAAATACCTTCTCCCATTCAATAGGTTACCTTTTCGTCTTGATGGTTTCCTTCACTGTGTAAAAGTTGTTTGTTTGTTTGTTTGTTTTAGTTTGGTGTAGTCCCAATAGTTTAATTTTGGTTTTGTTTCCCTTGCCAGAAAGGACTTATCTAAAAAATATTCCTATGGCCAATGTATCCAAGAAATTACTGCTTATGTTTACTTCTAGGAATTTGATGATTTCAGATCTCACATATAGGTCTTTAACCCATTTTTTTTGTTTATTTTTGTGTATGACGTAAGAAAGGAGCATTTGACAAAGTACAACATCAGTTCATAATAAAAACTCTCAACAAAGTAGGGTTAGAGGGACATACCTCAACATAATAAAGCCAATATATGAGAAACCCATAGCTAACATCATTCTCAATGGCGAAAAACTGAGAGCTTTGCTTCTAAGATCAAGAACAAGACAAGGATGTCTGGCTCTCACCACTTTTATTCAACATAGTACTGGGAGTCCTAGCCACAGCAATAAGACAAGATATAAAAGGCATTCAAAGTAAGGAAGTAGTAAAACTGTCACCATTTGTAGATGACATAATACCATATATAGAAAACACTAAAGAATCCACCAAAAAACTATTAGAACTGATACATGAATTTAATGAAGGATAAAAAATTAATATCAGCAGTCTGTTGCATTTCTATATGCTAATAATGAATAGCAGAAATAAAAATTGAGGAAACAATCCCATTTACAACTTCACCAAAATAAAACAAACTTAACCAAGGAGGTCAAACACCTGTACTCTGAAAACTATAAAACATTGATGAAAAACTGAAGATGACACAAACAGATGGAAAGATAGCCCATGCTCATGGATTGCAAGAACCAATATTGTTAAAATATCTATACTCCACAAAAGAATCTGTGGTTGATGTAATCCCTACTAAAATACCAACAATATTTTTCATAGAACTAGAACAAATAAGCCTAAAATTTGTATGGAACCACATAAAACCTTGACTAGCCAAAATAGTCTTTAAAAAGAACAAAACTGGAAGTATCACAATTCTAGATTTCAAGACACATGACAAAGTTGTAGTAATCAAAACAGCATGGTACTCGTACAAAAATAGACACAAAGATCAATGGAACAGTCCAAAAATAAGCCCATGCATTTATGGTCAATTAATCTAAAACTAAGAAGGTAAGAATATGCAATGGGAAAAAGTCTCTTCAACAAATGCTGTCAGAAAAACTGAACAGTCACATGAGAAGGAATGAAACCGGACCACTTTCTCACACTGTACACAAAAATAAACTCAAAATGGAGTTGCATTTTAGATATCCACTAATGAGTAGTTTAGTTTTTCTAATTGTGCCTACTGTCTTCTCCCTATTATTTCCTATTTATAGCTAGTGGTTGGGGATGGTAGCATAACCTTTACAATTCTTTTTTTTTTTTCAAGACTTAATTATTATTATTTTTTTTTTTGAGAGAGAGCATGAGTGGGGAAGAGGGGCAGGAGAAGGAGAGAGAGAGAGAAAGAGAGAATTTGAGGCAGGTGCCACACTCAGTACAGAGCCCACCAAGGGGCTCAATTCCCTGATTCTGAGATCATGATCTGAATCGAAATCAAGAGTCAGAAGCTCAACAGCCTGAGCCACCCAGAGGCACCTCAGTTTTAAAAAATTAAGTAATTGAAAGTATTTTAAAAGTGGAGGGCACTTCATAAAACAACATAGACCAAAATATTATGTTAGATTTTCAATGAGAAACTTTCTTATTGTATATAAAGGTCTAGAAAGAAAGGTGAGTCCCTGGCAGAAGCTAATTGTCAGTGATTAAGGGCACTTAGTTCATGCTGACTGAAAGTAATCAGGGTTGAGTTCAGTTGAGTTTTAACGGGGTTTTGGACAGTACATTAGCAGACTGAGTGTGCTCTCTCATTTGCCCAGGATTAACCTAAATTGTGTCCATTGTCCCTTCTTAAGTATTAGTGATGTCTCTCAGACATATTTTGATTTGAATAATCTTACCACCATCCCTTTCATGAACACCCCCTCCCTAGGTAAACATAAAGATCATCATTCTTCAGAGTTTGGGACCCAAATGTGGCACATGAACTTCACTTTTCATTGGAAATCTAAGTCTGGTGCAGGGACCAGGAGGAATCTGCAGGGTTGTCAGCTGCCTGTACCTCTGATTGAGTTTGGGAAAACAGATCAGTTCAAAATCACTAGCCTCTCAGCGAAAACTGCAGGATGATCAATTTCAGATACCACATATCTCAGTGAGCAGACGTTATCTACACATTTGTTTCTTCACATCCTCTTCTCCACATGTTCCCATCTCCTCACTCAAATAGCTATTAACAATAACTCCAAGAAGCAGTGGGAACTAATGACAAGTTTCATCCCTCAGTTTAATAACGCAGTCCTAATTCTCATGTATTCATTATCCCCCAGCACCAAACCATTTCCATTTACACACCAAAGCAATCCTCCGTATCTTTAGTGTTGATGTCAGCTTGATCTGCACTGATCACTTTCATTAAGAACACGCATTTACTGAGTAATGTGATCCAAAAACAGATGCTTTCCAAATAAACCACTCATTGTATTGATGAAAAGACACTGACATGAAGGTCAAAAGCCCTTGAGTTTTTTTCCATTTACCAAGGGGAAAATAGATAAAGAATGACTCCCTCATAAATTTTATTATTCATTCAACAAACACAATGGCTATGTTTTAGGCACTGCGATCATTGGTAGGACACAAAGGTGAACAGTAAAACAGAGAACAAATTCTTAAGGAGGCGGTTGCTCAGTGTGGGAGAGTAGAAGAATCCTATATCCAGACAGGAGGGGATCTGGGACATTATGCCCTGATTGAGGTCAGAGGGGGCCTGGTCTCTACTATATGGAAGGGTCAGTGTTGACTCACTGGCTCCAGAAGACAGGCAGATCTAAGAGACAAAGAAGGCAGAGTTAAGAGCTATGTGGACAGTGGCATTGAAGAAATAATCACAAGGAGAATGTATTAGTTTGCTAGGGCTGGTATAACAAGGCACCACACTGAGTGGCTTACCCAACAGAAATCTATTGTCTCCCAATCCTAGAGGCTAGAAGTCTGAAATCAAGATGTTGGCAGGGGTTGGCTCCTTCTAAGAGCTTTGAGATAGAACCTTTTTCAATTATATTAGATTAGGACCCACCCTAATGACCTCATCTTAATTTAACTAATTACTTTTGCAGTGACCTCATTTTTAAATAAGGTCATACTCTGAGGTACTACAGAGGTGGGGGGGGGCATGGTTATGACTTCAATATATCAGTTTTTGAGGGACAGAATCCAGCCCATAACAGAGTTAGACAAAGAGGCAGAGATAAAGTAGCTCATAAGGCAGAATGGGGAGATACCAAGAAGGAGCAGGAGACCTAGGCAGAGTCCTTGAGACACTGGCATGCAGATTTTTGGGTTTTTAAATTTTTTTTAACATTTATTCATTTTTGGAGACAGAGAGAGACAGAATGTGAGTGGGGGAGGGGCAGAGAGAGAGACGGAGAGACACTCTGAAGCAGGCTCCAGGCTCTGAGCTGTTAGCACAGAGCCCAATATGGGGCTTGAACTCATGGACTATGAGATCATGACCTGAGCTGAAGTCAGATACTTAACCAACTGAGCCACCCAGGCACCCCTAGAGTTTTTGGTTTTTAACTGGACTTCTGAAGCTCATGTGTGAAGGGAGAGGCTCTAAGGTGAGCATCCCATTCTACCAGAGATATAGACACACCCCTGGGTAGTAGACCAGAAGAGATGTCCTGGGTGGGCAAGGGTCTGGTGTTCTGAGAATCCTGAAAGGAATCACACCCAAGGCCTGTTCACCCTGTTCCTCCCTTTCACCTGCTACTCCAAGGGTCCAACAATACAAAAGTACAACTATCTTCTCTTATTGAATTTGTTTTCTTAGATGTTTATTTATTTTTGAGAGAGAGAGACAGACAGACAGACAGCATGAGAAGGAGAGGGGCAGAGGGAGAGACAGAGAACCCCAGGCAGGCTCCATGCCATCTGCACAGAACCCCATGTGGGTCTTGAACCCATGAACTGCGAGATCATGACCTGAGCTGAAATCAAGAGTCGGATGGTCAACTGAGTGAGCCACCCAGGTGCCCTTCTCTTATTCAATCTTAACCATTCACAAGACATGAAAATTTTAGGAACTGATTTTGGTCTATAATACATAAACACTTCAAACACTTCAACCACTTCAAAAACCACTTACTTTAATTTGTCCATGTGAAGAGGTAGATAAATTATGTCCATACGTTGACTGTCTACTGTGTAAAGGGCGTTCTTTTTGTTTGCTTGTTTTCTTTTAACCTCATTCAAGTTTCATGTGATCAATATACCTTTTCCTAGAATTTCCTAATTTTTTTTTATCTCATTCAAGTTTTATAGAGATATGCTTTGCCCTAAACTTTTCTAGTATTGGTAAACAGCATGTCTTTTTAATCCTATCTCCAGACTATATATCTAATCAGTACACTGTGTTCCAAGGTCATTACCATGGCAGTGTTCAGTGGCTCTCAGAGTGTGGTCTCCCAATAGCAGCATTGGCACCACTGGGAACTTGTTAGGAAAGCAAATTCTCCATTTACCCTCTACCTCCATTACCACCAGGCCTACACAATCAGAAATTCTAGGGGTGAGGTCCAGAAATCTGTGTTTTAACAGCTCTCCAGGTGATTGTGGTCACTAGGCCAATGTCATTTCTTACCTGGTCTGATGCACTGGTCTCATGACTGGTATCCCTACTTGATGCGGTTTACGCTCCATAGAAGAGCCAGTATGATCTCCCCAAAATACCCATCAGACTATTTCATTTCCCTGCTTAAAACCTTTAAAGCAAAGGCTTCTCACTGACTTAAAATGAAAGTGAGGAGCACCTAGTTAGCTCAGTCGGTTGGGTGTCTGACTTCGGCTCAGGTCATAATCTCACAGTTCGTGGGTTTGAGTCCTACTTTGGGCTCTGTGCTGACAGCTCAGAGCCTGGAGCCTGCTTCAGATTCTGTGTCTCCTTCTCTCTCTGCTCCTCCCCTGCTCACACCGTCTCTCTCTCTCAAAAATAAAAATAAACATTAAAAGACATTAAAAAAAAAGTTCTCATCTTAACTTGTATGACTTTGGGTGATTTGTCCCCTGCTATTCCACTCTTAAAATCCTATTTTTCCTCTTGACCACCAGATTCCAGGAATACTGGTATTTAGTGCATGAAACATGCTAAGTCAGTCTTATTTTCTCTTATATCCTTAGCACTAGGGCAGAAGAGACATTTATTACTTATTGAGTCAATCATTTAATTGGGAAAACTGTCTCCATCTTATCTACCTTGTTTAGGATTTTACTGAATCCAAATTTCTTAATTTTTGTCTGCTTATATTTTAAAGAGCTCTGTTCTTTTATTTTCTTCCCCTTCAGATGTCTCCATCCTTTGGATCATTCCACTTAATCATTAGTAAATTTTACCAAATATTAATCAATGAAGCACCTACTAGAACAATAAAATAAAACTTGGGCTCCTTTCCAGAAGTTCTTCTGCTAGTAGACAAGCAGACATGTAAACATCCTCTTTTTTATTTTTATTTTTATTTTTTTTAACGTTTTATTTATTTTTGAGACAGAGAGAGACAGAGCATGAACGGGGGAGGGGCAGAGAGAGAGGGAGACACAGAATCGGAAGCAGGCTCCAGGCTCTGAGCCATCAGCCCAGAGCCCAACGCGGGGCTCGAACTCACGGACCGCGAGATCGTGACCTGAGCTGAAGTCGGCCGCTTAACCGACTGAGCCACCCAGGCGCCCCATAAACATCCTCTTTAAAAAACAAAAACAAAAAAACTTTATGGTAGGTAATATAATACATGGTAAAGAATGTAACATTTGATCTGGGTCCAAAAGGAAAAAAAAAAAAGGTTTATCCAAGTAGAGAATTATATAAGGATATTTCTGACAGAGAAACAGCATGTGCAAAGGCACTGAGCAAAAAAGAAAACAAAGAAGATGTTTAGAGTGTCTTGGTGTTGGGGAAGAGACGTTGAACATGAGGCTGAAGAGTTAGAGTAGACCCTACATATGGTAAGTACCCTATCAGCAAGGGAGTTTTAGATTTCACTCTAGAAACTGGGAAGCTCCATATTGTTTTCCATGGTGGATGCACCATTTTGCATTCCCATATTCCTACCATCCCTTTCCTTTTTTTAATAATAGCCATCTTAACAGATGTGAAGTGGTATCTCATTGTGGCTTTGATTTATATTTCCCTGATGATTAATGACATTGAGCATCTTCTAATGGAAGAAATCAGAGATTTTAATGTGGACAGGGGGAGGACCATACTTGAGTTTAGGGTCCCTCTGGTGGTAATATGGGGGATGAACTAGAAAGAAAAGAGACAAGAGACATGAAGCTCACTCAGGAGGGTATAATTTCTGAACTGCCTCTGCTTTTCTCCATTACGACTTATGCAGAAGACACCTGGACCTTTCCTCATCACTTTGGACATGGAGATGGTCAAGACAGCGCTTCTCTTTCCTTCAGCTGCTCTGGATGTAGTTTGAAGTGCTGTCACTTTGGGAACTAAGTGGGCTCTGTGCAAGGCAACATTCCCTTGAGCCCATCGTGTGTCTTGTTATCTAGTCAATCTCCTTTGGAGCCCCTATCCCCATGCTATCTCTAGGCTTCTATATTTATAGCAGTTCCATTTACTACAGATAGCATATTTACTACTCTTGCCTTGTTTTTTTTTTTTTTACATTTATTTATTTATTTTTGAGAGACAGAGAGAGGTAGAGCACAAGCAGGGGAGGGGCAGAGAGAGAAGGAGACACAGAATCCGAAGCAGGCTCCAGGCTCCGAGCTGTCAGCACAGAGCTCAACGTGGGGCTTGAACCCACAAACTGTGAGATAATGACCTGAGCTGAAGTCAGATGCTCAACTGACTGAGCCACCCAGGAGCCCCGTCTATTCGTGCCTTGTAAGACTCTAGCCAGCTGGCCTATCCATGTCTTTTTCTTGGTTCTTGTGAAGCCCCAACTCTTCAGAAGAGACACTGATGAGTATCTAATACATTCTACAAACACAGAAATTAATAGTGAAATAAGTCATTTGCCCGAAGTTATACACCTCGGTAGTACAAGAGGTGGGACTTAACTCTTAAGTTAACTCCTAACACCACAAATTATTTGTTTCCTAAATGGTATCCTTGCTGGACACATGCAACCATGGGGTGAAAAACGATAGCCACAATAATAACCATGTAGCAGTATGCCTGGTGATTTACAGCTTACGAAGTGATTATTATGTCCATTATGTCATTTATTTTAAACCACAAGAGGTAAGTATCCTAATCATCCCCATTTCATTGACCAACACACTGAAATTAGAGACACCGAATGACATGCTGAGATGCCCACAGCCCATGGTGGCTGACAAGAACCCCAGACCCAGATACTTTGATTTCTAATCTATACATTTTCTATTCCATGCCATGGCCCTGAGTACACACCAGGCTATCAATAAATGTTTGTATCTCCTCTCCCTGACACGACCTTTAGATATCCTGGGTTTCCATATCTTAACACTGTCTATGGGACAAGGATTTGGAACTGTCCATCCACTGGTTTACACAGCACACTGACTTACATTTGGTAGAGGAGCAACATCTTGATGAAAAGGAATTTGAAATCAGAGGCTTTGAATACATAAGATTTTGATAAATGATAACAAATCAGTGAAATAAGCAGAGAGAAATTAGAGGGGGAATAAAAATGAGAATAAGATAATTACGACGGAATTCGAAAATACTAGGTAAAGGAAGTGGCACAAATACAGTGGAAATTCTAGAAAACATTCCGAGAGCCCCCAGTACAACAAGAAAGCAGTCAACAAGAAAAACAAAGCATGGTGCCTCTGGTGTTTAAATGGACCCAATGCAGAGAAGTGCACATTACTGTCATCTCCCGATCACCCAGGCAAGGTAAGGCGTCTCTCAGAATGTCAACATTGCCTTATATTTGAAATTACATTATGCCTCTGAAAAGTTTGCTGACTTACTGAACAAAGGACTTCATTTTTTCTAATGACAAAATTTATTAACAATAATAGCTGCTATTTAATGAATGCTTACTCTCAATGTGCAGGAACGACAATCGGTACTTTATGGGCATCATCTCACTTGTACCCACTGTCATATTACTGTTTACATGTTTTAGGTGAAGAAATTGAAGCTCAGAGAGGCTAAGTAACTTTCTCAAGGTCACACAGTTAATAGGTGATAAAGTCATCATGTGAATCCAGGATTGTCTGAATCCAGAGTCTAGGCTTTAACCACTAGAATTTGGGTGGGGGGGAGTAAGTTTGCATAAGAACTGGTATGGATTTTATTTATAAATGGATCAATCAATCAATTCAGAATCAGTCTCTCTGAAATAGCAGCATCTAAAAGACAGAGTCTGTTTTTCTCTTCTATTCAACCAACACACAGGTGTATGAACAAGGAGGGACCAAATTCCTTAAAGTAAAGCTGCTACATTCTAACTGATTTTTAAAATAGTACTGGTGTGCCTTGGCGACTCAGTTGGTTCAGCATCTGACTCTTGGTTTTGGCTCAGTTTATCATCTCACAGTTCGTGGATTCAAGCCCTGCATCAGGCTCTGCACTGACAGCGTGGAGCCTGCTTGGGGTTCTCTGTCTCTTCCTCTCTCTCTGTCCCTCCCCCACTCACACACTCTCTCTCTCTCTCTCTCTCTCTCTCTCTCACACACACACACACACACACACACTCTCTCTCTCTCAAATAAATGTTAAAAAAAATAAAAAAGTACTATTCCTTGCATTTGCTTACATCAAACTACTGACTGTATTTTTGTGTATTTTTGTGTAGCAAATTATCATCCAAGTGGTGTATTTTACAGCAAATATAAACAATATATAAAAATCTAAACATAATTTTTAAAAGTTACAAGCAAATGTATTTATTTTTTGTGCACGTCTGACAAAAGTACCAGAATTTGGGGTGCATATTCAGCTTGACCCATACATGTGGTATGGCATATATTTCATATTATCAGGAACTCTTGCTTTGTGAAATGAATGAATGTCAGAGGAATAAATGAGAATGATGATATGGGTTATTGATTCCTAGAAGTCTCTAAGATGATTCGCCATAAATCATGAATTATATTTTATTCTTCTATTTTAATATTTTAATCATACCTCTCTAGTCTTAAGGTGGTGTATCTTGCCCAAGAATTCCATAACCTCAGTTCATTACAGAGTGTCCTTGAAGACAGCAGTCAGATAAAATAGTAATTCCCCTCTTAGGAATTGGACCAGCTAGAGCACTTGTGACTTGCCTAAGGAAACGTAATAGAAGGTTCCAGAAAGCAGCTACATCTCATTAGCAAATCCCACCACCAAAACTGGCACCAACAGCCCCAGATCTAGTGTGGGAATCTGTCAGCTGTGGTCCCTACCACCTGATTTTCTAGGTCCTGTGAACCAAGGACGGCATTTAGATGTTCAAATGGTTGCAAAAAAATCGTAAGAAGAATATTGTTTGACAGGTGAAAATTACAGGAAACTGACACTTCAGTGTCTATAAAGAAAGTTTTTTTCAGAATACAGACATGCCCATTGATTTATATATGGTCTGTGGCTGCTTTGGGGCTACCAGAATAGTTTCCAAGGAGACTGGATGGACCATGAGTTCTAGGGAAATCACTATTTGTCTTTCAGAGACAAAGTCTGCTGACCCCCAATCAGGAGCATAAGCCTCACTTCTTCAAAGGGTGCCAGACGCAAAAACGTACATATGCCGAGGCACACTCTCACTGTTGAGCTGGAAAACCAAAGTCATTTGTTCTCAAACGTTTACTAAGCAGGTACTATGAGGCAGTTTCTGCAGAAGGTATGCGAAACGCAGAGCTTAGTAGGCCACTGCCCCTGATCTTAAGGAGCCTGACATCTAAGAAGGATATAAAACACACCAAAAACACAAAAGCCAGAGGCCTGGACAATCAGAGGTATCAGGGAATACTGGTGTTTACAATGGGAACTAGTCAAGGGCCTCAATGAGATCAATTTTTAACATAATTCCTCAAAAGGAATAAAAGGAAGAGTCAACTGAATGATCCCTTCTGGGGAGCCTGGGACTTGTTTAGTCACGAAGTAGCCATTTGAGTCTTCTTCAGTCTTTGAATGACAAGCTACAGAATTTTGAGTCCCTGCACAAAGAAATAAACAACAACAACAACAAAATGTTTCTTTGCAAAGAAAAAAGTTAGTTGTGCCTGAAGGTGTAGACATTTGTCTTGAGTTGAGAGCTAAGGCACCTTAGAAAGAAGAGGTCACAGTGGCCGATTAGTTGATTTTTTGGAACCCTTCATGATGACCTCATTGTCATAAATTCTGTTTGTGGTTTACTGTAATGACATAAATCTTGATGAACTCATCTTATATGAATACGGCTCCCTTAAACCCTTTCTTTGGTGCTGCCCTGCATTTTCCGTCACCGTCACCTCATTTCCAGAACCAGGAACCCAAAGGTCAGCCCTTCTGAACAAAGGACTAAGAAAGACCTGTCGAAGCCAGTCAGGTGCCCTCTGCAGACATGCCCCATTAACCTGCCTCCCTTGAAAGTTTATCACTGGGTCTTTTATTTCCTATCATTTTCAAATTCCATTTGCTCTATGATCATTTGCCTAACAGGCTAGAGAGATATCAGATTACTGCCGCTGTCCCTTTTTTACAGATAATGAAAAGGAAGTAAACAGGACCAGTGCACATGCCTCTGTGTTATGCAGAATCAGCTGTGAGGGAACCCTGAGATGAGATTATAGGTATCAGCTGGGGTTGAGCAACCACTGTTCCCTCCTCCATCATATCCAGGCTCTCAGGACTATGCTTGATATGAACTAGGCCCTCATCAGTATTTGATGACTCTATGGAACCACTGCCTACCCTTTTATCAGAAAGTTATTGGTCCTTCTCTTACTATTTTTATGTGTCTTTTTCAAACTCAGTATTACCATGCCCAGCAACAAAAAAGGTTTTAGGCGATGACCACTTGCTTTATGTTATTAGTTATTATGAAGGATCAAAGAGAAGTATCATGATGCCCCCATCCTTGGTGAATGTGCAAACTTTTGCAGAAGTCCAAAAACCATCAAAGCAATCATCTGAAAAGAAAAATTTAAGATTCAATCACACAAATTTTAAATTCTCTCTCGGCGTATCCTCTGATAAGTGTACGAAAGACTGACATTGGATTCTAAGAAGAAAGTTCTTCCCTGTAGTTGTGGATTGTTCTTCAGAAACCCTAAGTCCTGTTGTACTTCTTCAAAAAAAACCCAGGAAACAAGAGAGAATAAAGGAAAGAAGATGGAGTGATGAGACATGAATTTCAGTCCTGGCTTTGCTCTTAATTCATTCCAAACAAATCAGATCAGCTCAGAGCCTCACTTTCCTCCTATGGAAAACGGAGGGTGTAGCAGAGATAATGTTCTGGCTTCTTCCTGCACATACATGGGACCACGAGAGCCCTAGGCCCCTTACATCTAGATGACACCATGGGACTGAGTTCTGGCCAATGGAATGTGGGCCACCTCCAATGCTGGATATAAAACGGAGTCTTCCCACATGTGATCTGCCCCCTTTTCCAAAGGTCTCTAAAAACCTCCGAAATGGTGGGAAGCCTCTCACATGAGGGGAAGCCTGGATGCCAGAGTTCACTGCATGAAGGAGACTGACCAACTATAACCTCCAGATCAGACTTTGTATGAATGAGAACAAATCCTTTTTCTGCTGAGCCACTGAGATTTGGAAATTTGTTACAGCAATTAGTCTATCCTTACGAGAACAGCTATGTTGGTCTAGTCAAGGATCTTTCTAACATGAGAATTTATATTCTTCGGTAATTCTGCTACATCCTTATGTTCTTTTGCAAAATATGACTGAACAAAATTGTCCACTGTCTTAAGTGACATATGTGCAAAGCACTGACCTTCCTATGAGAGCTAGGTATCAGACTCACCTCTATTTCGTGAAACTCATCATGAAAGTGTTTGGTATCTGTTGTGGACTGAGCATTTTTGCACCCCCAACATTCATATGGTGAAGCCCTAACCTCCAATGTGACAGGCTCTAGAGGTGGAGCCTTGGGGAGGCGATCAGGTTTAGATGAGCTCATGGGTCATGAGGGTGGCCCCTTCCATGATGGGATTAGTGCCCTCATAAGAGGAGGAAACACCATAGCTACCTTTCTCTGTCATGTGAAGATAGAGAAAAAAGACAGCCATCTGTAAGCCTGAAAAGGATCTCCTGAGAAAACAAATCTGCTAGCACCTTGATCTCAGACTTCCCAGCCTCCAGATTATGAGAAATAAACATCAGTTGTTTAAAGAACCTGCTATTGGCATTTTGTTACAGCAGCCCAAGCTCACTGAGACAGTATCTAACGCAAGGACTCATTCTTTTTCAATGGTAATCTTTCTATGAAACAACTAAACAACTGAACAACTAAAAGGAATTATAGGATTGTTTTGTTTTTTTCATTTCTGGAAGAATCTTTCAAAGACTACAAGGCTGTGAAAATTCTACCGGTCTGCACAATTTGCATCGGTGCCAATTGCAAATACCAACCCCCCTCCCCTAAGTTCTTCCCTTGCTCCCTTCAGCAGAAGACCCCTGGACTCAAGATGGGCCTGGGCTTTATCCATAGGCTAAGCCTGAGGGGCCAGAGAGCCAGAGAGGTCAGACATGCTGGCGTAAATGTGGCGCAATTTTCAGGAGTTCCAAAGAGGCCATGTATTTGCAATGCTTCAGCTCCCCGGTGACTTCCTCCCACAGCCCCCATTTCTCCTCCTTCCTGCCTTTCTTTCAGGGCTTGATCCTCTGGACCAGTGCTCATATTTATGAGGTTGTTTTTTATAAACCCAAAAATGAAAAACATAATAAAGGAAAGGGAAAGTGAGACTAGATAGGTTGCAGCAATTGTCTGCCTTTCTGACAGATGATGTTTGCAGTTCAGGATCATTAACTGTACACAGAAATAGCGATGTTTTTTTTTTTTAATAAGTCATCCTCGATATGTGAGTCTGTGGCTGTTTAATTTATCATGATACGATATTGCAGGGCACACCTGTGTGAGTACACACTTCTGGATATCGCTGTGCATAAATACAGCTAGCTGGATCCCAGTCTGTGTAGACCTGGAAGCAGTCCAAAAAGGAAATTTTCATTGATCTTCCAGTTTAATTATATCTGTGGCGATATCTACTACCTTGTGAATCATCATGTGGGCTCGTTAGGCACCTGTTCTCTCTCCACTTGCAAGGAAAATGTTTCAATTAGAATAAAAAAATGATTAAAGATCTTTCCTCTTCATTTCTTGCCCTAGGTAACTGGGAGAAAATTGACATGAATATGCAGCTAGTCAGGCGGAGAGCAGGTCAAATCACAGACGGGAAATTATTAGCTCTGTTCCATTTCCCCCAGTGTGCTCCCACCTTTCTAACCCACACACGCAAATCAAGCATTCATTATATGGGTGTCACACGCATTTTTTTTTTAACTCAAATGAAGGCTCCACAAAGCATCGTGAGTCAAGTTGTTGCATTATTTCTTTTGTCCTGGAAAGTCTGATGCAGGGATTTGTGAGTGGCTCAAGTTGCAACTGCTGATGATCAAATACCTTGGAAAATAGACAGTCAGGATAACCCATAAATATTCTGCATGCCAGGCTCTGTATTAGGTACCTTGTGTAGTGTACCCAGCAAATTTTCACACCAATGCTGAGAAGAGGGATTGTTAGTTTCACTTATTTGATAAGCAAACTGAGGCCGACCAAGATTCAAAGTTAGGTGGGTATGGTACCAGTGTCTACCACAGACACATCAGCTTAAATGCTGATTGCTGTGAGCCTCTGAGACTTTGTGACTGTTAGGCAGCGAGCGAATATAGGCAGTAAAATCCCACTCTCTTAATATAGGCTTCTGAGGTGGGGGAAGCAGACAATAGCTAGGAAACAGAAGGTAACAGCACACTTTATCCTCTGCACCAAGAGTCTCAGCTCTTTCCAGTTTGGATAAGGAATAAATATGACAACTAAGCTAGTATGGTGGGCAGGCTGCTATATATGAGCTGTGCTTCAGTCCTTTGAAGAATCCTATCAGGACTGTGGTGGACGATGAATTCGAGAGAGTTCTGGAAGCCAATGTTTGGATGGTTAAGAACATATGAAATTAGGAACTTTACTTAAAACTGGACAATCAGCAATCCAGACAGCAGTAATGTCTGTGAGGGTAAGGGACTAGTCTGCTTATTCACTTTGCACCCTCTTAACCCACCTAAAGGGGTGCATGGAGGGTGTCCACACACTTTGATTACCACCTTCTTCACTAAAACGGAAGATAACTATCCTGTAGATGTGGCTAAATGTAGATGATCCAATGCAATAGCAAACCCGTGGAACACAACACAGGGGGGCTGATACATACCGAGGGCTTAGAAAAGGTGAGTTTCACCGTCTCTACCTTTCATGGACACTTAATAAATACTCGTTTTAGTTACTAGAATCGAACCATAAAGCAGAGTCAGGGCGGTCCAGTAGGTCAAAACCAGGTGGAGTCAGAACCCAGCAATTCCCTAGCGATCACCTGTCTGGGCCAGTCAGTGCTTAGGAATGAGGCAGTGTGTTTCCGCCTTCATCCCCTCCTCTGTGGTTGGAGGGGGATGTACTGCACCCTGGCTTTGGGGTGGCCCAAATGGCTTGCTTTGGCCACATGAACGATGGAGGGTGGGATGTGAATGAAGGCTTGGAAATTGCGTGCACAACGGAGCTCGCTCTCTGGGGCGTCACAAGAAGAACATGCCCAGGCAAGCCTTCAGGTCCAGGACGAGGATGAGAGGCCTGTGACACAGAGTGACTCCACGTGAGCTGTCCCAGCCAGGCCCAAGCAGAATCAGCCAACACGCACCGACCTGAGACGTAAGGTAAGTAAGTGCTGGGTGTTGTGGGCCCCTAAGACCTTCTGATTGCCTGTGATGCAGCAAACACATACAGACAGTAAAGACAAGCCGGTACTCCCACTCTTTCCTACTGGGGGCTGAGAGCTGGAGAAAGCAGACAATAGACAGAAAACAGACAGAAGGCACCAGCACACTTCAGCCTTAGTAAGAAGCCTCGCTCTGCTCCTTCCAGTGCAGCTAAGAGCCCGTCAATAACTACAGTCAAAATCCTAACACTTTGGTTCTGGCAGAATGAGTGGCGAAGATAGCATTTTACAAATGAGAAAGTGAAAGCGTCATGGCCGGTCCAAAGCCACCCAGATGGCGGATCTGCTGTTCCCGTTTGTAGTTGCTGGATTTCCCGAGTATGACCTTTCTAAACAGAACAAATAAGCCCGGCAGAAACGGGGAACGTTCGATGAGAGACATCGGAGGAAGAAAGTGACGTTTAGCTCCAGCTGAACTACTGACTGAGTGAGGCCTAGGTCTCTGCTTCCTAGAATATGGTCAGTGCCCCTAGGCGCCTTGCTACCCACCATGGTGGGGAGGTTTTACATTCTCTACCTTACCCAAAGCACACCAGCGAGTCGGGTTTCCTTCCCATTAAGCTTATGTCATCAGTTTCCTTCTCCAGGAGTTTCTTTTTATGTTTTTGAACTAGATCCCTTCTCCAGCCCAGAGAAAGACATTTCTGAGTTACTCTGTGACTATTTAGTAAGCATCTGTTTCTGTGGCAAGGTCTCCTACCCTGTCCTGTTAGTGGCCTTCCAAAAGCAGTGAGTTCCCGAAACAAAGCCAGTCAGGCCCATGTGCCCAGGGAGTCTAAATGTTCACAAATGAGCTTGTTGCCTAGTCTTTTCCGGCATTTCCATGATCCTATGTTCTGGAGCAAAGCTTTATATGTTCAAACTAGGAAAGGGCTCAAAGTCACAGACAGCCTCCCTGGTCTCACATGCCGTATTTCCAGAAGTGGCGGGGGGTGGGGGAGCAACATTTATGTACATTTATGTACAACTGGAAGTAAGATGCATGCCTATTTCAGTGCCATTAAATTGTAAAAAATAAATAAATAAAATGATAATAATAATAATAATAATAATAATAATAATAATGTAACTCAGAACTGAGAAAACACACATTCCTTAATAAGGGATACAGACACCTCACTCCTGGCATTCCATCCTCTCTTTTTTTTTTTTGCCTAGTGTTTTGATTCTTGTTGCATTATCTCAACTCAGGAGATATGGCACGTTACCCAGGTGTCTTAACTGGGTCTCTTTTGTCCTTCCTTTTTCTGATGCCAAAGAGTCCTTTCCAAAAGAAGGCCTTTGTTCTCCCATTTTTATCTCAACACTGCGATTCTATCCACTTGTCCTTAGAAATGCATGTGCAATTCCATTCTTCTGGGCAAGGCAGCTGGCAGCAGGACACAGAATGAAACATCTCTTGTGCCACCTTGAACAAGAGCTAAAGGAAGGTAGCCAAGCTAACTTCAGAGACCTCAGCATCCTGGGGACCAAGAACTCAACATTTATGGTAGTTACGGTCCTCAGTGAACCACTCGTGCCTCACATAGGAATAAGAATTTAGTAAAAAGATTTTAGGGTACTCAAGAGAATTGCTAGAAAGCCTGGAGAACCAAGTTCGTAACCCAGGAAGGGATAAAGGAGGTCAGGCAGTAGCCAGAATCGTACAGCCAACATCATGTCACAGAACCATTTGGTGAGGCCACTACTGAAGGTGCCGCTGGACACCCTGCACCACAGCTACGGCTTGCTGCCACTGGCCAAGGATATGGCCACTGGGTGCCAAGGCTGCTGCTGTCCCTGGATGCTGCTGCTGTAACCATCACCTAATTTTCCTCTGCTTTAAACCCTTTCCTCCAGAAAGCCGTGCGGCTATTCTCTGCTTTAAGTGTCTGCTCAAAAATATCACCTTTCAGTGAGGCATTCAAAAATCATACTACTTAAAATTTTACCCTTCATATCTGCCCCTCCTCCAGAATAGTCTAACCCATTATGCTTGCTTTTATTTGTCCCTATCAGTTACAAGCACCTGACATAGCATATAGTTCACTCATGCACTTGTTTATTTTCTTCACCTTATAGAATGTAAGCTCTATGGGGCAACAGTTTTTGCCTGCCTTGTCTTCTGCTGTATGCCCAGCACCCTGAAAAGTACCTGGGGGCACCTGGGTGGCTCAGTCAGTTACGTGTCTGACTTCAGCTCAGATCATGATCTCGCGGTTGGTGGGTTCGAGCCCCACATCAGGCCATGGGCTGACAGCTCAGAGCCTGGATCTTGCTATGGATTATGTGCCACTCTCTCTCTCTCTCTCTATGCCCCTCTTCTGGTCACACACACACACACACACACACACACACACACACACACTCTTTCTCGCTCAAAAATAAACAGACATTAAAAAACAAAAAAAAAGTACCTGCTATAGGGTAAGTATTCAATACATATTTGTTGTATGAATGAATGAATGAATGAATGAATGCACTGATTCTCAACAGCCTCTACTTCTTCGAGTCACTAGTTCTCAATTCAAAGTCTGTGGTGGAGGAAGCTGACCGGTTGAATCTAGGTCATGTGCTTGGGCCTCAGCTACCAGGAAGGCTGGGAAAAATACTGTTCTCGGTAATGATATTTGTTCTTGCTTAATGTCTTACTTGGGTTAATATCAGAATTTCTCGCCCGTCCTATCTTTACCTTCTCCCTATTTTATAATGCTTTCACTGAGGTGTCTCTGCAGCACAAATTTACTTAGGACAAAATCCATTATGTCATCTCCAGATCTGAAACCTCTCAGTACGCCCTCTCCTCCTCACCTATAGGCCAAAGACTGAAGTACTTGTCATGGCATCAAAGACTTCGTTGGGATCGCTGCCTACCCCTCTTCCTGTGTCTGGAATACCCTCTCCCTCACGCGTGGCCAGTGAGCACCTGCTTTTTCTCCAGCACCACCCAAGTCTGCCTTCCCCGCAAACCCTCGCACACTGTGATTCACAGGGTCTGACTTCCACTCCCATCCTTCCCAGCCTCGGAAACTCTCCGTGGCGACTGGCTTTCCCTGAGTTTTATAAACCACTGGAACGGCCGCTGTCACCAGTTGCTTCTTTTCTCATTTACTCACAGGCAGCATTCACCAAGACCCTCCTGTGTGTGACATGCTGAGCCAGGTGCCCGTGGCTGCATGCTGGGTGAAGCGACCTTGGCCACTGCCCTAATGGAACTTACTGTGAGTAAACCACTGTGCGAGGGGCACCTGCGTAGTTCAGTCAATTAAGTGTCTGATTTCGGCTCAGGTCATGATCTCACAGTTCCTGGGTTCAAACTCCGTGTGGGGCTCTGGGTTGACAGCTCAGAGCCTGGAGCCTGCTTTGGATTCTGGGTCTCCCTTTCTCTCTGCCCCTCTCTCACTTGTGCTCACACACTCTCTCTCTCTCTAAAATAAACAGTAATAAATAAATAAATAAATAAATAAATAAATAAATACCTATGTGAATGATTCATTAACAAGTGCCCTGAAACACAATACACTGAATTCTTTATATTTTTAACGTTTTGGTTTTTTTTTTTTTTTTTTGAGAGACAGAGAGAAAGTGCACTAGCATGGGGGGGGGGGAGGGAGGACAGAGGGAGATGGAGAGAGAGAAAATCCCAAGCAGACTCCACGTGCAGCACAGAGCCTGAAGCAGGGTTCAATCTCACGAACATCAGCTGAAATCAAGAGTAGGATGCTTGACCAACAGAGCCACCCAGGTGCCCCCAACACAGAATGCGTGGATAGCATTGAATACGGAACCCAGACCTCTATTAGATGGTAATATCTAATAGAGACCTGAAGGGCAGAGGGTTGGGGGAGCTGGTGGAAAAGGATGCAGTGAGGGAAGGGTGGGGAAAAAGTTTCAGGCAGGGTGTATAGATGTCAGGTCTGAGGTCCCTGAGTGAAGATGTTTTATAATACTCACAAAGCCAAAAGAAGGCCACAGAGGATGAAATATGGGGACGGATGGGGAGCCTGGTGGGAGATGATGCTATAAAGACAGAAAAAAGCTGGGTCACCCTGGGCTTTACAGGCCATATGGAGAATTTTGGATGCCATCCTAAGAGGCACAGGAAGCCATCTAAGAGCTTTAGCAAGAGAGGCCCAAGGTCTGATTTGCATGTTACATGAATCACTCAGGCTGCAGTGTTAAATATGGTTAAAGAGAGATAAACCTGAATTTGGGGAAGCCACTCATGGGGCAGGGATGCCACAGACTGTGTGACAAGTGGTTATGACAGACATCAGCTAGGCTGGTGGCAGCAAGGATCAAACAGGAAGGTGAATTCAGGACGTATTTAGCAAGTGATTCCTCTGGTTAATAATTGGGTGTGGGGTTTGAAGCTAAGGGAAATGCCCAAGAAAGACTCACAAATTGCTGATATAAAAACTATATCTAGGGGCGCCTGTGAGGCTCAGGTGGTTAAGTGTCCGACTTTGGCTCAGGTCACGATCTCACGGTCTGTGAGTTTGAGCCCCGAGCCGGGCTCTGTGCTGACAGCTCGGAGCCTGGAGCCTGCTTTGGATTCTGTGTCTCCCTCGCTCTCTGCCCCTCCCCTGCTCATGCTCTGTCTCTCTCCCTCTCAAAAATAAGTAAGCATTAAAAAAAAAAAACCCAACAACTATGTCTATTTCCTTGACTCTTTGCTACTCACAGTGTGGTCCACAGACTGGAGACATGGAAATGCAGACGATGACTGAGAATCTGCATTTAAGAAACCTGCTAAGGTTAAGATGCACAGGAACATTCAAGCTGGAAAAGCACTGTCCTTGTAGATGTTGCCCTTGTCATCTTAGCATAGTGCATGTACAGAGGACACTGCAAAAGTGTGGCAAATGAATACATGTATTCATATACACGTTTATGTATGTGGACCCACACATGAAGTCTCATGCAAATAAAGTGAGCGATATGCAAATTGTCCTAAAGACTGGAGCTTTGTAAATTGCCATAAGAGACGGTTTGCAAAATGGTCAGTTTTCCTGTTTTGAAAAAACACGGTCCCCAAGATCTAGAGGGGAGGCACTGTGTTTTTCCAGATAATCAGAAACACAGTAACATAGAAATAGCAAAAATAAAATATTACATAAGATGATTTTGTGGGTACGAATATTTATCTGTGATAGATGTGAGTGTGTCTGGACCAAAGGCCATGTGAAGCTTCTCAGTTGACCAATATAGAAAATTGGATTCACTTTGCTGGTTCCCTTGGATTCTTCCTGCCTTGCTCAATGGAGGACTGCTAGAGAGAAATGAAGACAAGTGCAGAAAGAGGATGGCCACATGTAGTTTATTAATAGCAGCACAGTCTGCTGGATGGCCTTTCCTGCCCTTTAGTTTTCACTGGAAAATGAGTTAACGAGTAAGTTAATTGAATGCTATGTGGAAAACATGCACGCATACAAAAGTGTGTGTGTGTGTGCGTGTATGTGTGTGTGTGCCTGTATGTGGTGTGTTTCAGCTGATCACACTCAGGAGCTCTTGTGTTCTGGCGAAGGCAAGAGAACGGGGTGGGGGGGTGTTGAAACCACCCTCCCACTGGCTTCTGGGTCCTCGCTGGCCACCCTGGAACTCTGCCCGGGCTAACTTGCCGAGCTGTGTCTGTCATTTTTGACTGGGTGTGATTCTATCAGCCCAGTGACTTGTCAGGTCCCAAAGAAATTAAAAAAGGAAAAGTCCAGATGGTGACATTTGTGGTGAAAAAGAAAAGTGTCTTTTTCAGTCAAGCTGCCTTCCAATTATTTAAATTTATACAGAGTTTATTTATTTATTTGCCATTTTCTACTCTAAAAAGAGAAAGTTCTAGGCCTGGGAGGGGGTTGCCTCTTGCCCCTGGCATGGTTGCCCTTCATCTGCTCACAGCTAGAATGACTGGTTTAACATGAGGTAGAAGGAAGGCATGGACATTTGCCAGGAAGCAGTCCCTTGGTGCTGGATTGACTATGTCCTGTTTGATTCAGGAGCATTCTCCAAACCTTCCTCACAAAGGTTCCATTTTTTAATGGGATGGGATTCAATGTTCCGAATGCTTTGAGAATTTGAGGGGAAAATGTGTACCTCCATGCTTCTTTATTGAGTTTGGTACCATGAGAGGCCCCATAAATGCTATGATTCATATCAAGTAACATTCAGTGAAAGCTTCAATGTTCTCAGCGCTGTTTTAAATGCTTTACATGCATTATTGCATATAATCTCCATAACAACCTGATGACATATGTATGTATGATCATTTCCACTTTTTTTTTTTCAGATAATAAAATGAGGAAGGGAAGCTTCAGGAAGTTATGTAAATAGCTCTGGGTCACATACTAGCAGGTGGCAGGTTCAGAATAAGAATCAGGTCTATCTGATTCCACTGTAACCACCAAACTTTACAGTACAACAAACTCTACAGTGTAGCAAGTGGAAATGAAGAATGAAAGTTGGGTGTTCAGGGGCTATCAGGGGAGAGGGGCTTAAATGAATGCACAAACATTAACCAAATGAAGAAAGGACAGTAGGGCAGGAGGTACACATAAACAAAGACATAAGACATGAATATGGCTTAATTCGGGACGTAACTATGGTTGGAGCATGGTGTGTGTGCGTATGCATGTGCATGTGTGTGTATGTGTGTGTGTGTGTGTGTGTGTGTGAGAAAAATGAGTTCAGAGAGGCCAGAAGGCAATACCATGTTGTTGTGAAGGGCATCTGTCTGCTCAACTATGGAGTTTATTCTTCCCTTAGATTTGGAGACATTTTAAAGCAATGATGTTATGTGGTCAGCTGTACAGGTTTTAAAAGCCACTCTTTAGACAAGTAGAGGATACACTTGATGTTTCTCTTCTATATTCTTCTCCCCCTACATCCTCCCACCTGTAGCCCATACATGGAGGTAGAGATCACAAGGAATTGGGTGCTAGGGTATGCCTGTCTCCCAGCACTCTGTCCTTGGCCAGTCATGCTTGAATCTTGGCCTTGACCAAGAGATATCCTGACTCTGTTTGATGAATCTCATCATACAAAGACAAAACAGCATAGGCATCCTCCTCCTTCCCTCCCAAAAGAGGGTCTAGGAATACAGACAAATTATGAGTATTTAGGGAGGTTGTGGTCAAGAGAAGTGAGCAAGCCCCTCTTTCTTCTTCAAGACAGTCTTGCCCCATCTAGATCCAGCTCAAACCCTGTATCCATTCCATCCATCTGGAACTCCAGTATACCTCTATTCCAGTTTAAACTTTTTGAGTACAAATTTTGAGATCACATCCCTTCCCCTCAATGCAGTGTCTTACCTCTTGTATCCCTCTCTTAATTTCTAACTCTTGTGTCCCTTTAACTCAACCCTGAGCCAAAACGATCTCTGAAATTTCTATATTTTTCTAGGACCTAGTGATAGCTGCGCTTTGGTTGACCAAGTTCCTAGCCACCACTGGGAACAACAGAACATGATAAAGTCTTCCTATTAACCAAGCTGTGGGTCTTATGTTGATAAGTAGAATTTTTCAGATTGTATGTAAGACATACAGGTCCATCTTACTTTAGTGATGATAATTTATCATTGAGATTTATGGAACATTCTTTCTTCAGCATTCCTAATAGTCCCCCAAAGGAATGAATTGATTGATATTCGAGGATATGGCACTGGGCAGTACAAACCCAGGTTTTCTACACAGCAAAATGAAAACTCCTTAGCTTGAAAAAAAAATGCTAGATTAGTGGTCCTGATAATCATCTCTAAGTGTCTTCTCTAATCCCATTCTCTCCAGGTCCTAAGTCTTAAAATCCTTCAAGTTCCTGCCAAGTGGAGTTTTCTGATAGGGGACATGTTCCATGTGGGATCATTTAAAATAACACAGAGGACCTAACTGGGTGAGGATCATGCTATAATGATATCATTGAAACAAGTGGATCCATGAGGGTGACAAAAAGTGGGAGACAACATAAATATTTGGTAGGGTTCACTCCCTCTGGTGAAGATAGTTCCAGGACAGAGATCTCTCCAAGCAAAACCACTGAGAATCAAGGCATATCAGTCTGTCTCCAAGTCCTGCATTTTTGAACTGTGTTGCCATCAGGTTGCTAGAGTGAACTTTAAAACATATCCTGAGGTCATAGATTCTAGACTACCACGCAAAAATTTCAAAGTATCAGGCAGATGCTTTACAGTTTCTACATAGTGATGGTGTAAATGAATGGTGTTTGAGATAATTTGTGATGACAGGAGGGAAAGAGAAGATGCTTTTTCCCTGTCATATTAAGTCGATAGGACCATTGAGAGAACCTGATGTGTGTTCCTTGACATTTGGCCTTGTGTTTGACATCAATTTGAGTAATTTGGAGGGCAAGAGAGGGGCTTGATAGGTGCTTTGGCAATGGAGTGGAGAGTTTGTGTTGCCTAAGGCTTGACCCGCATTCCAGAGACTTAGTGGGCAGGATGCATGAGGATTTTCCATAGAACACATGGGGGTCATGTGGGAGAAATAAAACTTTCCTACAGCTGTCTGCAATCCTGCCCAATTGGGTCAACTGAAGGAACAATGGGCCCCCAAGAGAGGACTTTGTGAAGTGAATGGCTAAAAAAAATCAGGGGTAAAAGACCAAAGAAAGGAAGATACATCACCTGGAAAGTACAACTGATGTTTCCAGAAGGACTTGTGAAGTGTCTCAAAAATATCCCAAAGAGGGGCGCCTGGGTGGCGGAGTCGGTTAAGCGTCCGACTTCAGCCAGGTCACGATCTCGCGGTCCGTGAGTTCTGGCCCCGCGTCGGGCTCTGGGCTGATGGCTCAGAGACTGGAGCCTGTTTCTGATTCTGTGTCTCCCTCTCTCTCTGACCCTCCCCCGTTCATGCTCTGTCTCTCTCTGTCCCAAAAATAAATAAACGTTGAAAAAAAAATTAAAAAAAAACATATCCCAAAGAGAAAGGATCAACTTTAAACATTGGTCCAAAGAGAGAGTGTAAAGCTGTCTTAGCTGAGTAACCATCAAGCAAGAACATTCTGCCCTCATTGCTTTTCTTCTCTTCCTCTGGTTTTAATCTTTATGGTCTGAGAACTAGGATACTAGATGAGGGATAAGAAGTAGAATCAAAAAGTATGAAAAAAGAGAAGGAGAAAGGATCATATTCCACTTCCCTGCCTTGTGGCCTCCTAAACCCCTAGCCTGAAAAGAAAAAATAATTATGATTTGAATTTCATTCATCCTTCAACATTCATCAGGGAGATCCAAGATCACAAGTCACAAAAAGAGTGGCTGAGCATATACTGAAGTCAAGCAATTATTCAGAGTTTGTATGAGATAGATTAATCTTTGCCCTTTATACATCACCCCTAGTTTTCAAGAGGCCACCTATACAGGTATTGGCAGGAACAGGAGAATATTTGTTTGACTATATCTACTAAGTTCACTACCCATTTTGCCATCATATACCTGTGGTCATGGATGTTAGCTCAATCATTCTTGCTGAATAACATGACTTCCCAATACCAACTAACTTATGCACTTCAACCTATTCTTTTAAGATCCAGCGGTCAGAGCTAATGGCCTCCACAGTAGCAAGATGGTAGAATAAATAACTGGAATTAGGCCACTCACATTCAATATTTTTTTTTTAGTCCTTTCTCTGCTTCTTTGTCCATATTCAATTGTGATTCTTTTGAGCTAGAGGTCTCACTCTGTAGACACATGGCTTGAAGTTGTAACCTCTCCTTTTTCATAGTCATGAGGACCATTCATAAATAGCTTGACAGAACTTGACATTTTATATGCTAAGTCTTCTGCAGCTGACTTAAATGAATCCAACCTTTTTGGAGTTCTTCTATGGAAAAACCCTGTGCTAGGCATTGAGAGACAGAAGAAGACAGACTGGATGAAATGTCTGCTTTCAGGAGCTCACAATATCTCACTGGGTGTGAGGGCAGCATAAATACAGCAAAAACACAGTTGACACAAAGTAGGTAATATGTGCTAATTAAAGTTAGAGTCCTTACTATAGATTCAAGCTCATCTTTTTCATTTTTCAGATTTGTTTTCCTAAAGGCAGGGGATATGTTCCAATGTCTTAGACTTCCATTCTCATAGTCATAAACTTTTAAGATAAGAGGACTAATTCTTACAGTAACCTGACTCACATCACCAGTAGACTTTTTTTCAAAGAGCCATAAATACTTCATTACTTAAAAAGTACCTTCTTAGAGATGAAAATGGGAATAAAGCAGAGATTTGCAAGAGATTCTTTTGATAGATCAATGTGAACATTCAGTAGATTCCCAATCCCTATGATACTTTGCCTAGTGTATGGTTTAAAATCTGGTTTATGATCACCAAAGCAACACTTTGCAAGAAAAGTTGCTGATACGTAAATCCCCCATCGAACTTGCTTTTCGTTGAGCTCCCAGTAAAATTCCCTCTATGCTTTTGACTGTTGTTGTGTTACATTCCAAGTTCAGTGAACTATGGCAAGCTTGGACATGTTTATTTAAATGGATTTTGTGGAAATGTAATACTAGCTTTCTAACACCTGTTTGCATTTCCATACAGACTCAAAAGAAAGGAAGTGCTACTCTCATCCTCAACATACAGAATAATATCTCAAATTTTCTACTTCAGATTGATGTAAGACAGGCAAGTTGTCTTTACCTTCTCTGTCATTTATTCATTCAGTTAATCATTCATTCATCCATCATATATTGGATATTTATGCTGTATCAGACACTGTAATTAGACACTGGTTATACAGAGATGAGTAATCATGCACTGGGAGGCAAATGCATATGTTAGTGGAAGGGTTTATTTCTTCCCAAACTACCAACAATCAGGTCCACTGCAGGATTCTAGCTATTCATTTCCAAATGTTTTCTTTTATAGTGAACACTTATAGAGAAGTTATTGTATTCTTGTCCTTAAGAGTGTAGATTCTGGAGTAGAATGTCTATGTTCAAGGTGGAAATAATGTCAACGATTATTTGTGCCACCTCGGTAAAGTAGCTAAGTTTTCTTAGCTATAAAATGGGTATAATAATAATCATACCTACCTCAAAGGATTTTTGAGAAGACCATACTTGGCAGATAGTAAGCAATCAAGAAACATGAGTTGGCTTTTATTTCTTCCTTGAAGAGCTAACACAGCATTTCTGTATATTTGACATATGTTATGTATTCCTTGGAGATTTCAGAATGAGGCAGCTTATCCATCCTCCTTATCAGCCTGCACCTCATTTTGGGTGCTTTAGACACATTCAAGGAAACATCTCTCTTTTCTTTTAGAGAGGCAGAAAGCAAGAGTAGAAGCATGAGAAGGGGAGAATGGCAGAGGGAGGGGGGAGGGAGAAAAGTAGGGGGAAGAAAGAGAGAGAATCTCAAGCAGGCTCCATGCTCAGCACAGAGCCCAACATGGGGCTTGATTCCCAGACTCTGGGATAATGACCTGAGCCAAAATGAACCAACTGAGCCATCCAGGTGTCCCTACAAGAAAACATCTTGAGTAGGATATGGAGAGAGGGGACCCAGGATAGCAGCAAGAAGTACTAGGAAGGAACATCAAGGCAACTGGAATCACAGCATATGTGTTACTATTGAGAATATCCCACAAGATCCTGTGGCATAAAATCCTCCCTTTTGAGATGATGAAACGTAACTGGATAGAATAAGACTTATACATGATTCCCAACATAATGAGTGATGGAGTTGGGATGCCTAGATCATTTCAAAAACTGAAGATTCAGAGTTGTATAAAGGTGTGGTAGAGGTGGGACTAGATAAAAAGGACCAAATATTCTGATCTGTATGCTGTTCTTAGGGCTGGTCTACTTGCCTCATCCTTTTACACTCTTCCTCTATCTTTAGGTCATATGACCTCTCCAAAGGTCCCCATGTGGGTTCACACTTTGGTCTTAGTCAAGGGAAACTCTCCAGTGATGTGACTCTTGGTTTAACTTCCTGAGTAACTGAGAAATCCTGCTCAGGGCAGAGAAATCATTCTGTCTAAAATATAAACATTAGATAGAAAAGAAAACTAACAGTTCTAGAAACTTTACTTATGAATTTTCATTTAATCCTTACAACAATGCTAGGAAGTAGGTGTCATCACCATTGGAAAGCTGTGAGCAGTAAGGCGCAGAGAAGTAGAGTGACCTACCTATTCAATGTATCAAAGCTCATTAAATCAGAACTAAAATTTAAAACTAGGTCTGATCTGACCCTGAGAAAATGTTTATGCATTCTTGGTAAGTGAAAAAAAAAAGTTATCAATCAGAATAATCTCAACCATATTCAAATGAATTATCTTACATGTAACACAATAGGAAAAAAAGATCTACCCCGTGTTCATCTGGAGGTGGAGGAAATACAAGTGATTTGTATTTTTCTCTTATCTAAAAAGTATTTTTCAAATTTTCTACAATGGAAATATTTGCTTTTATAATAAAATGACATGCAAAAATATGTTATGTATGTTATCCTGAAACAGAAATGAGACCTGTGTTAGTAGCATTGAACTAGGAGTTCAGTGGCAGAAATACAGAGATTAACCAGTCTTAATTCTCCTTGGGTTCAAAGTGAATTTACAAGTGAAGAAAATTAATTGAATCTAAGAGCCCTTTTCTTTTTGAAGCTAAGTAAAAGAAAGACAAAAAAGTTCCCATCTAAATTATAATTCAATGCATGTGTCCTTAAATTTTTATCTGCCCCACATTTATACTATATCCAGTCACTAAACCTCATTTAATCTAAATGCAAACATTTAATCTCAATACAAAGGAACTTGCTATCACCTTGATTTCTCCACCCTAATTGTCACAGATGACCCTCCCTTGATTATAATGAAACATAATATAAAGGGAGAAGTTATGAATATCCTTCAACAACAACTATAAACTTATTATGTTAAAAAAGTCATTTATATGAGTTTTGTTTCTGCTTCTTCCATATACCAGTCATGTGACCTTGACACAGCAGTATAACCTCTCTAGGCCTCAATTACCTAATCTGTAAAATCTTCAATTTAGGATTAGGTTTTCCCAGCCCAAATCACTTATTGAAATTGAAATTAATTACCATTATATACAATTAAAACTTTGGTTACTTAGTCACCCCAGTTACACTTCAAGTGTCCAATATCCATGAACAGGTAGTGGCTGACATATTATATAGCACAATTATACATTTCCATCATCATAGGGCATATTATTGGACAGTATAGGAATGACAAATGCTTCATTTTGGAGCATTTTATAGCTGCCTATGTAAGTCACATTTGATTTCCTTTTCCATAGCCCTATGAAGAAACACAGAACATGAGAAGTGAAGCCCAGGGAGGCAAGAGTGACTTCCCAAGATCACATAGGATGCAAACCGAGGCCTTCTTTTAATTCCAAATCTTTCCTATATTTTCCACTCCATAATTCCACCTTCTAAAACTAAATATCCCCAGGTAGCTTCAGAGGCCACAGATGCTCACTGACATATATGGATTCTGAGAAAGCTCAGGAAAGGTTGTTAAATTTGACCAAGAAACAAACAATAATTATCTTTTTTGTGCATGGCATAGTAGTATAGGTACCACGGGAGAGAAGACACTATCTCAGATCCTTGCACCCCAGAGGCTTGCAACCTGGTTGAGAACACAAATTTTGTGAATAAAGAAATACATAACACAAACAGTTTTTAATACTGACTTGAAAACGATATACTGTTAAGTATCAAAGAATAAGGAAAATGAAAGTGGAGTCTTTGGATGGTCAAGGGTCAAAATATGGTCAGATTAGGCAGGAAACTGCTATTTTTCAGGATCATTTGCCTTTTAACAATGAGTGCACAGGTGCCTGGGTGGCTCAGTCAGCTGAGCATCTGACTCTTGATTTCTGCTCAGGTCATGATCCCAGGATTGTGGGATTAAGCCCCGTGTCAGGCTCCAGGCTCGGTGTGGAGCGTGTTCAAGATTTTCGCTCTCTCTTCCTCTGCCCCTCTCTCCCTTTTGTGTTCTCTCTCTCAAAAAATAAAAAAATAAAAATAAATAAATTAAAAAATAGCACATATGTTACTTTGATTAAGAGAGACATTGTATGAAAGAAGAAAAACATCAGGGGCCTTTATGACATTATTTGTTAGTATTCTCTCCTGTAAATAAAATAATTACAGTTCTAAAATCATTTCTTTTTAATCAGTCCTTTTCCAATTTTTATTCTTTGATGTGATTAATTCTCCTTCTGTATTACCCAAGAAAGTCTCAGTCTAGCTAAAATACTTCCCACAAAGACTCTCAAACATATATAACCTGATACATGTGTTTGTTTCCTTTATTTAAAAAAATTTTCTTTATCACATCTTTCTTGGTATTTACCACTAATGTCCAACTTAGACACATAAATTCAGGGACTATACATAGCACAAAGCAGGCACTTGAACATTATTTGTTAAATGAATAGGTATTTATGTATTCAAACTAACAATGTGCATAGGGATTGAAGAGGTATTTTGGTGAATAATGAAGAGAAGTAACAAAATCCAATAAAAAGGTGAGAGGAAGAAGACTAATGAAACCAGGTAAGAAAGCTTGTGATCTTGCTGATAAAATAAGTTTTGTAAAAAAAACTAGATAACCAAAAACAGTTCTTAATCTAGATTTAAACATGATACAATAGGAAGCTATAAATTTCTTTGCCTTGTAACATGCTTTTTCTCCCACCTATACTTTTTTCTTTAGCCTAACCCTCCGATTTTACAAATAATAAAGTAGTTTATTCCAGACACCCTTTCCTTTTAGCCAAATATTTTCTTCCTGCATCAGGATATTTCATATTATAGTTTAAGACCATGTGTTACTTTCACTGGGGGAAACAAAGAGGTAAACACCTGGTGACTGATTTTAAAGGGTTTGCAATTTAATAGGAGTGATAGGACATGAAAACATTAAACAAGAGGACAAATGCGAAACAAGAAGTACAGCTGCTGCCTTCTCCAGTCTCATGATCTTCTACTTGACCAATGAGATCTAAGCATTGGGTGTGAGTGTGTGCTGTGATATTTCTATCCCCTCACTATCAAGAAGAGGTCTTCCCTTCATTGACTGCATCCCTAAATTTCAACATTTATTACATGATCAGTCAAAGCCTCTACTTTCTTACCTAAGAATAAAGAATGTAGAAATAAGGTCAAGTTGCTTTTCTTGACCAGAAGAGATGTGGTAAGTGGCCCCAATCCTTGAATAAACATGACATAATCCTGTTCAAAGCTGAATCTTACCTGTATTTTAATAGACTTGAGATATTCTTTTTCTCCAAGAATCCCTGTCACAAATTTCCCCCATCCTCATAGGGCTGCATAAAACGTACAACTATGTTGGTCAAAATGCTTCTTTCAAATAAAAAAGGAACAGACAGCTCAAAATACGGACGGCAAGCACTGGGATAACTACATTTGTAGGAGTTGCTTTGCCATGGCAATCTTAAGACAAGAATTTATCTTAATAACTGGCATTCTCGAATACCTTTGGTTCCAAATTATTGTTCAGCCTCAGAAACTCCATTTGCCTGATGTCAAGTCTCTGTGATTTAAGCCTATAAACTCTCTGGAATCCAGAGCTTTTCAATCCTTCCACCTGCCTGTATGTCTGGGCACAAGTACATTACTAATAATGAACCAATGGTGTTTCTGCACATCTCTGTAATCCTTCAGTGTAATGGGAAAACCAATCTGAGCCCCACACCCTAAATCACATTCTGAATATTAACATTTACTTGGCCAAACTTGTTTCATCCACCTTTTCCTCTTGGAGAAAAAGTAAGCCACCCAACTTAGTTATAAATCATCGCATGGTGTAAATACTTTGGAGATGCCATGAACCAACTAATATTGACTGGGCCTAACAGAAGGGCAAGTAAGTTTTACAACAACAATAACAAAAGAACAGAATCCATCAGAAGCCTGTTTAAAATATTCTTCAAGACCAAAGCTTTTACAGATTTTACTAAATGGGCAAACTCTCTTGATCTCATACCTCTCCGCCCTTCAAAAAAAAATTTTTTTTTTCATTTTTAGGGAGGGTGAGGTATCCAGACTAGAGAAGTTAGTGAGAGCTGAAGAGTAGGACTCTCAGAGAATGGCTATATATTCTAATACCCAGAAACACAGCCAGTCCTTTTAAGAACACACATCATTCCATCAAGAAGGGTTTTGTCTTTGTTCTATATGATTCTGAAACATGGGACAACAAAACCCCAATCCACAGAAACTAATGGCATTGATCTGGGTGAAGGTCTAAATGATTTTACTGACTTGTTATTGCTTAGGGACTTGCTCTAACATATAAAAACAAACAGCTAGTAGTACTATAAAATCACAGAAATCATCAAACCTTATAGATGGCAGGGCCATTTAGAGATCATCAGGTTTATTTTTCTTTTCAGACAGTAGAAATAAGTCTTTTAAATTTAAGGTGACATTAAACTAAAAAGGCACTCAATAAATGTTAGTTGATTTATGCCAATGAAAGAGGTACTTTTAGTTTTCAGTAACAAAGCATTCCAATATTCAATCTCTAAGAAATCCTTTAATTCATCTATTCATTAAGGGAATATTTTAAAGGACCACTATCTGCCTGGCAATGATAAAAGGCACCTTTAAGAGAAGAGGAAAATCTTGTCATTTTCTTTGAAACTGAGTTTCTCAATTAAATTCTATTCTATTTAAGTGCTTTACCAAGAAGTACTTATTATTATTGCTGTTATTATTATTATTATATTATTATTATTATTTTATAGAGAGTGTATGTAAGTTTGGGAGAAGGGAAGAGGGAGAAAGAGAGAGAATCTTAAACAGATTCCCTACTCAACCTGGAGCCTGATGCAGGGCTCGATTCCACAACTCTGGGATCATGACCTGAGCCAAAATCAAGAGTTGGATGTTCAACTGACTGAGGCACCCAGGTGCCCCTAATTAATCATTATTAACTCTGGGTTTTTTTTTTCATGTATGTAGTAGGAATGCATACACTGGTTCATTGAACAAAGGATATGAATCGTCCTCAAAAAAAAATCTGTATTAACTTTTTGACCTGAAAATCAGGATAAATTCAGATATAACAGAAATTCAAGAACAGGAGGTAAAATGAAAAGCCTATCATGTACAAATACATCGTTAAAAAGCTCATGTTTGATTGTGAGCTTCCTGAAAGCCTGGGCGCAAAGTGGGGCATAGTAAGTTGTTTATGTTGACAGAACAAAGAAACCGTTATTCTTCAAGAGGAGCAAAGGTTTCCTCAGCATATGAAGGTAAAATAACTTATGTAGAGGCTTATGTGCTGAGTATTTTCCTTAACAACCTTCTCACAGCAAATGGCATAAATAGGCTTCTCAAGAATCGACTATTTCGTACAATGCACCTTAATGTCTCCTTTGGCCTGGTAAACCGTCTGTTATCCAGTAAGTGCTCAAAACATGAATGAACACTTATAAAGAGAAAAAAATAAACACTATTTAGCATAGACAATTCTATCCTTGAGGACAGACCAAGATAAGGTGGTTTATGAAAGAGATCAGTGAAACTATGAGAGAAGAGTACATGCTTTACTTATACTATTTCTTAAAATGCACCTCAAGTCACACTAACATGACATTTAAAAAGATCAAAGAGAACTGGTTAAGAGACATCGGCATAAAATTTGTACAAGCAAAAAAGCAGATGGTTTTCACTGGCTGACTTAGAAGACCAAAGATTACTGAAGACTATGCCTATAGTAATGGAGACCCAAACGTCAGGAATTGCACTGCAAAATCCAGAAATAGGAACTAGAAACACTAACAAGCAAACAGTTAAGGAGTATGGATGGGTTTGCAAATAGGTTTAATTTAAAGTTTATATGGAAAGCAGTTCCAAGGTAAGATCTCTCCAACTCACAAGGCTAGGGAACTTCCCTTCCCTAACCCTGGAAGATGACTCCAGGTTAATACTTTGAACGCGCTGGAACCAAAGGGATTCTTACCCTGTTAATGACTGGAAGAGCAAAACATAGGTGTAAGGCAAGAGGTTAAAAAAAGGAGTACTAAGTGAAGCTTGACACCATTAACCCTTTTCCCTTCATGCTCCCATAACTTGGCTCCACAAAGTGCTGACAGACCAACAGGAGAACAGGGGTGCTTTTTTAAATAAATGGAGTGGAGCAAGAGATTCCTAAATTCAGTAATCACTCAGCAAAACATTTAGGTTCCTGTGTGATAACCCTAAAGTTAATTCACCAATCCATCTGCCCCTTTATGGATACACAGCTTCCAGTCAAGTATTTAGCACCTGACTCTTAAATATTAAGGGCCAATCAAAGATCACTATGCATTAGAAAAAGCATCCGATATACAAGAAACAAAACAGACAAACTTAACAGAAGGAACTTGAAGGAAACAGACAACATGAGGAGAAGAAAAGTCCAAAAACATTATTACTCTCAGATTTTTGTCAAAAGACAAAACAAGGAAGGAACAAAAATAGCAACACAACAAAATATTTCTAAAAATAAATGCGCTTTGGAAGTCTGTATTAAAATATGATAGCAGAAATGAAAGAAATCCAGTAGAATGTTTAGAATATAAATTTGAGGAAATATCTCAGAAATTAGAAGGGAAAAGTCAAAAAGATGGCAAATAGAAGAGGAAGTACAAGTAAACACAAGAATTAGTGTAATGTGGATGGGAATATTTCCAGAAAGGTAAAATATAGAAAATTATGAAATTTACCTTAGAAACAATTCAAGAAATTTTCCTAGAAC
Source organism: Prionailurus bengalensis (assembly GCF_016509475.1). Lineage (NCBI taxonomy): Eukaryota > Metazoa > Chordata > Mammalia > Carnivora > Felidae > Prionailurus > Prionailurus bengalensis. The sequence goes on from NC_057359.1 coordinate 9,482,694, forward strand.
TGAATATGAAATTGTATTATCAAAGGGTCCAAGGAATGAGCAGCGTAATTGACATATGCCAAGATAGAAGACTGCATTTTCAATACTTGGGCAAGAGTAACTAAGAACAAAGGAAGAATCTTCAATGCTTTCAGAAATGTATTTTTTTTTTATGTCAAAAGAGAAATGAACAATCAGAAGGGCAGTGGATTTTTCAACCACCCCACTGAAGAAAGAAAAGAAGAAAGTATTATTTCAAAAATTCTGTATAATAAAAAAAATCCATGATCAACCAAATGATTGATCAAATATGAGAAATGAAAAAAAGACATATTCAGAAATGCCAGGTCTCAAAAATAACATTTCATGTACCCCTTTGTCAGGAAACTGCTAAAGAAGTTGTTCTACCAAACAGTGCATTGAAATAAAAGGCACAGGGCTGAGAAACCAGAGGACCTAACAAAAGACCCAAGACAGAAGAATCATAAGAATAATGGTAAAAGGATATTTTGACAGTTGATGTAGATTAGGTCCAAAGACAGACCAGTCTATGTTGGAGGAGAATGGTTGATTACAAAGGGCCATCTCAAAAGCAAACAAACAAAAAATGTGTTTTAATATATTAAGAAAAAACTCATCTTTCTAAAAATTGTGGTAACGGGTTATCTGGGTGACTCAGTTGGTTGAGCATCCAGCTCTTGACTTTGGCTCGGGTAATGATCTCACAGTTTAGGAGATTGAGCCTCCTGTCGGACTTCATGATGAGCAAAGAGTCTGCTTAGGATTCTCTCTCTGCCCATCCTGTACTATCTTGCTCTCAAAATAAATAAATAAACAGACATTTAAAAATTGTGGTAAAATATACACAACATAAAATTTACCACTGTAATTATTTTTAAGGGTTACAGTTCAATAGCATTAGGTATATCCTCGGTTATACAACTATCTCCAAAAATTCTTCATCTTGCAAAACTGAAACTCTACGCCCTTTCAACAATTCCCCATTTGCCCCTCACCCTAGCCTCTGGCAACTACCATTCTACTTTCTTCATTTTATGAATTTGACTACTCTAGATATCACATGTAAGTGAAACCATATAGTATTTATCCTTTGTGACTGGCCTATTTTAATTAGCATAATGTCATCAGCGTTCATTCATTGATACTATTTCAGAATTTCTTCCTGTTTAAGACTGAAAAATATTCCATTGTATGTATATAGAACATTTGTGTACCCATTCATTAGTTGATGGGCATTTGATTTCTTCCAGCTTCTTCTATTTTAAATAATGCTGCTATGAACATGGGTGTACAAATATCTCTTTAAGACCCTGTTTTCAATTTCTTGGTATATATATTTGAAGTATAATTGATGGAACATACAGTAATTCTATTTTTAATTTTTTGAAGAACCACCATACAGTTTTCGATAGTGGCCATAACACTTTACGTTGCTATTAATAGTGCATAGGAATTCTAATTTCTCTACATCGTCACCAACATTCCTATTCTCTGGGTTTGACAGTAGTCATTCAAATGAGTGTGGGTGTCTATCTCCTTGTAGTTTGGATTTGCATTACTCTAATCATCAGTGACACTGAGTACCTTTTTATATGCTTATAGCCATTTGTGTATCTTCTTCGGGGGGGGGGGGGAAATGTCTGTTGAAATCCTTTGCCCCATTTTAATTAGCTTTTTTTGCGGGGGGGGGGTGTTGCCATGGAGTTGCTGAGTTGTAAAGTTCTGCATATATTTTGCTTATTAATTAGATACAAGATTTGAAAATATTTTCTCCCATTCCACAGACTGCCTTTACACTCTGCTGACTGTGTCCTGTGATGAACGGTTTTCCATTTTAATGCAGTCCAGTTCACCTATTTTTTTTCTTTTGCTACCTATGCTTTTGGTACCATATCCAAGAAATCATTACCAAACCTTATGTCATGAAATTTTTACCCTATGTTTTACACTAAGAGTTTTATATTTTTAGCTCTCATGTTTAGGTCTTTGATCGATTTTGAGTTAATTTTTCCATGTGATATAAGGTAAGGAACAAATTTCATTCTTTTGCATGTGGATATCCAGTTTTCCCAGAATCATTTGTTGAAAAGGCTGTCCTTTCCCTATCAAATTGTCTTCGCATCTCTGTTGAAATTATTAGTCCATAAATGCAAGGCCTCCCCTACCCTGGGCTTCCTGTGTTATTTCATTGGTCTCTATAGTTGTCTTTATGCAGTGTAACACTGCTTTGATTACTGTAACTTTGTAGTAAGTTTTAAAATCTGAAAATGTGGGACCTCCAATTTTGCTCTTATTTTTTAATATAGTTTTGGCTATTCAAAATCCCTTGAGGATCCACATCAATAGTAATATAGGTTTTTCTATTTCTACAAAAATTGACATCAGGATTTTGATACAGATTGCATTTGATCTGTAGATCACTTTGGGTAGTAGTGACACTGTAACAATATTGAGTCTTTCGATCTATAAATATGAGGTGTCTTTCCACATACATGAACCTTCTTTCATTTTTCTCAGCAGTATCTTGTAGTTTTCAGTGTACAAGTCTTTCATCACCATGGTTAAATTTATTCAGATGTATTTTATTCTTTTTGATGCTATTGTGAAAGAAATTGCATTATTTCCCTTTTCAGATTGTTTATTATTGGTGTATAGAAATGCAGTTGATTTTGGTGTGATTTTGTATCCTCCAACTTCACTGAATTATTGGGTCTAACTTTTTTTGTGTGTGAAGTCTTCAGGGTTTTCTACTTAGAAGCTCATGTTATATGTGAACAGAGATCATTTTCTTCTTTGTTTCCATTTGGAAGATTTTTCTTGCCTAAGTGCTCTGGCTAAGACAAGTATATATTAAGTAGAGAACAAGTTTCAGTGTTCTACCATTGAGTACAGTGTTAGATGTGGGCTTTTCATATATGGCCTTTATTATGGTGAGCTAATTTTGTTCTATCCTTAGTTTGTTGAATGTTCTTAATATGAAAGGGTAATGAATTTTGTGAAAAGGTTTTTTTTTTCCTACGTTGATCATTTGACTAATGTTATAATGATTGCTTTTCATATGTTAAACCATCCTTGCATTCGAGGAACAGATCCCACTTGCTAATGGTTTATAATCCTTTTCATGTGAATTCAGTTTACTAATATTTTGTTGAGGATTTTTTCACTAATATTCATCAGGAATATTGGTTTTTAATTTTTCTTTTCTTGCAATGTCTTTGTCTGACTTTGGTATCAGGGTAATGTTGACCTCCTAGAATAACTTTGGAAGTATTCACTCTTCATCAATACTTGGGAAGAGTTTGATAAGCACTGGCATTAATTTCCCAGTTTGGTAAAATTCACCAGGAAAGCCATCCGGTCCCAGACTTTTCTTTATTGAGAGGTTTTGATTGATAATTCAATCTCCGTAGTAGCTATATATCTGTTAAGAGGTTTGTTTCTTCATGATTCCATCTTGATAGGTTATATGTTACTAGGATTTTATCCATTGTATCAATTTCTTCTAGGTTATCTAATTAGTGTACAATTGTTGATAATGTTCTCTTTCAGTCCCTCTTACTTCTGTGGTATTAGTTGAAATTTTGCATCTTTCATTTCCAATTTTAGTTATCTTAGTCTTCTTTTTTTCTTTGTCAATCAAGCTAAAGATATTTCAATTTTGTTGATCTTTTTAAAGAAAACATTATTGGTTTTATTAATTTCCTCTACTGCTTTTCTGTTCTCTATGTTCTTTATCTCTGCCCTCATCATTAATATTTCCTTCATCTGCTAGTTTTGGATTTATTTGTTCTTTCTCTAGTTCTTTAAGATATAAAGCTAGTTGGTTTAAGACCTTTCCTCTTTTTTTAATGTAAACATTTACAGGTATAAATCTCCCTCTTGGTACTATATTCTTGGCATCTCACAAGTTTTGGTATTTTGCATTTTCATTTTCATTTGTCTTAAGATATTTTATAATTTCCTTTGTTACTTTTCCTTTGATCCAGTGGTTGAGGGTGTGTTGTCTTATTTCCCAATATTTATGTATTTTCCACTATTCCTTCTGCTATTAGTTTCTAGTTTCATTCTACTGTGATCAGAAAATTTTTTTATGATTTCCATTTTTTAAAAAATTTTATTAAGACATTTAGTTAGCTAATATATGGCCTGTACTAGAAAACATTAGGGGTGCCTGGGTGGCTCAGTTTAGCTTCTGACTTGGTTTTGGCTCAGGTCATGTTCTCACAGCTCATGGGTTCAAGGTCCATATCAGGCTCTGTGCTAGTGGTGTGGAGCCTGCTTGGTATTCTCTCTCTCCCTGTTTCTGCACCTCCCCTGCTTGCTCACTCTCTTAATAAATATTGGGGGAAAAAAAGAAAACGTCACATATGTACTTGAGAAAAATGTGTATTTCGGTGTCATTGGGTAGATTCCTCTGTATATATCTGTTAGGTCCAATTAGTCTACAGTGTTGCTGATGGCCTCCATTTTCTTACTGATCTTCTATATTGTTGATCTATACTTTACTGAAATTAGAGAACTGCAGTCTCTTACTACTATTGTAAAACTATTTCTCCCTTCAGTTTCATCAATGTTTGCTTCATGTATTTAGGAGCTCTGAAGCTTCACGCTATGTATTTGTAATTATAAAATCTTCTTGGTGAGTTTACACTTGTATCATTATATAATGTCCTTTTTTGTATCCTGTAACAGTTTTGACTTAAAAGTCTATTTTGTCTGGTATTGGTATAACCGCCTCTTCTCTCTTTGGTTGCTCTTTGCATAGACTTTTTATCCTTTCACTTTCAATCTATGTGTGTCTTTAGATCTAACGTGAGTCTTTTGTACTGTAGACAAACCTATCACCGGATTTTTAAAAAAATTATTCAGCCAATCTATGTCTTTTGATTTGGGAATTTAACCCATTTACATTTAAAGTAATTACTGATAGGGATGGATTTATTATCACTACTTCATTGTTTTTGACTGTTTTTCAGATTTTTTGTTCTTCATTTCCTCCCTTACCACCTTCCTTCTTGTTTAGCTTAATTTTTGCAGCAACTTGCTTTGATTCTCATTTTGTATATATTCTGTATGTGTGTGTGTGGTTACCATGGGAATGACCTGTAACACCTTAAAATTATAATAATTTATTTTAAACTGATAACTTAATTTTAATCACGTAACAAAACTGTATTCATTTATTTCTCTGCTCCTCACTCCTTTATTGTTTCCTTTATGTCACAGATTATATCTTTGCATTCATTACAGATTTATATGTAATATGTGCCTATTTACATAGATCATTATTTTTTATAATGTAACATGGGAATGATATCCCATGATACTTCCATGAAGAAGTTGACCTTCAGCAGACAATTTTTCAAACTGGATAGAATTATAAATAAAGCTTTCATTTAAAGTCACTGGAAAATGAACAATGGCAAGCAGAAACTAGAGAGGAGTAAACTCTTGACAGATTGCCAGTGCTCTGGGTAAGAACTGTGATTATGTAGCTTTGTTGCCCAAAGATATCCCCAAATTCCCATTCCAGTCTGGTGACATAAAATTGCAGCTTTGTCAGCTCAAGGTGGCAGACAACAGAATTCAGATCATCAAAGCAGCTGGAAATTTAAGAGAGCAATTTTTGAAAGTGAGAGGGAATTAGAAAGCCTGATATCCAAATTCTGAAATAAACTGCCCAAATTTCTGGCTGACTGCTAAGACTACACATTTATGTAGGAGACCCCAGGGGGCTCAACAAAGAAGCAGGCAGAAATTAGAGGATGGTCTCAACTTGAGAAATACCACTGCTCCAGATGAGAATCGCAAATTTCCTATGTTTTTGACTAAGTGCATTCCCAGCTATATACAATTCAATGGTAAAAAGTGAAAGCCTTCATGACTTGAGATATTAGAGGAAAAAACGTGAGGATGAAGAAGCAATTGGAAATTTATGGGAAACCATAGAGCAAAAGAACTATAGAGAAGATAAGCCCAAATCCTAGTTTAACTTTACTCAAATTCTTGACTGTGAAAATATGAAGGCACAAGGGAGACATTCATAAAAGCAGTTTAAAAAGCAGCAGCTGGAAAATGAAAAAAAAATAAGGAGTTATACAACCTGAGAAGTCAGATTTTGCAGTCTGAGTTCAGATAACTCAATGTTAGAACAACAACAATAACAAAAAACCAGCACTAGAACATAATGTTCAGTTTTCAACCAAAAATCACTAGGAATGCAAAGAAACAGAAGGTGATCCCTATCAAATGGAAAAAGTAACCAATAGAAATAAACCACAAGTAAACCCAGGCACTGTATTTAGCAGAAAAGACTGCTAAATCATGGCCAGAGTAAGTAGCTATTATCAATATGTCAAAGAATGAAAACGATATATATGGCATTAGTGTGGGGAAAAAATAGGAAATCTCAAGAGAGCAAAGGAAACTATACAAAAGAACTAAGTAGAAATTCTAGAGTTAAAAGTAAAACTGAAATATTAAAAAAAAAACACTATAATGAGTAAAATTATCTTTTTTTGAGAGAGAGAGAGAGAGAGAGAGAGAGGGTGCAAGTGAGTGAAGGGCAGAGGAGAGGGAGAGAGGGAGAGAGAAGCTGGGCTCACCTGAGGCAAGGCTCATGCTCACCCAAAGGGGCAGGGGGGCTTAAACTCATAAACCATGAGATCATGCCCTGCATCCGGCTCTGTGCTGACAGCTCAGAGCATGGAGCCTGCTATGGATTCTGTCTCCCACTCTCTCTGCCCCTCCTCCACTCCCTCTCTGTCTCTCTGTCTCTCTCTCTATCAAAAATAATCTTAAAAAATCTTTAAAAAATTCCTGAAAAACTATCCTTCTTTATTTAAGAACCTGAGAGAAAGGACTTGGCAAGTGAATGAATTTGTCCTTTCTCTTTACTAAAAGCTTTGCCACTCGAATCATTGCTACACTATAAAGTGATGTCTGCATCAGTGGTGTCACAATCCACTGAATGTCAGGCTTTTTGATTTGGGAGCACAGAGAAAGAACTGTGGAGAAGGGCTTCCCTAGGGCTTGAGGAGCACAGGTCATGACTGCCAATGATTAGAGCAATAGTTTATGCCGCGTGACTTCTGAGTATCAAATCCTCAGTGACATAGGTGCCTGTTGTTTTATAATAGGTTGTTTTTGAGTCTGTGTGACATGTCGAGCCCTCTAATGTATGAGGGTCCTTCTGTTAGGGTTTAAAGGAAGGAAAAGAAACAAGTAAGAAATAGTAGTATAAACATGTTATTTAGAAATATCATGCCAAATACCAAAAGAAACAGGTAAAAAAAAAAGAATGCTTCTTGATGATCAGGGGTCAAGATATGGGAAGGATGGTCAGGGAATCACTGTTGATTAGTAATTACAATTTGACTTTAAAACTGAGAATATATACTATTTGGATCAGAAGAGGAATTACTGAATTATTGGGAATTAGACTGTGTGACATCACGCTTTGGCTTTGCCCTCTATGGAGTGAACAGTTTTGGTTCTAAAATCATTCCTTTTAACTGGTCATTGTTCAATTTGTAATCTTCAACAGGACTTTCCCTGTATACTCCTCCAAGATAGTCTCAGTTCAAATAAAATAATTCCCAACAAAACCTTCAAATGAATGTGATCTGGTATGTAGGTCTGCTTTTTATATTTTTACCTTTATCACATCTTTCTTGGAATTGAAGATGTGAAGACACTAATGTCTAATTCAGATCCATGAAGTCAGGGATGATACATAGCACAAAGCAGTCCTTTGATAATTATTTGTTAAATGGATATGTAAATGTGTAACTAAACTAAAAATGTACCTAGGCAGTGCAAAGGCATTTTGGTAAATCATTAATAAAGCCCAGAAAAAAATGGGAGAACCTGATGGAGCCAGATAGTTTTATTATTTTAAAAGATGGGGAACAGAATTGAGACTCAAAAGAAGATATACAGCACACCGTACCTGTGCCCTCCTATCCCCCATATCTGTACACACAGCCTTGAAGGAAACACATACAGTAAACCCATCAGAGTTATGGGGGTCTAAGTCTGAGAACAGTTTCTTATATTTGGCATTATTGGCAGGACCAGCCAAATACTCCTTTGTGGTTGGGGGGTTGTCTTGTGCATGACAGGATGTTTAGCAGAATCCCTGGTCTCTGTTCACTGGATGCCATTAGCATCCTCCCTCCAGTTTTGATAACAAAATGTGTTCAAATATTGCCAAATGTCCTCTGGAGAGTGAAATCTCCCTTGGTTGAAAACTACAGACGTGAAGTAAAATGTGTTACGTTCACTTCACTGGCTCTGATGTATAACCTGAAAAATGATCACAGGTAGACTTTGTAGATTACCTACAATCTTTTAGAATTGGTTAGCACAATGAAAAATTAAATAATCTAAGTAATAAATGAATCCTACTAAATGAATAAATCTAAATAAAAATACCTTCCTATTAATTCACCTCCACCCTATTTTATTAGGGTAGTGATATAAGGTCACAGTACCTTAGCATCTACAAAAGTGTCTGTGATGGTCCATAAGCTTCCATAGGGGCATCAATGTTGTCTTTCTCTAGTAGTTACACAGGTGGTCACTGTGGATTTGATGTGGTTTAAGTGGCCTTTTCAGAGTGAAGTCTAGAATCTCTGGCCAGAGACTTAACATTGCCAAGTTAGGACAGCTTGTGCCCCTGTAGCAAGACTGTGTGTCATACAACTGTAAAAAATCAGGGTGTCTAAAGTTATAAAAGATAGATAGATAGATAGATAGATAGATAGATCCTATATATAGGTCCTATAGATCACTAGTGCACATGCTAGGTCCACGACCTAGACCCACCTGTTTATAGGTTACATCTGTATATAAATCTGACAATCCTGATACTTTTTTTTTAATGTTTTTTTTCAACGTTTATTTATTTTTGGGACAGAGAGAGACAGAGCATGAACGGGGGAGGGGCAGAGAGAGAGGGAGACACAGAATCGGAAACAGGCTCCAGGCTCTGAGCCATCAGCCCAGAGCCCGACGCGGGGCTCCAACTCCCGGACCGCGAGATCGTGACCTGGCTGAAGTCGGACGCTTAACCGACTGCGCCACCCAGGCGCCCCAATCCTGATACTTTGATACCAACGGACTATGATATTTTCCACTGGGCAAAAGCAGGTCTTATGATATGGTCTATGGCCAGAATTTGCGTTTGAGAGTCATCATTAATCAAAACAAACATTCTACATAGAGAAACAGAAGACACTGTCAAAGATTTTTAATCCTCTAAATTGATAATTTCTTTACTTGTGGTGTGTTGGGGCAAAGTTGTGAAAGACAAGTTGATAACTTCAAACTTTTAAAATTTATTGTGATCTGTGTGCTGCTGAGAAATGCATAATTTGGGGATTTAACACCTGATTAGCTATTAAATGGCTGTCAGGAGAAAATTCTGCAGTAATCGGTTTAGCTTTTAGCCCCTAATTATCACTTCACAGTGGATTTGGGTTGAGATAATTGAGAACTGCAACACTTAAAGACTCCAATTGGGCATTTTTTTAATACAACGAAGTGAATTATTTCTCTATGAGGACTGCATTTAACAGGTATTGGTAACAAGGAAGGAAATGTGATAGTGGATGGGATTTTGTAAAGTGATTTAAAGTAGTTGATTCATTCATTATGCAATTAAGTGGAGCTCAGCTGTGTATAACTTATCTGGTGTCTAGGTCAAAGAATGTCTTTCAAAACTCACGAAAATTCATTGGGAGGAATTTTATTTTAATGGCGGGTTGGAGAGTTGGCGTTGCTGTCTGGACTATGTAACAGAGTCTATCTTTAGATACTGTGACCTTGGGCTGGCTCCTTTCTTATTTTTTGGTTTCCTTTTCTGCCCAGTGAAATACCTATCATTCCATACCCTATTTGTATGAAAGCTCTTAAAAGCGCAGTCCTGGAAGGTAGTTCTTCCTTTATTGCCAACATGGACTTTTCATCAGAGCTAGGTTGTTGCACACTGTCCAGGTCCTACACACTCTACACTCACAAGTGCTCACTCCTAGTGCACACGTGGACACGTGTGCACACACACACACATACACACACACACACACCCCTTCATGCTATTACTTTAACTGTTGCATTCTCCTCTAGAACAACCCAAGTCCTTTCCAATTTTCAGGTTGTCTTCAAATCAACAAATGGCAGCTGAATTCATTCTGTATGACAATATGTTAACCACAAAGATGACGGGACACAATCTCCACCCTTAATATATCTAGTAGGGCACACAAGATGACAATATAACTCAATAAGGGAAATATAAGAATTAGCTTCACACACTTATCTTTAGTTCTCCATTCACACAATCCAAAATGAATATATTGTCATTAATTCATTACTCATTAATTCAAAGGGAAGGACACAGACTACCTACTATATTCCTTTGTCTATATTCCCATCTCTTTTAATCACAGTGAAATGGGATGTGACTTTTTACCCAAAGGCCATTCCATACCGCCCTTCTGCCCTCATAATAGAAAACTAATTTGCAATGGAATGGGAGGGAGGTCAGTCCCAGAAAACAAACCATTACTGGTATAAACCAACAAATGCAACTTCATTTCCCTTTGCAGAATACTCACTTTTCTAGGTGCCCTAAAACCAGAAGTGAGGGGCACCTGGTTGGCTCAGGTCATGATATCACAGTTTGTGAGTTCAAGACCCACACTGGGTTCTGTGCTGACAATGCAGAAACTGCTTGCGATTCTCTCTCCCCCCTTTCTCTCTGCCCATCAGTGACAGGAAATATTCTCTCTCTCTCTCTCTTTCAAAATAAATAAACTTAAAAAAAACCCAGAAATGAACGTGTGATCTATTATTATATTTGAGATACACAGAAAAGCATGCTCAAAGGCTTCTGTGTATGATTTTTCTTACTGAAAAGGGAGGATTCTTTTCTAGCCATCTCATCCTTGAGTGCTAGGAGACTAGCAGAAGTAGCATGTCAGCTTGCAACGAGGAGAGAAAAAGCACAAGGGTGAAAAGTCCTCAGTGTGAGCCTGAAAGAAGTATGTAAAGGGCCTGGAAGGACTTCCTCTTTTGAATAGTTGGAAGAGCTTGTGTCATTCCATGATCCTACTGGTGACAGCTAAAAATTGCAGAGAAAATATGACAATCATCTGGTTGAAGGCACCAGATAGCTGCCGGGGCTGTGAGAACTATATGGGCTGAAACACTGTGAGGGGGAAACCTTCAGAGAAGTCAGCTCAATTCTACTGCAATTCATACTCCAGGGGCATTTAGTGATTCTGGACTTGGGCAAGAGGCTTAGATTCTGGCATCTGCAGCAACCACTGATGGTGAACAGAGAAACTTGCGGAGGTCTGGGCTGACACTGTGAAGGAGGCACTTGAAAATGAAGTCAGTTTCCCCTTAAAGACATTTGCTGAATCCTAGGGCTCATGGACAGCCAGAGAGAAGCCTAAGCAAACACCCCCTGGAGAGGAGAGTAGAGCAGTCAAGAGTTTCATGAGACAAATATTGGAATAATTTGGTGCCCACCAAAAGGAATAGTATTGAAGAAAACAGCAGGCACTTGGTTGAAAACCTTGAGGTGCTAGGGTGATCTAGAAAGAGACTGGGCCTTAGTAGGGATACCAGCCTTGATTTAGTCCCAAATAGATTAAGGCAGAAGATCAGTTACTACTCTCTCTGCCTGGTAGTGGGAAGAGCCAATCTCTTCTAGAGGAAAATAAAATAATCTGGGACTTAGGTATATTTTGATACGTAGTGTTTGGCATTCAACCTGATACTACCTGGCCTGAGGAAAGATAGGACCGCATGAGTGAACTGCACACCCACTAAACACAGAGTCATGCATAATTTGGACACTGTAGTTTGCTGAAAAGAACTTTAACATATCTACAGTTAATTTAGTCAATATAAAAGATGAAAAGAGGCAGAAGATAGATAAAAGCCTTGCAATTTCATCAGAGAATAGAGTGCGTTAAAGAAAGAAACAAATGGAAATTAAAAAACTTAAATATACAAAATCTGAAGTTAAGAATCACTGTATTGGTTTAATACCAGATGAGACATACATAGCAAGACAAAGCCAAAGACAGAATCAGTGCATTGAAAGACAGGTCAACATAAATATAGACCTAAACCACCCCTAGGTACAGACAGAGAGAAAAAAATAAAATAAAGAGAAAGATCATAAAAGCAGTCAGGAAACAAGATACATTACCTTCAATAAAGCAACAATAAAACTTAAAGATTACATCTCGACTGAAACAATGAAATCCAGGAAGCAAGAGAGTGACATCTTTAAAATGCTCAAAGAAGAACTGACAATCTAGAATTCTATCCTTCAAAACTAAAAGTGAAACAAGGACACTTTAAGACAAACATAAACTAAGATAATTCACCACCAGTAAATCTGCCCTAAAAAGAAACAGCAAAGCAAGTTATGTAGGGAGAAGGAAGATGAAGCCAGAAGGAAACAGGAATGTAGGAAGGAATGAAGAGCAAGAGAAAGGGTAATATGTGGGTGAGTATAAATAAATACTGACTATATGAAACAGAAGAGTAGTATCTCTCGTGCAGTTTGAAAGGAATCCAAACATATGACAGTAACGCAAAAGGCAAAGGGGTAAATCGTAGTGTTTACCATAATAACCAGCAGAGGTAATAACTTGCTTTAGATGTTAACTGGTCGATGACAAATGCAATATCTAAAAGACTATATAAGTAACCAGTTAGAAGAAGGAAAATGAAATATTAAAAATATTTGATCATTCTAAGAGAAGCCAAGAGAAGCGAGGAACAGAAGCATAAAACAGATGGATCAGAAGGACGAAATAATAGTAAGATGATAGCTAACATCTTAAATATATCAGTAGTTACATTACTTTTAAATTAACTGAATACTACATGTAAAAGATTAATGCTGCCAGGTGAATAAAATAGCAAAACTCAGTTATGAGCTGTAAAATCCAGCTGTATGCCTTAAAAAAATATATAGAAATATTCATAATAAGATATTCCATGCAAACTCTAGCATAAGGGAAAAAAAAGCTGGTGTAACTAAACTCATATCAGAGCAACTCTTTTCTAAGGCAAGAGTAGATATAAAACTAGGTACAGATATAAAACAAAAAAAGATAAGATAATAATATTAATATTAACATTAATATTATCAATAACAATATAGGAGTCAATCCACGAGATAGACACTACCCAACATGTAGCTTCAAACATGAAGAAAACGCTGTGAATGCCGAAGGTAACAATGATGCAAAAAACAAACCTTACCTGCCCAAACCACCTCACTCCATGTTTCATCCCAATAAATTTCATCATGGCTTAAATCACTGCTGTTTTTTTTCACATGCAGCTGAAAGGATTCCCACCATTCACTTGGTCACCAGGCTAGAAATCGAGAATCGTTATTATTTAGGCAAATTTTTGCAGGTGAATCAAAGATTTCTGCAAAGTGATGCTGATCAGAATGTGCTGAGGCAGAACGTGATCTCGCAGACCACCTGCAATCTGTTTATCTTGCCAATGAAGAAATAGGGACTCAAGGGGGGACAAATGACTTGGCTAACGCCCACACATTAGTATGGTAGTAAGATGAGGAGTCCTCAAGTCCCTGACTTCCAGTCCAGGCTGCCCCCCACCATGCCAGGTGCTGCTAAGCCTCTCTCTGAGCTGCTTTATTATTATTACTACAGATAACTCAGCTTTATTTTCCACAATGCTGTTCATCCCTGCACCATGCCAAAATGCTTTACCATAGAAAGAGTACAATTTCGCAGTTAAATAACAGGAGAGAGAAATTAAATACTGTAGGTGCAGACACAAAGACATTAAACCAAACTCAATTTGGAAGGAAGGCTTTAGACACATTATCCACCAACACACACACACCCTAAAGCTCTGTGCACTATGCCACTTGCATTGTTTTCAGACAGGATCATTTTACCTCTATGTTAAGAGAGCCAGAATCAGGAATCATGTACAGGATGGCACAGTGCTTTGGGGCAAAAACCTCCCTTTTACCATACACCCTAGGGCTCAATGAAATCACAGTGGCAGAACCTCACTTCCACGTGGCTCTTTTTTCTCGATCGCTGATGACTTGTGTTGAAAATGAGTTTCTTGTTTGGCTGCTTCCTATACATATGTTGGCAAGAGGAATTCAGGACACAGCACACCCGCAGACCCCAGGGCCCCCCGCCGAGGACATATGGGTATCTAGACACACTCGGTTTCAGGTTGTGTGATTGCAGGCAGCTGAATCCCCAGATGAGGGATTTTTAAACAAGTTGGTGATTTTCAGATGAAGGATACCAGCCACAGAAGTTTCAAGTGCTCCCGTGCAAGTTGGGCTGCCAGTGAAATACCAATTTCTCCTTTTTTTAGAACAATTATTTCTTTTATTTGTCCCCAGACAGACCCTCAGACATTCTTCTCCTCCCTTCTGAGGCTTCTCTTTGAAAGAGCCAGTGCAGTAGATCATGCCGGTTACTCCCCAGATAGAGCTGCCGAACACAGGTGCATTCTGGGGCTTCAGTGTCTGGCTCAGTCTCTGATTTGTTGCAGGAAAAATACTTGCTGTAGTTTCCCAATTCCCAAATGTGGATACTTTGAAGATGGATATGATGTATTAATTTTGTGTTTTTACAGATTTATGCTCTGCAGACGTAACTACATTTTTCCAAGAAATGAAGCGAGAACTGACTTCAAAGTCTGTATCTCAGGAATGGCGTGACAGGATTTGTGGGTCCTCTTGTCTCTTAAAGGAGACAGTAGAGATTCCAAAAATGAAAACAGAGAGACTGTTGTTTGGCCTAAAGTTTAGAAGACCCCGCTTCCAAAATTCATGAGGTTGATGTGGAAAAGATAATGTGTGAAGCACCTTACATACTATTCGGCAGATAGAAGTAACTCAGTAGTTACAGTGTCTTCTTTCAGTCCACATTTGCCCCTCATCTTCATCACCAACCATCAATTACCAGGTGTTTGGCATCCAAGGTAAAGTATAAAGATGGTTTTCGTATGTTCAAAATAGCTTGGATCAACATGATTTTAAGGAAGATAATCCCTAGGGGTTAAAAACATAAATTGTCAACCAAAGAAATTAGGTAGTTTTGAAATAGAAGAAGGGTGGAGAAACAGAGACCATGCTTTTGCTTGTTTGTTTTTACCTCATATTTTTTGATGTTTAATGATCTTGAAAGTTTGTAATGCTAAGACTTAAAGAGCATTTGTGAAGTAGTTTATAAAGCCTTTTCATATCTGTTATCCCTTTTGAACCCTGTAATAATTATGGGAAATAGGCAAGGGATGGACTGTCATTCCCATTTAATAGAAAAGCCAAGATGGCAGACATAGTGTGGCAAGGGAGAATGAGTTAGCCATGAACGTGGGAGGTGAGATGAGGGACGGTGGAGAAAATAAGGGCAATAATATTTTCTGTGGTGAAATCTGGAGTGTGATCCCAATATCTCTCCTTACTAGAGGATTTGTTGCCCTAGCTACAGAGAGTGGTATCAGCAGAAAGCCTCCAGCCAATAGTGCCTTCAGGGATTGCTTCAGTAGCAAAGTTTTCTTGCCCCAAATCATGGCCCTTGTTGGAGTGGCAATCACATCCAATAAATTATTGATGTGGTTGTAAGAACCCAGCCTTTTTAGTTGAACTCTATATAGCTTTAATGTATCATTTTAGCTACAGAGTGTCCTGCGAGTTAGGCAACATTCCAACTTGACTCCTCTACCTAATTGTGTTCTTTTCCCCTCTCGTCCAGAGGTGTGATTCCAAGGGCACCCCTAATAATACCTTGTGCGTTAAACTTTGTCCTGGAAACCCAACTTGGGGTCCATCATATGAGCAAGAATGATTATAAAAAGAAGCTGGCAAGATTGGGTTTTGCAGATGAATCACACACTCGTTTCCTGGCTGTCAGTGAAGACCCAATCACTTTTGGTGAAGAACTGTGTCTCTAGCACGAAGTGATTGTCCAGTTGTTCAAACAGACACCTGGACATGAACTGGGATGGTATATAAGTAGAACAGAGTACACTAACTGTTGTAATATACCAGGCTTGTGAAACCTATGGGGGTAGAGTACTCATAAAGACAGCAAATTCCAGTGGTTCTTAGCTTGAATGACATTCTAGAAAGATAAAAGTCTGACAGGAATCAAGAGGCAATGGAAAGCCAAATATGAATACGAGAGGGCTATCTTGGTAATATATGAAGACACTCTCACCTCTTGCATTGATGGGAAGAGAAAGCTTAGGACCAGGAACAGAACTTCATCATAATACAGCCAAATGTGTTAATTTTTGGGGCTGCTTTAACAAAAATATCATAAACTGTGAGACTTATAAACAACAAATATTTATTTCTCACATTCTGGAGGCTGGAAAGTGCAAGATCAAGGCACAAGCAGATTTTGTGTCTGGTGACGTCCATCTCCTGATTCACAGACAGCCAAATTTTCCCTGTGGCCTCACATGGCAGAAGGGGACTCTTTGGTGCCTCTCTTAGAAGGGTACTAGCCACATTTATGAAGGCTTTGTCCTTTTAATTACCTCCCAAAGGCTCCACCTCCAAATACCATCACACTGGGGATTACATATCAATACATGAAATTTGAGATGACATACACAGTCAATCTATACCACCAACTTCCAAAGAAGATGAAATTCTGAGACAACCAGGGTCTATTATTTCATGGAAACATCTGGGTCGGAGTCCCTGAAAATCATGAATCCTCAGGCTTCTCTCAATGCCCTGAACACTCACTAGTGGCCTAACACTCACTACTAACAGCTAATACTACCACTTGGCTTGAAGACCATGAAGAGGCCTCTCTCCCTCAAGATGATAGGTCCCCCACCCAGGATCTGCCTCTACCTCCTCTCCTGGACTCGACCTAAGTCACAGAAAAACCTAGCTGGGACGTTCTGGGCCTGATAAGGGATGGAAAGCCTATCTATACCCCAAAGAAGCTGTGAGAGCTAGCCACCAGGCATGACAGGGGCTGCAAGATCTGGCACTAGTTATGGTATTTGATCAAGAGGGCACAAACATCAAATTGACTGAGGGAGAGTTGAACAATAGGAGAGTAGTCTCCCGAGAAGTAGGACTTAACACCCCAACAAAGACCCCAGGAGGTGATGTGAACTTGCTGCAAGGATGGCTCCTAGAAACCTGAAAATAGTGATGACCCACACTGAGTGAGATTCAGTGTCAGAATTCTCATGGCATGGATAAAAGAAGACAATAAAAGGATTCAAGAAGTGGGTGTCCTTGAGTCAGACACTACATATGGCCAGAAAATCCTCCACATGATAATGCTGCACAGGAAAGCCAGACGACACAGCATTTGCCAAGGCCATAAGCAATGATCTTGCGAGAGGGTACCAGCACCGCTAAAATGTTTAGTGGTGCTGTTGTCTATAGATCACAGCTATTTGTAGATGCAGTCATTACAGAACTAGGCTCACAGCAAGCCATGGATATGATAGGACTTCAAAATAATGGAAGTTGGAAGACAAAATGGATTTGACTACTGTGATAAGCAGCAATGTAAGAATGGTAGCCAGGGGGCCTGACTTGCAGAGAGCTAGTTTTTTTAAGACTACTTATTTATTTTTAGTAATCTCTACACCCATCGTGGGGCTTGAATTCATGACCTTGAGATCAAGAGTCATACACTCTTCCAACTGAGCCAGCCAGGGGTCCCAAAAGTAACAGATAGTTAAGGAATGCAGCATCGATAAGGTCAAAATAGCTGGGGAGCCAACAGGGACACTATTCGGTTTGTATCATCAGAGGAAATAGAGGATGAAAGATGTAAAGTCTGAATGCAGTTTCTCAATGAAATATCATAATCCCTTGCTCAGTTTCTGGACCTCATCCAGTTTTTGGGTCTAGAAGCCACTGCCTGAATAGATGACTAAGTCAACAGAGAGAAGGACTCTATTAACATGACGACAAAGATATACAGTAATCACTGTACCAGTCATTTTTTCTCAAAGAAACCTCAAACCATTTACTCAGGAAACTCAACATGGGGACAGGAAGATATCCAAACATTTCAGTTTATTTAACTTCATTTTTGTTTCAGTTTTACCGAGACCCAATTGACAAAGTTGCCTGTATAATCCAAATGAACATGATGGGAGAGAAAAGGAAGATGGCAAAGTAGGCAGATCTTAAGCTCACCTTGTCCCATAGACAAAACTAAATAATAGTTGCAACAGTCCAACTAATTCAGAAAATGATCTGAGAACTAGCAGAACAGACTTTATACAATTAATCATACAGAGGAGGTCACATTGAAAAGGGTAGGAGGGGCAGAGACATTGTCAGGAACCAAACTCCTGGCAAGACTAACCACAAACAGGAAGGACACCACAAGTGTGGAGAAGGGAGAGGAGCAGACCCTATACCAGGTACCCCAGGCATGAGGGACCTGCACTGGAAGGACAAGTTCCCATAACATGGGACTTTGAAAACATTGGGCTTAACTTCCTGAAGTTTTTACGATATTCAGGGCTTAATTCCAGGTACTTTAAAAATGAGCAGGATTAGCTCTGGGATACCCAGAGGGTGAATGACAGGAAATGGAGTCCCCACACTTAAAGAACGTAAACAACCCCACCTAGAAAAGCAGTTTGAAAAATGCCTGGAGTATACAGAAAGGGTATTTATTTTCTAATCTCAGAAAGTGCTTTGGAAGGGCAGGGATCTTTAGGAGACTTCTCCAAGAACAAAAGAGCTGGGGGCACCATTCCCTTCCCCCTTCCCTGCCTAGATAACCGGATACTTTTGGGAGCCAGAGCAAATGCCCTCCACCTATCTTGCTAACACCATGTGCCCCACCCCCCACTTTGTCCTTCAGATTCCTCCTTCTGCATCTAGTCTACCCCAGTCTTCGGGCATGTCTCCAAAGGCAGCTCCTGCAGTGACACATCCTATAAGCAGCCCTGGCAAGGACCAGCACCACTCCAAAGTGGCTGCTGCCCTTGGGAGAAGGGGATGTAACTATACACAACTGGAATGACTACAGCCCCAGAAGACAGAGTAGGGGCAGGCATCTGGTTTGACTACATGCCCAGTTCACCTATAAAAGGCTCTAAAGGAGCAACACAGGGAAAACACCCTATAGTTCAGTAAAAATGCAGCCCTATCAGATTGGCTAAGGGCAGGCATGTGGTCATACCACTGACACTGCCCAATAATAAGCCCACTCCCAGACTGGCCCTTCAACAACACAGGGACCAAACGCTGCCCATAATAGGCAAGTGGGCTACTGCAGTCAACTGAACTAAAGGCAAACACGGGTCAGCCAACCCGTGTAGAACACAGACAACCCACTTAGGAGATACCCCTACGTTCACCGGTTCTGGTGAACAAGGGACATTGCACTACAGGGCACCACAGGATGTCTTCTTCATAAGGCCACTACTTTCAAGAGCAGAAGATGTAGCTGCTTTCCTGATACATAGAAACTAATGCAGAGAGTTTGACAAAACAAGGAGACATAGGAGTATGTCCTAAACGAAAGAACAGAGCAAAACCACAGCAAAAGACCTAAATGAAACAAAGACAAGCAATATGCCTAATAAAGAATTCAAAGTGATGGGCATAAACATACTCACTGGACTCAAGAAAAGAAGGAAGGGTCCTAGTGAGACTTTGACAAAGACAGAGAAAATATTTTAAGGAAAGAACCAAGCATAGAAGAAGAATCAATAAATGAAATTAAAAATACACTAGAGAGAATGAAGAGCAGATTAGAGGAGGCATAAGAACGGATCAGCAACATGGAACACAGAGTAATAGAAAGTAAATAAGCTGAACATCAAAAATAAAAAAAGAATAATGAAAAATAAGAATAGTTTAAGGGAACTCAGTGACATCATCGAACACAATAACATTTGCATATAGGGATCCCAGAAGGAGAAGAGAGAGAAAGGGGGTAGAAAATTTATTTCAAGAAACAATAGCTGGAAACTTCCCTAATCTAGGGAAGTAAAGAGCTATCCAGATCTAGGAGGCACAAAGAGCCCCAACAAAATCAACACAAGGATGTCCACACCAAGACACATAATAATTAAAATGCAAAAAAGGAGTGATAGAGGATTTTTAAAGCAGCAACAGAAAAAAAAAATACATACAAGGGAAACCTCATAAGGCTATCAGCTGATTTTTAAAAAATGCTTATTTATTTTTGAAAGAGCACAAGTTGGGGAGGGGAAAAGAGAGGGGACAGAGGATCCAAAGTGGGCTCTGTGCTGACATCAGTGAGCCCGATGTGGGGCTCAAACTCATGAACTGTGAGATCATGACCTGAACCGTAGTTGGACGCGAAACCAACTGAGTCACCCAGGAACCCTAGCTATCAGCTGATTTTTTAACAGAAACTTTGCGGTCAGAAGGGTGTGGCACTGATATTTTCAAAGTATTGAAAGGAAAAAAAAAACATGAAGCCAAGAATACTCTACTCATCAAGGCTATCATTCAGATAGAAGGAGAGATAAAGAGTTTCCCAGATAAACAAAAGTGATAGGAATTTATCACCACTAAACCAGCCTCACAAGAAATGTTAACGGTAACTGAGTTGAAAGACAGGGCCATGATCAGGAGTAAGAAAATTATTATAGGAAACAATTTCACAGGTAAATGCAAACATAGTTAAAGTAGATTAATCACTTGTAAAACCAGCACAGAGGTTAAAGCACAAAAGCAGTAAAATCAATTATATGTAATATAACATATTATATATATAATTTTAAAATTCAGTTAAGAGATTCACAAAATAAAAAGATGTTAAGTATGGCATCATATACATAAAATGTGGGGGGTAGGGTAAAAATTACGGCTTTAAGAATGGTCTCACACTTAAGAGACCATCAACTTAATGTAGACTGTTATATGCACACAATGTTATATATGAACCTAATGGTAACCATCAATCAAAAGTCTGTAATAGATACACAAAAAATAGATGGAAAGGAATCCAAATATATCACTAAAGAAAGACATTAAAACACAAAGTAAAAAGAGCAAGAGAAAATGAAAAGACCACAGAAGGACTAAAAAAGCAACTGTAAACAAGTAAAATAATTGTAATAAATACATACCTATCAATAATTACATGGACTAAATGCTCCAATCAAAAGACATAGGGTGACAGAATGGATAAAAACAAACAAAGAACAACAACAACAACAAAATAAGACCCATCTATATGCTGTCTACCCGAAACTCACTTCAGACCTAAAGACACATGTAGTTTGAAAGTGAAGGGATAGAATAACATTTACCATGCAAATGGAAGTGAAGAGAAAGATGGGATAGCAATACTTATATTGAACAAAATAGAATTTAAAACACACATTGTGACAAGACATAAAGAAGGACACTACATAATGATAAAGGAGCAATCCAACAAGAGGGTTTAACAGTTATAAATATTTATGCATTCAACATGGTAGCACCTGAATATATAAAGCAACTATTAACAGACAAAAAGGAAAAAATTGAATGTAATACAATAATAGTAGGGGACTTGAATACCTCACTTATATCAATGGACAGATCATCCATACAGAAAATTAACAAAGAAACAAGGGCTTTGCAAACTTTGGGCCAGATGGACCTAACAGATATATTCAGAACATTCCATCCTAAAATAGAAGAAACTGTATTCATTTCAAGTGCACATGGAACATTCTCCAGAATAGATCACATGTTAGGCAACAAAAACAAGTCTTAACAAATTTAAAAAGAATGAAATCATATTATGCATCTTTTCCTACCACATTGGTATAAAAATAGAAATAAACCACACAAAAGAAGTCTGAAAACAATACAAATACGAGGAATCTAAATAACATGCCACAATGAATGGGTCATCCAAGAAACCAAAGATGAAATCAAAACTTACATGGAGACAAATGATGATGAAAACACAATAGTCCAAAATCTTTGGGAGGCAGCAAAAGCTGTTCTAAGAGGGAGGATTATAGTAATACAGACCTACTTCATTTTTTTTTACCAGAACTATTTTTTATTTTTTTTCAACATATGAAGTTTATTGTCAAATTGGTTTCGATACAACACCCAGTGCTCATCCCAAAAGGTGCCCTCCTCAGTACCCATCACCCACCCTCCGCTCCCTCCCACCCCCCATCAACCCTCAGTTTGTTCTCAGTTTTTAAGAGTCTCTTATGCTTCGGCTCTCTTCCAATTACAGGCCTACTTCAAATAGCAAGAAAAATCTCAAACAACCTAACGTTGCACCTAAAGGAGCTAGAAAAAGAAGAACAAAGCCCAAAGCCAATAGAAGGAAGGAAACAATAATTAGTTACAAATAAATTAGAGAGTGAAAAAACAACACAAAATATCAACGAAACCTGAAGCTGGTTGTCTGAAAAAATTAAACAAAATTTATAAACCATTAGCCAGACTCATCAAGGAAAAAAAAGATGTAAATAAGTAAAATCATAAATTAAGGAGAGAAATAACTTACATCACAGAAATAAAAAGGGTTATAAGAGAATATTATAAAAAACTATATGCCAACAAATTGGACAACCTAGAAGAAATGGATAAATGCCTAGCAACATAAAACTTTTTAAAACTGAATCATTAAGTAATAGAAAATTTGAACAGACTGATGAAAAGAAATTGAATCAGTAATCAAAAAACTCTCCCCTCAAAAAAGTCCAGGACTCAGACTGCTTCCCAGGTGAATTCTATTGAACATTTAAAGAAGAGTTAATACATATTCTTCTCAAGCTATTCCAAAGAACAGAAAAGGGGGGAAAAAGATCTTCCAAATTAATTTTATGAGGCATCTTTGCCCTGATACTAAAACCAAATAAAGGCACCACAAAAAAAGAAAACCATAGGCCAATATCTCTCATAAACATACATACAAAAATCCTCAACAAAATATCAGCAAACTGAATTCAGCAATACATTAAAAAAACCATTCATCATGGTCAAGTGGGATATATTCCAGGGATGCAAAGGTGGTTCAATATTCACAAACCAATCAATGTGACACATCACATTAACAAAATAAAGGATAAAGACCATATTATTATCTCAATAGATACAGAAAAAGATATGACAAATTACAGCATCCATTCATCATATAACTCAACAAAGTGGGGTTAGAGGGAACATACCTCAACATAATAAAGGCCACGTGTCAAAAATCCACAGTTAACATCATACCCAATGGTGAAAAACTGAGGGATTTTCCTTTAAAATCAGAATAAGACAAGGATGTCCACTCTCTCCACTTTTAATCAGTATAGTACTAGACGTCCTAGCCACAACAGTTAGACAATAAAAAAGAAATAAAAGGCATCCGACTGGTAAGAAAGAAGCAAGATTGTCACTATTTGTAGATGACATGATACTATATATAGAAAACCTTAAAGACTCCACCAAAAAACTATGAGAACTGATACATGAATTTAGTAAAGCCACAGTGTGCAAAATTAATACACAGTAATCTGTTGCATTTCTACACTCTAATAATTAAGTAGCAGAAAGAAAAATTAAAAAAACAATTCCATTTATAATTGCACCAAAAGAATAAAATACGTAGGAATAAATTTACCCAAAGAAGTAAAATACCTGTACTCTCAAAAATAAAAAACACTAATGAAAGAAATAAAAGATGATACAAACAAATGGAAAGATATTCCATGCTCATGGATTGGAAGAATCAATACTGTTAAAATGTTAATACTACCCAAAAGCAATCTATAGATTTAATGCAATCCTATCAAAATACCAAAAATATTTCTCACAGAACTACAACAAATTCAAAATTTGTATGGGACCACAAAAGACCCTGAATAGCCAAACAATCTTGAAAAAGAGGGACAAAACTGGAGGTATCACAATTCCAGATATCCAGATATAATACAAAAACGGTAGTGATCAAAACAGTAGGGTAATGACACACAAACAGACACAGAGATCAATAGAACAGAATAGAGAGTCTAAAATAAACCCACACACTTATGGGAAATGAACCAATGATGAAGGAGGCAAGATATACTATGGGGAAAAGACAGTGTCTTGAATAAATGCTAGAGAGCAAACAAGACAGCTACATGCAAAAGAATGAAATTGGGCCACTTTCCTACACCACACAACAAAAATAACTCAAAATGGATTACAGACCTAAATGTGAGACCCGACACCAAAAAACTCTTATAAGAAAACACAGGCAGTAATCTCTTTGACATCAGCTGTAGAAACATTTTTCTTGATATGTTTCCTGAGGCAAGGGAAACAAAAGTAAATTTAAACTATAAGGACTACACCAACACAAAATCTTTTGCATAACAAAGGAAAGCATCAACAAAACAAAATCTCAATCTACTGAATGGGAGAAGATAACTGCAAATGATATACCCAGTAAAGGGTTAGTATTCAAAATATGTAAAGAATTGATACAACTCAAAACGAAAAAAATAAATAATCTGATTAAGGTCTTCTTCACAGAAGAAGTATTTCTGGGTATTTAACCAAAGAAAATGAAAACAGTAATTCAAAAAGATATACGTACCCATGTGTTCAATGCCACATTATTTACAATAGCCAAACTTTAGAAACAACCCAAGTATCCACTAATAGATGAATGGATGGAGAAGATGTGGTATACACACACACATATATATATACACACACACATATACACACAGTAGAACATTACTCAGCCACAAAAAAGAATGGAATCTTGCCATTTGTAACATGGATGGACCTAGGAGGTTTAATACTAAGTGAAATAAATCAGAGAAAACAAATACCGTATGATTTCACTCATATGTGGAATTTAAGAAACAAAACAAGTGAACAAAAAAAAAAAAAAGAAAGAAGAGGCAAACAAACAATAAAAGCCAAGACTCTTAAATATAGAGAACAAAATGGTGGTTGCCAGAGGGGAGATGGATGGGAGACGGGTGAAATAGATGAAGGGAATTAAGAATACACTTATTGTGATGAATACTGAAAAATGTTCATAACTGTTGACTCATATTGTACATCTGAAACTGTATGTTAATTATACATGAATCAAAACAACATTTTTTGGTAGAACTGTAAATAAGTAAATGAATAAATAAATGTACATAATGATTACACACACACACACACACACACACACATACTGTGAAAGAATTCTCACCATTGAATTAATTAATATATCCATCACCTCATATATATATATACACATATATATACACATATATACACATATATATACATATATATATATATTTGTGTGTGTGTGAGAGAGAACACATAAGTTCTATTACCTTAGTAAACTACACAATACAGTTTTTTCAACTCCAGTCACCATGTAATACATTAGTTCCTCAGATCTTACTCATCTCACAACTGAAAGTTTGTACCTTTTGACCAGACTTTCCTTACTATTTCCCCTACCCCCAAGCCCCAGATAACCACTCTACTCTCTGCTTCTATGAGTTCAACTTTGTTTTGTTTGTTTTTAGATTCTACTTATAGGGAAAACCATTTTCTTTGACTACATACCGAAAATGGTGTTCTTCCATTCTTTTTTCTTTTTTTTTTTTTTTCTGATTGAATGAATTATACTTCTCTGCCTTCAAGTTCTCTGATTCCTTATTCACTTGACCTAGTCTGCTGAATCCCTCTATTGAGTTTTTCAGTTTAGCTGTATTCTTCCACCCTATGACTTGTTTGGTCCTTTAAAATATTTTCTGTCTCTGTTGAAACTCTCTTTCTTCATGCATTGCACTCCTGACCTCAGTGAACTTCTTCGTGACTGATATTTTGAACTATGAGATAAATCACTCATTTTCATTTCATTAAGATCAGTTTCCGGAGATTTATCTTGTTCTTTTGTCTGGAACATATACTCCTGTTTCTTCATTTTCCTTAGGTTGTTATGTTGATTTTTGCACATCAGATAAAACATCCACCTCTTCCAATCTTGACAGAGTGGTCTCATGTAGGAGATGAATCTCATTAGTAAGCCTGTCCTAGGCTCCTGCTTGCCTCTCCAAACTTTGTGATCATCTAAGCTGCATTCCTGTTCTAGTGGCTCTCAGGAATTGAGGGTATGCCAAGATCCATCAGTGTTCCAAAAAGGAAAATTGCAATCATCACTCAGATACAAGCTGATGAGAAGATGGATCCTCAGGTAGCAGCTGGCAAAATACGCAGTTAAGTCCCTTCTGGAAAGGAACAACAGATGAGCATTTTTGCCTATTGCCTCTGCACTGAGTCTGGATAAAAAGTTGTAGGAGTGCTCCTGTGCCCATTTAAAAATTGCTTTTATGTATGCTATAGTCCTATGGGACTCATGGATGCACACCCCACTGGTATCAGAGCTAGGTGATTTGGGGACCTGTTCCCCGGACGGCAGCCATATAGGTTGGGATGCAGGATGTACAGACAAGCTCCTTCCTGGGAGATACTGGTGACTAGGATTCATTGTTGGAGTGATATGAAGGAAGAAGGCAGGGAAAGTGCCCACCTGCTCTTGGGGCTCTAGGGAGGATTACGGTCAGCATCCAGATGTGTGCTAATTAGAAGCTGAACCCTCAAGCAGCAGCTTATAAGATATGCAGACAAACCCCTTTCAGGGAAAGACTGGGACAAGGTGTTTTTTGCCTCCTCTGTCTGCACAAGCCCTGGGAGGACAGTTGTGGCAAGTGCTTGTGCATCCATTAAGATCTTCTTTGTTTACTGTATTCCAGTGAAACCTGTGAATGCAAGCCCCTTTGTCTTTCAGAGCTAGGTGTTTTGGGGGCCCCTCCTCTGTATGGGAGCCTTCCAATTTGGAGCCTTATACATGTAGTCCAAACTTCTCAGCCCTCATGAAAAAGATGGGGTTCCCTCCTGACTGTATGCTTCTGTGTCAGGAGGTGGGGTTTAAGACAGTGCGTCTCAGTCTTTTCTGTTTCAATGTAGGTGTTTTCTCAGTTGTCTGATGTGTAGGAATCACTCAGCTATTTTCTAAATTTCCTTCAGAAGGAATCACCCTCTGTGTAAATGCACATTCAGTGTGTCTATGGGAGGAAGAGAATTCAGAAGCCTCCTCTGATGCCATCTTAATCCGGAGTCTCCTATCCAAACATTTTTAGGATTTCTTGATAAGTGGTTGGAGAGGCTAGAGACTGAAAGTACCAACAAGGTCTTTCTGTTAGAAGGGCCAGTTCATAAATTAAATCCTGGCCCAGGTTCAGTGCACAGTGTGCCCTCAAGCCCACCAGTTTTGTCTTTTCACCACTTTCCAAAAATAATTGAGACACACATAGCTTATGGTCAGCATCGTTCCCGCAGCGGATCCCTTGGCTTGTGGGTCAAGGATAATCTTAGTGCAAAGGCCAAACAGCAAGCTCCAAAACTCTTCCCCTCTCCTTTCTCTTGGAAAAGATAATACAGTTTTACAAACTGTATACTCAGGATGGCAGAAGTTAGCACTATCCATGAGGTCCAAAGGATGCATGAATGCTGGTACCCAAAAAGTCTTCATTTGATACACTAGTCTAGTCCCTGAAGAAACCAGAAACATCCTGAAAGATGGCAAGAGACTTCTGCAAACACAACATAATAGTATCTCCAATTGCAGCTGCTGAGCCAGATGTGATAATTTTGCTAGGGCAGATTTATATGTCCCCAGGTACATGACAGACAGTCACTGATTTCACAAATGCATTCTTTTCTTTACCTATTAAATAAAGGACCACTAACAGTTTGAATTCATATGGAATGAACACCAATATACATTTACAGTTTCATCTTGGGGCTATGTTAACTTTTTCTGTCCTCTGTCATAATATTATTTGAAAGATCTTGACCATCTGGATAGCCTAAAGAATATTGCATTAATCTACTACTTTGCTAATACCATTTTTATTTGTCTAGATGACAAATGGTTAGTGTAGAGTAGGTCTTGGTAAGACCTACTTTAGCATTTATGTGCCCCTTAGAAAGATCAAGAGATCTTCCACATTAGTAAAATTTTGAGAGGTCTAGTGGTTAAGGGCATGCTGAAACATTCCGTCCAAAGTAAAAGTCAGATTATTTCCCATGTTTCTCCTACAAAGAACGAAACACAGTGCCTGTTAGACCTCTTCCTGTATTGAAGCCATTAGTACACACCTGGAAATAGAGAGAAGGCTGCCAGTTTTTAGACAGTCCAAAGTAGGAAAGGCCCTTGCATAGCAGGTTAAGAATGCAGTGCAAATATCCTGAAAATCTTATGATGTTAGAGATGTCAGCTGTGGACAAAGCTATCTTACAGAGTTTATGGCAAGCACCAAAGGGAGAATAACAACGCAGATGCCTGAGATCCTGGAGCAAGGCCATGGCACTTCATTGGAGAATCATACTTCTTGAAAAACTAAGTTTGTCATAATATTGATCTCTGATAGATACAGAATATTTCACCATGGGACATCAAGCGACCATGCCTCCAGAATGACCTATCATGAACTGGATTCTGTTAGATTCACCAAGTCATAAAGCCAGACAAGTCCAGCAACAATACACTTTAAGATGGAAATGTTACACCTGGGATAAATTACAAGCAGGACCAAAGAGGAAAAGCAAGCCAGGTGCATGGAGCCAAGACTCCAGTGTCATCTACCACAGATGCACACACACAGTTGTAAGGGGTAGGTAGGAGAGGTTCCCTAGGAACAACTGACTGAGGAAAGGGCCTATGCAATACAAGCGGACTCATTCTGTGTCAAAGCTGAAAATGTGTGGATATACTATATCCTCGCTCAGGGTTGGCCTTGAAAAACATGAGAGAAAATATTCCTAATGGGTAGAACTTTTGAAAATGCCCCTGAGCATTTACTCTTCTGTGGCCTGAGAAGGGCTCCAGGACAATATATTCATACTCCCCCATGCCTAAGTGTCTGGATTACCGTTCAAGGTAAGAAACCAAGACCAGCAGAGGAGCTCCTGAGGTGAAAGAAAATAGTGGAGAAAGGAGAGGAAGAAAGTGGAGAGATAAATGGACTGAGATCTGAATACATACAGAGTCACAGACTGTGGTGAGGGACTCACATGGCTGGTCATGGACTTGGAAGACGAAAAATGAGAAGATCAGGGACAAGGTGGTTTGTGGGAATGGAAGGTGGTAGTAGCATAAAGGTAGACTCCACGCATGAAAATCTTTTTATTATATTTTAATGCCTAAAAGAGTTTCTATGGCAGTAGAGAGATCAAACAAGCAATCAGACAAAATTACTTGGCCAGGTGATGTCAGCCAGACTCTGTTACTGGTTACCCTAGTTTTACCATGATGGAAAGTTGAGCAAAGTGGCCATCACCACAAGAAGAGAGATTATTTGCCTTCGAAAACCATGGACTCCCACTTACTAAAGGTGATTGAGAAACTGTTGCCACTGAATGTCCAAACTACCAGAAACAGAAACCAAAGCTAAGTCCTTGATATGGTATCACTCCCCGAGGAAACCAAATGGACATCTGGTGGCGAGTTGATTACATTTGGCCCCTTCAACCTAGAAAATAGCAGACACTCATTCTGACAAAATAGACACATTTCTCAGATATGAGTGTGCCTTTCTTGCCCATAGGCACCCAGGAAGAAGTAACATCCTAGGGCCTACTGAGTGTTTCATCCACCACCATAGAGTCCTACACATCTTGAAATCAGACCATATGAAATTATAAAGCAAACAGAGTTAGAGAATATAAACCATGAGATCCACTGGTCACACAACATATCTCACCATCCACATACTGCTTTTCTGATAGTGTGTTGGGATGGTCTGCAGAAGACCTGACTAAACTCTTGTCTGAGAAGCAATACTTCATTGCAAGGATAGGGTACCAACTTCTAGGACACAGTAGAATCCTTGAACCAAATATCTGTGTAAGGGGTTCTATCTTCAATAGTGAGAACACATAAACCTGTGAATCAAGGAGTAGAAGTAGGAGTGGTCCAGTTATCATCACTCCCAATGACATACTTAGGAAATTTATGCACTCCATACTCCCAACGTTGGGCTCTGTGGGGTTGAGCAGTCCTGGTCACCCACGGAGGAACATTTCAGACTGGAATACATTGGATTTGAAGGTTATAGCTGCTATCTGACAATTTTTGGGTTCTTGAATTGAAGAACTAGAAAGAAAGAAGACAAGACACCATCTTGGCAGGCCATCATCAGAGGACTTTTTTTTTTTTTTTACACAGAGGGGATAGGCACGATCCAATAAACATCCTTCATGTTAAAATCTGTCTCAGAGTCTAATTTCTGGAGAACCTAATCTGGTCTTCAAAATGTTTTTTACAAACATTATCTTATTTACTCTTCCTAGGAACCCTGTGAGGAGACAAGGAAATTTTTATTTTATGGATAAAGAAGGGGCCCAGAGAGGTTAAGTGGCTTTCCAAAGTCTAACAGTTAGCTCATCAGTGACAGACCCACCAATGGCACCCTGGACAGTTGCCTGTCTCTCTTCTCATACAACCATATGCCTTTTCCCTGAGGAGGGGAGCCAAGCTGAGGTGTAATGTCATCCTTCTGCTGTGACAATGACATGCCTGGATCTTAAGACTCTGTCAAAGATGCTCTGGGAGATGTAGTCACAGCACCATCAAGGCAATTTATAACCAGTAGAGGGGAATGTTTTAATGATGTTGTTATGATATATTGGCCCTGTAAAGGCTTATTAAAAAGTAGACTATGCTAATAAAATGCAAAGGTTGTCACTTACAATGAAAAACCTGGTGATTTAGAAGTAGCGCCCAACTTCTGGATCATCTTTTAGACAATGAATAAATCAAAAGAAGCAAGGTGCCGTGTACTAGGAATTGCACTATTGACTCTGATCTCCGTACTGGATATATCTTGTCATTGGGGATGACTGGCCTGTGAATATCTAGAATCCTTAAATGAACGACTTGATTTCTTGAAATAGTGCAGTGTGTGGGATGGTTCTTTCTCAGGATACCCCTTAGGGGCAACCTTCAGACTTCCCTGTGACGCTCAGAGGTAGGAAACTATGAAGCTAAATGAATGAAGAAACACTGTGGTGGTCATAGGGATATCACTTGAAAAGCCTGTGCTTGGAAGGTCTTGAGCCTAAGCTGAACTTAATACCTTACGTGGTACTGTACACATCAAAATCTCTCTCTGGGGCCAGGGCCCCTGTCCCAAAGTGGGAAAACACCAAGATAATTATCAAGGCCAACACTGTACTGTGACTTTATGCTCTAATTCACAGCTTCTCCAGTGTTTCCTTCTGGACTCAGCTGAACTGTAGCTTGGGGATAGAATCAGCAATGATTTCCAGAGTATGAAGCAATAAATCTGTTACCTAAGGTGACTGTGATACAACTTAAGAGACTTCCAGTTTCCTTATGTTATATAGATAACAAAGAGAGTTTAAGACTGGGACTGTGTCAGGGGCAATGGTATAGGGAGGTGATCTGGAACCTTGGTAAAGCTCAGTACAATGTATGGGACTTAGTATACCTAACTGTATAATGACAATAATAAGATAAACATCAGGGGCACCTGGTGTCTCAGTTAGTTGGGCATCCAACTTCAGCTCAGGTCATGATTTCATGGTTCGTGAGTTCGAGCCCCACAGTGGGCTCACTGCTGTCAGCCTGTCAGTGCAGACCCTGCTTCACATCTTCTGTCGCCTTCTCTCTCTGCATTTCCCCAATTTACACTCTCCCTCTCTCAGAAAATAAACAAAAAATTTTTTTTAAAAGTTCAACACCAGAGTACTCTTATGAGGGATTTAGTAAAGTCATTTATATAAAGGGCCAAGTATATAATTAGTGCTCAGTGGACATTAATTCTGTCCCCCTATTTTTCCAGCTTTTTCAAAACTTTCAAGAGAGTTGTCTAAAACAAAATGAAAACCTTTATTTCCAAGCTCCCCAAGGATAATATAACAAATCAGAACCTGAACACAGGCATATAACACCCTTATAAGGATAATTTAAGTAAGTGGCAATGGTATCCCTGGTTAAGAGAGAAAGTATTATTAAATCTAAGCAAGAATAGATTCCTGGTAAAGGGACTAGTTGACTGCTTCCTAGTGTGATTTTAGGGCATGAGGAGAAACCAAGGACTACCAACTTTGATACCCCACTTTAACAATTTCCTGGAGCCAAAATGTCTATCTTTTATATTTTTCTTGTTTTTGCTAAAAGTAGAGATGTCCAGCATTCTTGTAAGGGACAACTAGTTGTATTATTATCATCATCATCATCATCATCATCATCATCATCATCATCTTTGCAATTGTAAGATCAGTTGGCAGTGACTTGGGATACAAAAAGTGACTGAGAGTGACTTAACCAAGAAAGAGAACACAGTCTTAACATGGTTTCTCTCCTTTTGGCTGGGAATCTCCACAAACCACAGATACAAAGTGTGACAATGGATCAAGAATGTGGGCTTGCGTGGGTGGGCATAGAAGCATCTGCTTTTCCACTTTCTACCTTCCTTCCATCAGGAGCAGTGGTTTTAATCCAATGTTTAGTCCCAAAGAGAGCAACCACATGTTAAGGACATGAAGAGGAAAATCTGCTTCCAGAGCCAGAAAACTGCCTGGGGACACCACAGACAATACCACTCTTCCCTGGGGAGAATATGAATCTAAGAGCCTGTATTTCAGCAGCAGCTGCAAATGGAGACACTGTGCCAATAGTGGGCTCTTAAAGAAGCCTGGCAGGAGAACTCTCCCACATAAGATTCTAAGGTTTCCAGATAGATGCCAATGAATGTTCAGGTATCCTAATTCAATGCTTAGTTACCTATTAAAATACAGATGTTCTTGAAAGAGTTGATACCAAAGAAGGTTCTGAAGGATCTTCTGCCCTGATGTGAAAGCAGGACTTGAAAGTAGGTTTTGTAAAGGAGGGAGAAGAAAGCTTGAGAAGACTCATGCCTTGAAAAGAAAACATTTTAAGAGGCAAACATAAAATGTAAAGCAAACTCTGACCATGTCAGCATTTTTCTTAGGCTGGCAAGGCATTTGGATTATTCCCTTAGTTATTCCCATGGAAACAATTTATACTGCAATGGCTATTGCCTGGCCTCCATATGGATGGAAGAATGGAAAGGAAAAAAAGAGGACGCCCAGGAGCAGTGAGATTGAGATTAAGTAATGTACAAAGATAACATAGCTAGTACACTGGGAACCAGAGTTAAGATGTAGGTCTGTTACCTGATTCCTCATATGGAAAAATAACATATCCTTCAGTGAGATTTCACAATAATTAAATGAAGTAACATATACAAAATGGCACCTGGGCTAAAACACTACACAACTCCACACAGAATACAACCTAAACGAAAGTTTATTTCAATATATTTTATTTCAATATATTTATTTCAATATATTTATTTCAATATATTTTCCCAGAAGGCTTCTCTCAGCGTTTGGCATATAGTAGGTGCTCAGTAAATGTCATTATTATTTTTTTTTCTATTTAGGAAGGCTTTAGCCAGATTTGAAATAACTTCTTACCTTCTAACCATGATGGAAACAAAATGTATTAGAACTTCTCTTTTTATGAAGTATTTTTTTTTTATAAGTTCAGTATGATCTTACTCTTCCCCTACAGGTTAAACCATGTGAAGTCCATTTTATTTTCTGCTGTCTGCAAGCTGACAACATGTTTGACACTCTTTAATTAATTAGTTCCCTTCCAGCCCCTGCATGCTGGGACCTGCTGGCCAACTCTGGCACATCTCCCAAGTTGGTGACCCTTGGGTGCTGCATGTCTGTTTTGTGACTGGTGTAACCTGTCAGCGCTTCTATTTCAGGAGCCTTCTTTTCACCTTTGGTGTCTGTCTTCTTCTTCCATGACAGGATCTGGCAGAACCTCATTCTTCTACAACGGGATTCCAAACAGTGTACTAAGTATGCAATTGCTTTTCTGATTACATCAAGAATAAAAGAGGTTTAATCCCACATCGAAAGCCAAGCTATATAATGACTGTTGACATTGGAACAGCAAACACTGGCAGAGCTATTAAGAGAATGGCAGATTGTGGGTAATATTTTCTCTTTGCCTTAGGGCGTCTTTAAGGGATATTGGGAGAGGGTATGTCTATGAGCATGTATCAGACGACACTAGATTTGAGGGAAAAAATGCCATTTATAGAAGCCATCCTGCCATGGATATGGCAACCTTTCCTGAATTCTTCTCATACTCAGCTGCCATTTTGGGGCAAAATGAACACAGGTGGTAGATCAAGAAAGAGGAAAATCAGAAATTCTCTTATTCAGCTCCTGATTCATAAGCTTCTTCTCATTTAAGACTAGCTCAAAATTAAACTTTTCTGTGATGTTTTACTTCCCACAGGCAATAAGTGACTCTTTATAAAGCCCATAGTTCTTTGTACATATCTCTGTTTTGATTTTTTGTAATGCAAAATCCTTTTATTGTAATACTTGTTAACATGCCAGTGTCTCCCGCCATACTGTGAATGCTCTGAACCACAGATGTCTAATTGATATCTATATCCCTGGCACTTAGTAGTTCCTGACACATGGCATACACTTAATGAATGCTGAATGAATTAATGGATGAATAAATGATTAACTGAATCCTGGATTGATAGTTGGTTCCACTTGTGATATGCCATGGACACAAAGGAAATACGACACTCCAGTCAAACGACACTAGCACCATTCTGCTGTAGCTTAGGTGTCTGCTGTGAACCTGCAGGAGAAAAAGTGTGAAGGCTCTCTAGGACTGTGATGTGGTGATGTAGTGAATCTTCTGCAGGATGGTCACTGACATGGACCCTCAACCAAATAGAACTGCATCTTTCAGTAGATGGGAAAATTATGCTATAGCTAGAAGGAATCATCAAGCCTTTGATGTTTCATTATATTGATAAGAAAAGTGAGCTCTACCGCTCTGGAAAGCAGTGTGGAGGTTCCTCAGAAAATTAAAAATAGACCTACCCTATGACCCAGCAATAGCACTGCTAGGAATTTATCCAAGGGATACAGGAGTACTGATGCATAGGGGCACTTGTACCCCAATGTTTATAGCAGCACTCTCAACAATAGCCAAATTATGGAAAGAGCCTAAATGTCCATCAACTGATGAATGGATAAAGAAATTGTGGTTTATATACACAATGGAATACTACGTGGCAATGAGAAAAAATGAAATATGGCCTTTTGTAGCAACGTGGATGGAACTGGAGAGTGTGATGCTAAGTGAAATAAGCCATACAGAGAAAGACAAATACCATATGGTTTCACTCTTATGTGGATCCTGAGAAACTTAACAGAAACCCATGGGGGAGGGGAGGGGGAAAAAAAAAAAAGGTTAGAGTGGGAGAGAGCCAAAGCATAAGAGACTGTTAAAAACTGAGAACAAACTGAGGGTTGATGGGGGGTGGGAGGGAGGAGAGGGTGGGTGATAGGTATTGAGGAGGGCACCTTTTGGGATGAGCACTGGGTGTTGTATGGAAACCAATTTGACAATAAATTTTATATATTAAAAAAAAAAGAAAAGTGAGCTCTAGGAAAGTAGAATATAAAGTTCAATTTTATAAAATAGCTGTGTGAGGGAAGATCTGAGAATGGAACCCATGTATCCTGAATAGTAGCTTCTTTTTATTGTAGTAAAATATACATAACATAAAATTTACCATTTTACCCATTTTAAGTGTAACTTACGAATGCCATCAGGGTATTAACACTGTGGTGCAACCATCCTCATTCTTCATCACCAGCATATTTTTATCATCCCAAACTAAGATCTGTATCCATTAAACAGTAACTTTCCATTCCCCTCAGCTCCTGGTAACGACTATGAATTTGACTACTTTAGTTACCCTACGTAAGTGTAATTATATAATATCTATCCTGTTGTGTCTGGCTGATTTTACCTAGCATGTTTTCAAGGTTCACCCATGTTGTAGCATATGTCAGAATCTCTTTCCTTTTCACGGCTGAATAATGTTCTATTATATGTAAATATTACATTTTTGTTTATCTGTTCATCTGCTGACTGCATTTGAGTTGTTTCCACCTTTGCGCTGTTGTGGATAACACTGCTATGAACACTGATCTAAAATATGTTTGCATCCTTGATTTCAATTTTTCAGGTATATATCTAGAAATAAAATTTCTTTTTTTTTTTAATTTTTTTTCAACGTTTATTTTATTTTTTTTTTTATTTTTTTTTTTAATTTTTTTTTTTCAACGTTTATTCATTTTTGGGACAGAGAGAGACAGAGCATGAACGGGGGAGGGGCAGAGAGAGAGGGAGACGCAGAATCGGAAACAGGCTCCAGGCCCTGAGCCATCAGCCCAGAGCCTGACGTGGGGCTCGAACTCACAGACCGCGAGATCGTGACCTGGCTGAAGTCGGACGCTTAACCGACTGCGCCACCCAGGCGCCCCTAGAAATAAAATTTCTGAAGAGTGCTTTCTTGATTATATCACAATGTCTCAAATCATAGGCAGGCTGGAGCCCATAATGTGATTCAGCTACTTTTTCTCTTAAACATTTTTTTTTAAATTTTTTTTTCAACGTTTATTTATTTATTTTTGGGACAGAGAGAGACAGAGCATGAACGGGGGAGGGGCAGAGAGAGAGGGAGACACAGAATCGGAAGCAGGCTCCAGGCTCTGAGCCATCAGCCCAGAGCCTGACGCGGGGCTCGAACTCACGGACCGCGAGATCGTGACCTGGCTGAAGTCGGACGCTCAACCGACTGCGCCACCCAGGCGCCCCTCTCTTAAACATTTAATAGAGAGATGACCTGATCTGGAATAACGGGTTGCAGCTCAGATAAGTTCTTCAAATATGGTCTGGATATGTGTTGTAAACCAGTCTCTTTTCTAGGTGCTAGGGATGCACAGGTGTGAAACATAGTACGAAGCTAGTATGACGACTGCAACCCACCAGATACGGGCAGTAATAGGGGGCACCAGGCGGAGGAGAGGAAGGAGCAATGCATCATACTCGGTTACAGTGGGAGGATTTAGGAAAGCTGGTCAGTGAAGTCTTCACAGTCAAAGAGATGACACGTGAGTAGGGTTTTTGAAGGATAAATAAAAATTCAACAGCAAAATTAAGGTTGAGAAACTGCATACACAAAAATAAGAGTGGGCAGAGCCATGGAGTACAGTTTAATATGATTAAAATATAAAATGTGAGAAAAGAAAAAAAAGCAAAAAATGAGTCTAGAGAGCTAGATAGAGTCACAAAGTCATGAAGGGCCTTGAAAACCATGGTAGGGAACTGAAAGTTTACATTTTACTCTGTAAGCAAGGGGAGCTACTGAAGAATCTTAAAGAAAGAACATGGCTTCATGAGAACGGCACCTTAGATAGATCACTGTGGCCTCCATGGTCGCTGTTGTAAGAGTAGGAGGGGGTCTAGTAAGGATAAAGACTAACGATCTGACAAACAGAGAAAGGTCTAAGTTGAGATGGCAGATGTAGGATTTGGTGGCTGGCTAACAGATTACAGGAGAAGAAAGGGAAGTTGGAAGGAAAAACAGTTAAAGGATAACCCCAAGGCTAGTGGCCTAGTAACTGGGCTGCTGGGTAGAGCCATTCCTTGGGGTAACAGGGTAAGTCTTAAATGAGGTTAAATCAATTCAGTTTGGGGGCATGTTGACTATGGGGTATCTCTCAAGTAGAGAAGATTTATAAGAAGTTGGAGGTTAAAGATATAAATATCAAGCTCAAATTAGTCCATGTGTGAGAAACAAATAACCCTCACTACCCTTTACAGCAAGAAATTAATACAGGGAATTAAGTGTTCGTGAAATCATTGGAAAAGCTGGAGGAGTCGGCTCTAAATTGAATTTCTAGGAATAATGCCCAGAAAATGGCTGCAGAAATAACGTGCTAGGAAAACTACAATCACTATCATAATTAGAAAGCTCAATCAAGTAATCAGGAAACCACTACAGTCACTGATACAACTGCCTCTTGACATAGAGGAAGTCAGTGACTAAACGCTACAAACCCAATGCTTCCAGGATGGTGCCTGCTAGCAATAATGATCAAAAGCAGTAAACATGACTCTGGCCTCACTTTTGCCTTTAAAAAAAGTACATCTTTTCTTGATTGTGCTGGTGGTTGCACATTCTGTAAATGCACTAAAAGCCATTGGATTATACACTTAAAAATTTTTTTTTAATGTTTATTTATTTTTGACAGAGAGAGAGAGAGAGAGACAGAGCATGAGCAGGGGAGGGGCAGAGAGAGGGGGAGACACAGAATCCGAAGCAGGCTCCAGGCTCTGAGCTGTCAGCACAGAGCCTGACACAGGGCTCAAACTCACAGACTGCGCGATCATGACCTGAGCCGAAGTTGGACACTTAACTGACTGAGCCACCCAGGCACCCCTGAATTATATACTTTTAAATGGGTGAATTGTATGGAATTGAATTATACCTCAGTGAAGACATTGAAACCCCTTGTATATTTTCTCATTGGAGAAACTTATTCTGTACCCGGAAACCTAGCTGCAAGGGAGTTGGTAATTTTTAGCTTTCCAGCTTTTACTGTAGGGGAAAATAAAATAGAGGTTGAAGTGAATGCTGAGCACACTCATCTCTGGTTTCCATCCAGTGGGGGTGGGTGAGTTTTCCTAATGAAAGTTTACCAAAAAAGGGAGAGAAGAGAAAGGGCAAATGAATATTTAGAATGTCAGTACTTCAAAGAAGAGAGGTAAAAATATCCAAGAAATGAAACTGACAAGCATGATCAACAGGGTCAATTGAGAAGCAGAAATACACTGTTGTGGAAGCCAAACATAAGACTGAAGAGGAGGGAGGTGACAGAGGTAATGCATGTAGCATGAGATTGAAGGAGGAGGGAAATCAGAGAGGTAATGGACACAGCATCACTTCTTAGGTAGGTAGGCTGGGCAACTCAGTTAACCTCTTGAATCTCAGTTTCTTCATCTGGGGGTGGTAACATTTAACATTCGCTCCTCCCACTTAGCCTTTCTTTTTTTTTTTTTTTCCAACGTTTATTTATTTTTGGGACAGAGAGAGACAGAGCATGAACGGGGGAGGGCAGAGAGAGAGGGAGACACAGAATCCGAAACAGGCTCCAGGCTCTGAGCCATCAGCCAAGAGCCTGACGTGGGGCTCAAACTCACGGACCTTAAGATCGTGACCTGGCTGAAGTCGGAGGCTTAACCGACTGCGCCACTCAGGCGCCCCCCACTTAGCCTTTCTTATAGATCAACCGGGACAATGCAGGTAAAACTGAATTGGAAATTGTAAATCATTCAATGAATGTTAGTTGTGATTGTTTTTACAAGAAACTGTGAAGCCTCTGCCGCTAATATGCACCTTTATATTAGATATAACTGAACAAAAGGTCTCCCCACGCTAATTTGGCCATTTTGCCTCAGAAGAGATGAAAAGCAACTGCTCCCAGCTATCCGTATGCCACCCATGTGTGTCCGCGAAGACTGTCATAAAGCATTCTTCTCCGCCAACATACTACTGCAAGAATCTGCAAACCGATTTACAGACTGACTACTTCCCCCAACAGTCCGCTGTGGCCATGGTTGGGTGGAAGACAGGTCCACAGTGCCAGCAGATGCATGGAGCTTGGCTCTCTCATGCTCAACTCCCTCTGATCCCCCTCACCCCTTCCTGCCATGTCATTTACCGACTCTCAAATATCGACAGCCTGTGTGCTTAGGAGTGGGATTCCAATCATCCCACTTCTTAAGGCACTCGGTTGCATTTGTAACACACCAGCTGTTTCTGAGAACACATTCTTAATATAGGAACAGCAAGAAATTCCTCTGTAGCTGTCCCAAGCCATGCTAGAGTGCTACCATGGCAGTGACATCTTGTGGAAGAATAAAAATCAAAGCTGTATCTTTGGGGAAGTTGGCAAGTGTCATTCCCTGAATGTCTCTTTCCCCTTGAGTTTGCTCTGTCACAGGATGGCAGGCCTAAGTACTACTTGGAATACAGAGTCAGATAAGGTGGGATCTGCCCAGAGTCAAACATGGTGCAGAAAAATCATATAAAGCCCAAGCAACACATCCACTGAAAAATCAACAGTGAGGATTCTCAACTGAGGAAAGACCCTGCTTGTCAGAAGTCCTATACAGGTTGGTCATCATGCACTTACCGTTTCAAAGCCATTGTTATGTAAAGCAAATTAAAGTGGATTTTTTTTGGGGGGGGTCTGGAAATATGGACCTGTTTTTTCATTACAGGTGGTCAGAATGCACCACTTATCTTAAGGGTAACTTGACATTTGTTGATCTTTCATTAGGGGAAGTAAATAAGAGCACGGACTTTGGAGCCAGGCTGTCTTAGATGATTGGATTCCTGGATCTGCTGCTTCCTAGCTATGTAAACTTAAGCGAATTACATGACCTCCTAGGCATCAATTTATCTTTTAAAGGAATAATTCATACAAAGTGCTTAGCACAATGATTGGCCCATATTAAGCCTACTACAAATGTAAGCTATTATTACTCTTACCTGTAATTTTGCCCTAAGAATGCTATAGTATCTTTCAAACCATTTTACTTAGTTATTTATAGTACATAGGAAAGAGGAGATGTTCTCCTTAAGATTATTAAGGTTCTCAACTGGACAGAATGGAAGCAAGAGACTGTTTAACACAATCTTACTTCTTCTGAACACTTCTTTGCATTATTATTTGCAAAATGTCAGGTACTTCTGGGAGTATTTATCCAGACTGGTGATCCTCCCTGTCCTCTTTGGTGAGGTGAGCTTACTCAACAAAAATAAAGCACCAGCGATGGAGAAAGAAAAGTCCATTAGTAACAAAGGATGGGGAAAGGATGTTAACGTTTATCAGAAGATGAAGTTCCCGTACTGTTTTTCACACACCAAAAAATCACTGATTTCATCATATAAAACAAATAAGTCCCAACACCTCAGTGGTTTGACAAAATAAGGGTTTATTTCTTATTCATGTGACAATCCAACATGGCACAGTGTATGAGTATGTGATGGGGGTGGGGAGGGGTAGAGGGAAGAAGGGAATAATGTTCTACGTTGTCATTCAGGGACCAGGCTCCTTGTGTTATGTGACTCTACATGCTTTAGGGCCTCATTTTCTTCTGCACCCATACAGCAGAAGGGGAAAGAGAGTATACGCAGGACCACATGAGACCAGACCTGAAAGTTGGTCAGAAGATAATCACAGCGTTCTACTTTACTGTAAGGGAAGCTGAGAAACGTGTTTCTAGAAGGCAAAGGAAACAGTTTCTGAACCTGCTAGGGTGCTTGATCCCTTTTACTGCTTACCCAGGTATTTTGTCTTTGGCCTCTCTTTAAGAGAAAATTTCCCTTTGAGATCTGCAAGCTTTTAGCCACTCCTTCCAAATGGCTCCACATCTTAAAAATTAATAACCTTGACTGGAGTGTCAAAACTTAAAGAAAACTTGATTTTTTTCCCTTTAGTGTTTCAGGTCATTCTAACAGTGAGTCTAGTACCAATTTAGAAAATGATGTACCAAAGTTATAGTTGCAGGCACCCCCATAACCATTGGCATCAGGGGAGGGGGCAAGATGAACATTGATGTTAATGCTCACATGTTCTTTTAGGTTCTGAGATTACCCCCTGGATTCTAAAGGACACAGTCTCCTAATGGTACACACATTTTTTAAATTAATAATCCACATTTAACTATATAGTTGCAAGTATGTATTTCTGCTTGGTGATTTGAGCACATCTTCACTGATGTAGTCTTCATACACACCGATCTGCTGGCTCACAAGAGCCAACAGCCCCTCCCGCACACAAGACAGCAGAGCAGAAGGAGGAGGGGGAGGTATAGAAGTAAATGAGTGTCTCAGTATATTGTCTACCCTTAGGCAAGCTGGAACAATGCAGACACGTCAGGAGTAGTGAACTGAATTCAGGCAGCATCTCCAAGAACAAGGACAGGGCACCATGAGGAAGGACAATGGAGTCTTTGGATCTCCATGTTTCAGAGCCTGTGCTAGAGGCAAGCTGGAGATTAAACCTGGCTTAACATTTCAAATGCATATCTCCTCTTCTCTCTTCAGAAAGTGACTTTGTTGTGGTTTTGCTCCCTAAGTGGGCACTGAGCTGAGTGGCAGCATCCAGGCCCTAAAAGAGCTGAATTC
The DNA here is from genome assembly GCF_016509475.1 of Prionailurus bengalensis. Classification (NCBI taxonomy): domain Eukaryota; kingdom Metazoa; phylum Chordata; class Mammalia; order Carnivora; family Felidae; genus Prionailurus; species Prionailurus bengalensis. Next base: position 9,524,865 of record NC_057359.1, read on the forward strand.
CTACCGGAGAATGAATGCAGAGTCAGTGCCTTGCAGGGCAGGGCTTAGTTACCTTGCCCTCACCTAGCATGTGTCCATCGGACAACACCCCTCGGGACTCATCTTGATGTGGATTCTATTTCTCTTAGCAAAGCTGCACCAGATTTGAGGTGAAAAGGAATCAACAAGAGACACAAGCCTTTGTAGGAAGTCTCTGTTTTTGTTAACAGCAAGCCCTCTCGCCATCTAAGACAGATCGTCTTACGTTCCCCATTATCTCCCCAAATCACACCTAATCTCTGGGCCTTCTGCCCGACCTCTCTCTGTCCTATCCACCGTCTGGAAAGCGGCTGCCTAGACTGCGGCTATGCAGACACAGTGAAGTCGCCACCACTCTCCCCACTTTCAGCATGCCAGATCTCTAAGAACCTGCCTGTGTTGTGTGCTTCCGTGCATGTAGATAATGAGGAGGCCATGGCTCGTCCAGCCCAGCCTGCATTTTTCAGTGCTGCAATGCAGAGAGAACCGGCAGTTATTGGGGTAGCCAACCTCCCCAGCCCCTGACATTCTTTGCTCCTCTAGGAGACAGTAATACATTACAGGTGTTATAACTTTTCCTCAGAATCAGACTGCCTGGGGAACTGTAAATCTAAATCATGGCTGCCCTCAGGAAACCCGTGGGCCTGTAAACACAGTGAAATGAGTGAGATGAAAGCATCTGAGGGAGAAAATGAATTTCTGGCATCCCACTGAAGTCTATTTCATTTTTACAGTCTGGTCACCCCCCTGGAGTAGGGGCAGTGCCTAGGAGGGACAGGCTGCTTCCTGACTGACAGCTGACAAGTGTGGCTCCTCCTGGAGGCCTCGGTTCCGGGGCCTAATCAAGAAACAGGAGCTGCAACAGATTCCGAGCGTCCCCAGCTCAGCTCGGAGTGCCGCCTCAGATGCTGCCAAGGCCACGGCGGGCTTTCTTTTTGGGAGGCTGGGCCTGTCTGAGCAGGCATTTGTAATCAAGGCCATCCTTCAATCCCAAGGCAGAGCACGGCGTTTGAGGAGGGATGTGTGAGAGGGAAGAGAAGGGAAGAGAAGGAAAGAGAAGCAACTTTGCTGAGAGTCCTCAGTCACCCGCAGAGGGCCGGCAGCTGGCCAGAAGAAGACGGCTCAGAGTCATGGGCTCCTCACCAGGCTGGAGCAAAGCACAACAGGAGGGCCAGGAAGCAATCATAACAATCGTGGCACTAACACTTACAACAGTATTTTTAACGTGGCCATCTGAACTTCCCAGTGGCCAAACCGGATTCTTCAGCTATAAATACAGAGCAGACGCCTCGACAGAGAGCACCAATGAGAATGCTGGGTCACTGTGAATGCAGGACAACATCTGGACCCACCTTCCCCCTGATTTCCAATAATGTCAGTTTTTCACATGAATCTAAGTGCACTGCCTTTGTGGCATGGACCGGTTGATGGATTAAATGGCTGACTGAGGTCACGAGGAAAGCGTTAGTTCAGTGTCCTTCTGATTACAGACGGGTGAAATGCCAAATGCTTAGGATATGAAAATGAAGTCACTTCTCTTCCCGTAAAATTCCAGAGGAATCCAAAAGCGATGTTTGAGTTCTCAGTAAATCCCCCAAACTCACATTTTACATGCTTTTGGCAATGACTGCAAAACTGCAAAAGGCTGTTTTTAGAAAATCACCTAGACTAGTCTGTAGTGTAAATAATATTTTAAAGCGGTGGAAATAGCGTCTTGATATTTCAACTTGCAGATTGTTGCTGTAGAGGCAGTAGCGTGTCTACTTTCCTAGATGACTCAGTCATTTTGTCCTTATCCCTCAGAATACAATGCGCTTATGTCACAACGCATTACAGTGACTACAGTTTATAACCACACCCAGTGTCCACATTGGCTTACGTGCATCTTACCTCCAACTGCAAGGGCAGTTACTCCCATTTCACAGATGATGCTACTGAGGATGACACCAAAAATAACAACTCCAATCACAAAGAATATGACATGATTTTAACATGAGTCTGACTGCAGATGCTAAATCCTTTTCACCAATACTTCTAAATTAATATTCATTTCTCTGAATACAAATTAGAAGCGAGATTAGAGTACATGCAAATTTCAATATCCGGTGTGGGCAAGACAAACATTTTTGTCCCCTGGGGTCAAGGGATCATTCAGATTCCTTTTATTTTTTATATTTTTTATTATTTTTATTTATTTATCTTGACAGAGAGAGAGCATGAGTAGGGGAGGGGCAGAGAGAGAGAGACTGAGAGAGAGAGAGAGTGAGCAAAAGAGAATCTCAAGCAGGCTCTGCAGGGTCAGAGCAGAGCCCGATGCGGGGCTTGGACTCATGAACCATGAGATCATGACCTGAGCTGAAACCAAGGGTTGGATGCTTAACCAACTGAACCACCCAGCTGCCCCAGATTCCTTTTATTCTTTCTAAATGTTTATTTATTTATTTTGAGAGAGAGAGAGAGAGCATGCACATGAACGGAGGAGGGGCAGAGAGAGGGGGAGAGAGAATCCCAAGTAAGATGGGCACTATCAGTACAGAGCCCAATGCAGGGCTCAAACTCACAAAATGTGAGATCATGGCCAAAGCTGAAATCAAGAGTCTGATGCTTAACCGACTGAGCCAAACAGGCTCAGATTTCTTTTAAATTCAACTTGTTTTTCCAGCTTCTTCTAATACCTACAAACATGCAGTTTCTAAAGCAAAATAACATTTCTGTCATGAAGAGAAAACCTAGGTAATAATAATGATTGCTGATATTATGGAACACCAGCTAGGTGCCCGGCTGTTCTAGGAGCTTCCCATGGATTAATCATTTAAATCCTCAGGTATTCTTTCAGATACAGCAAACTTGCATCAAAGTAATTATAATTTGTTTTTATTTTCATGATCAAATTGTGTGTCACATATTTTCAAATGCTTCAACATACCAACAGAGCATTGGAAGTGTCCTTTAATTATCGTCTCAAGGTTATGTGCTGACAAGAGTGGTGTTTCCCACAGAGTGGTTAGGAGAAAGTTCAGATTTACAGACATCACAAAATTGTCACCTCCGACACGTTGCTCAGTCTGAAAGTTATTTTCTATTTATTCTACAAGTCAAACTATGGGAAGGTGAAATAAATGCCTGAAACCTTCCAGGGATCATTCCCTTGTCTGCAGGGACTAATATTAATTCCAGGTACATGTTCAAATGTATGAGCAAATATGTCATTGGGACGGAGGCTGAGAACACACAATGTCTACCCAGTGTTGTTCTTTCTCTCCTCTTCTCTCCGTTTGTTTCCTTACTCCTTCTGGCTTTCTCCCTTCCCCATTCTTGGTACCAAGAATCAAAATCACTCCTATATTTCAACTATAAAATTGATGGGGGAGAGTTTTCTGAGAAAGCTCTGCACAGTCTTCTAATAAGGAGGGAAGGAGGGGGAGAGAGGGAGAGAGAGAGAGAGAGAGAGAGAGAGAGAGAGAGAGGGAGAGAGGGAGAGAGAGAGCGAGAGAGAGAGAGAGCGAGAGAGAGAGAGAGCGCCCACATCATTTCAGGCAAATGTCTATAATTTCCTGCCAGGCCAGTTCCCAAAACTGGCAAGAGTATCATTCCAGAAAGGGTTCACATCCTTCCAAACCCATTTTCCTGTCTACAATTAGAATCAATTGTCATCAAACTGGAACTTCTCTGAGAGCATGGAAAGCTGGTAAAGCTGGTAAGAATAGTTTACAGTAAGTGTTCACAGGGTTAGTCCAGAACTGCTATTGACTTGTCCTGAGAATATGTGAGAAGGGAAGCACCAGAAGATGATGGAAGTCTATGGAAACTGCTGGAAATAAAATGCAAATGGAGTCACCCGTGATTGTCTTCCTTATTTTAAGTCATTCTTTTTATAAAGAGAAGTTTACTCGTAAAGGCTGGTAGCTTTCTGTGATTTGTTTAAAAGCTTTGACTGGTTACTTAATTTAATATTTCATCCTTGTGTTACATCATCTACAGAGCTTTATACAAAGGGGTAAAGAAGATGCTTACAAAGATGCTTGATATATAATTTGAGGATGGGTCGAAGTAAGAAAGAAGAAAGAATCACTCTTTGCCTCTTATTTCAGAGATGCCAAAGGGAACTTGAAAGAAACTTGTCAAAATCTGCAATAATCTAAAGTCAAACAATAAATTCTGTTCAAAGTTTGACTTACCCCCAAATATAGAACCTATAGTACTCAGGTCAACATCACAGATTTTTTTCCTTGAAATTTCTAATCAGAATAATGCTTTATGGCTGAACACCTCAAGATGTGTTTGAGATCCTGATGAAAAGCTTTACAGGCAGATGTTATGGCTTGTCAGGTCAAAAGCAATATTTTTTGTTTCTTTTCTGCTGAAAAAAGGATCTGCCTCTAACATTATTAAAGTCTGATAGGAAAAGTGTGTTTTTAAAACGTGTCTCTACCTTTAGAGAATTCCAGACACTAATGGCTTTAAAGTAATTCTTACACACTTTAGAATAAATGACATCCTTAAAAAATGTCTGACTTGGTATTTACATGTATTCATATTCCCCAAGCTTCCTGTCTAGTTTGTCAATGCTCGCATATGTCCTTAAGAATAATGCTTTAAAAGGAGAAAAATTGCAGTGCCAGAAAATGTAAAAATCAAAAGAAAAAGCCCCTATTTCACCCATACATATGCACCCCCGCCAAAGTTAATGGAATTTATCTTTATGCCAGTGGCTTTTTCATGGTGAATTCCCTGAAATTTAAACTGGGATCCTCGGTCTGTTGATTTCTATCTCTGTCTCATAAATGCCAAGGGATGTCCTAATGAACACCGTGCTGCAAAATCAGCGTGCACTGGGACTGGTAGGAGGCAGACTTGCCCTCTGCGAGGCAGTCCTGGTTGCTGGGACCTGCCGGGCTCTCTTGCATGCATGTGGCAGCATTTCCAGTCCTTGGTATCACTTGCAGTGCTCTGCCTCGTCAGTCTTGACTGGCAGATTGAGAAGCCAGGCAGCTGCAATCTGTACACCTTTCAGGTGGAGGAACAGAGATTCAGGAATATAGAGCTTGTCCCTGACAGGCTATGAACACACACAGGCAAGAGCAGAAAGGGGACAGCCTGTGTTCCTGTACAACCTGAAGAGGAAAAGTGTCCCCGAGTCTTCATCTAAGTACGTTGTCCTTGGCATGTTAGGAGTTCCCCGAGGATCCAGGTTCTTCTCCTATCCTATTACACATCGCTGTTGTCCCTCTTGATTGCAATGCTTGTAATTCTCTCTCTCTCTCTCTCTCTCTCTCTCTCTCTCTCTCTCTCTCTCTCTCCTTGCCTGCAAGGAGCTATGTCCAACTTCCTGTTTAAGTTTCCAGGAGCCCTTGTAACCAGCTTTCTTGCTGTGTCCTCACATGGTGCAAGGGGCCAGGGAGCTCCTTGAGGTATCTTTTATAAGGACACTAATCCAATTCATGAAGGCTCCCACCTCATGACCTAAGCACCACCCAAAGGCTCCACCTCCTATTACCACCACCTTTGGGGGTTAGAATTGCAACATGAACATTTGCAGAGGGGCATATTCAGACCATAGCATTCCACCCCTGCCCCCCTATTATTCACATTCTTTTCACATCCAGAGTATGCTCACTCCGTTCCAATAGACCCCAAAGTCTTTAATGTATTCCAGCATCAACTCGAAAGTCTCAGTGCAAAGTGTCATCTGAATATCACCTAAATCACATAGGGGTGAGACTCCAGGTAGATTCATCCTGAGGCAAACTTGCTCTCCAGGTGTGAATCTGTGAACTCAAACAAGTTATGTGCTTCCAAAAATACAAGGGTGGGTCAGACACAGGGTAAGTATGCCCACTTCAAAAGGGAGACAAAGGAAAAAAGAAAGGGTGTCTAGCAAGTCCAAAACCTTAAGTCCCACTGTGGGGGAGGGGTTCCCCTGCCGTAGCTTTGTGTGGCCCACCTCATGGCACCATTGGGCACAGCTCATTCTCCACCTCTCACAGGTTGGAGCCCTTTTTGAGCTGGACTCCCAGGCATCTCAGCAGGGGCCCCTCCTCCACAGCTCTTGCAACTCTGTGCACCTGCAGAAAAGGCACCACACTGATGGTGCCAGAGGTTACCACCTGTGTCCTCCAGAAGGCCAGCCACTGGGCCAGCATGGTAGCTGGCCTGTCCCAAAGAGAATATGGAGCAGCTTCTGAGTATGGTACTGGAATGTGAGTAGCTGGGCCAGTAATGTGAGGCAGCTTTGAAATCATTCTGCCCAGCAGGCCCTTACACTTTGAACCTGTGGTCAGAAGGTGAACCTAGGATCTCTCAAATGCCTTCTGGGGTCATTCTTCTGACTGGTCTGGCTTCTGTTTAGATGACTGACTGATCTCAAAAACTCATTTGGCCACACCTTTATCCTCTCCCAAACACACTTTCTTATCTCTTTCAATATGGATAAACTGAGAGTTTTCCGAAATTTCAACTCCTGTTTCTCTTATGATTAACAATTCGACCTTTAAATCACTTCTCTCTTCTCGCATTTTCCTATGAGCATTCAAGAAAAGCCAGGCTGCTCCCTCAACACTTTGCTTTAGACATCTCTTCAGCCAAATACCCCAATTCCATTGCTCACAAAATCTATCTTCCACAGAACACTAGGACACGAACACAATTCAGCCAAAGTCTCAGCCACATTATAACAAGGAGCACTTTTCCTCCAGTTTCCAATAACATGCTCCTCATTTCCCTCTGCACCCTCATCACAGTGACCTTGCCCATCCATATTTCTACCAACACTCTGTGCAGAATTACTTTGGTATCCCCTGCAAAGACTGAGGCTTTCTCTACAGCTCTCCTCTTTTCCTAAGCCCTCAGGAGAATGCCCCTTAACAGCACAGTCATGCTAAGGTGGGCCTTTTCTACCAACATCTCCAAACTTTCCCAGTCTCTGCCCATTGCCAGGTTCTAAAGCCACTTCCACATTTTTAGGCATTTGTTACAGCACCGCGCCTCTGCTGGTACTAATTTTCTTAGCCCCAGGCGTTAGGACATGGGCATGATTGTGCCATTCAACCCACGGTACTGACCATTTCATGTTCGGTGCCCAGCATGGTGTCTGGGCTGTCGTTAGTGATCCATAAACATTTGTTAAAAGGACAAACAAATTCTTCTGGCCCCCTTTTCAGAGTTTCTTCCTATTTTGCTTCTATCTGAGCGTCTTGCCACTGTCCTGACACCACAGGCTACATCTCTTTTCCACCATCTATTTTTCTACTTCCCCATCAGCAAAAATATTCCATGTTCTCTGCTTCAAGCTAAAAGCGTTGGGAAGTGTCTTTATAGATCATCGCGGTTGTGATAATTCTGAAAATTCTGTCACAGAGCAATATACTTAAAATATAGTTTAATTTTTTTAAAGCAAACACTATGCCCACCGTGGGCCTCAAAGTCATGATCCAGAGATCAGGAGTCACATGCTCTACTGACTGAGCCAGCCAGGCACCCCTTAAAATATATTTTAAAATAGAAGGAGTGGGGCGCCTGGTGGCTCAGTCAGTTAAGTGTCCAATTTCAGCTCAGGTCACGATCTCGCAGTCTTTGAGTTCGAGCCCTGCGTCGGGCTCTGGGCTGATGGCTCGGAACCTGGAGCCTGCTTCCGATTCTGTGTCTCCCTCTCTCTCTCCCCTTCCCCACTCATGTTCTGTCTCTCTCTGTCTCTCAAAAATAAATAAACATTAAAAATTAAAAAAAAAAAAACCAGAAGGAGTATGGACATGTTTAGGTTTTGCGAACACCGTGTTTTGCCAAAACCCGATTTTTTAAAGGCTACTGTCTCTCAACACTGGTTCATGAAATAAATTAGTAACAGTAAAAATGTGGGAAGGACTTCATTTCAGACTAAGGGATAAGCAGCAGTTTTATAGAGACAGTTGCAACATGGCCCATGAAAATACAGGGATGCGTTAGCACTCACCTGCCTGTCCGTGTTCAGGAGCTACTAATTTAGTTCAACTCCTCCAACTCACAGATAGAGGAAACAAGGCCCAATGTATGAAAATGACTTTTCTAAGGTCACAGAGCTGAACAGGGACAAATATCACAATTCAATTAATGGCAACCACTATTTTTCTAATCATGATTGTTCCAATAACAGCACCAGGTAATAGGCACCTGCTGTCTGTCCATTACACACAGACAATGTGCTGTGTTAACACACAGCCTTTATTCCATCAACCATAATAATGATCACAATACAAGCTAATGTTTGAGCTCCCACTTAGCCACAGTACTAAGTGCTTTACAGGCAATATTCTCTTTCATCTTCTCAACAGTCCTATAAGGTAGCAACAACTATTGCACCCATTCACAAATAAATAAAGAGCAGCCTAGAGAGTGTAAAGGTGATGGCAGGCTGTGAGTGGCAGAGCTGGAGAGAGAATCTGGGCCAGTTTGAATCCAAAGCCCTTTGTTTTAATCATGATGCTCAACTACTCCCTTCTTCTTCGACAACCTCCTCTCCATGGGCTCTTTCCTCTCAGCAATGAAAAGCATCTAAGCATTTGCCCCTACTGCTAGTGCAAGACTTCTTCCTACCATAGAATTCTGCCTGCAGTGGCAATTTCATGTCAGAGAAGATACTTTGCCGAATGGCTAGAATCTGGGCTTCTAGGTGCGGAAGCCCCAGAACGGAGTAGCAAGAGGTGTCTGACAGAATTCTTCACATCTCCGCCTCTGAAACCCACAGGGGCCCCAAGTCCCTCACAGCCACCCCGTGAGGAACCCCTTGGTCTCTCTCTTCACACAGCTCTTACTTTGCCCTATGAAGAAATGAATCCAAAAGATTCTTTGAATATATCAAGAAGCTGATCTATGCCATGTAATTTCATACGTAATTCTTGCTTACCTTTATTATAGCTCTTCAAAGTGGTTTTTAATCCCCACATTTTAGAGGCCCTGACTATAATAAGAACAAATTTTTACTATGCAGCACTATTACCTAAGACCCAGAGATTTTACTTGAAAGGCAATACATCCCAGTGGCCCAGTGGCTAAGGGTATGAGCATTAGCACCAAATGCCTGAATCTTGCCTTTGTTATTAGCTGTGCAACTCTGAGCTAATTATTCAATCCATTCTGTGGCTTGGTCTTCTCAACTGTAAATTGAGGATTATGATGATGATAATAAAAGCACTCAGTAAAAGACAGTGTTGTGACAAATAAAATAATTCACCTAAAGGACTTAGAACAGTGCCAGGACTAGTAAATTTTCAATAAAGATGAGCTGGAATCATTATATGAATTATCCCGTTGAATCCTAAACTCTATAACCATCATTAACTGTATTTTACAGGGAGCCTGAGTGACTTATCTAAAATCACACACTTAGTAGGTCAGAGCACAGGGATCCCTATTGATCCCCTGAAGCCACCTGAGTCACAGTCCTCTTTCTCTTCCCATATGTCACAGCTATCTTAAAAAGCAACTGACTACCCCTTGAGTAGCAGTTAATATAAACACAGAGCCAGGGGTACCTTTTTAAATAATAATAATTATATTATTAATAAATATATTATCTCAAATGGGGATTCAGAGCATAAATGTAATGTATTGAGGTCAATTAGTAGATTAAACTAAATGCATTAACTAAAGTTAGTAAGATCACATTTCAAACCAGACTCTTAAAATTGGCTGCCTGATTCCAGTTCTGCCCCCAGAGTTTTGTTTTGTTTTTTAGCAGTTTGCCTTTTAGTGACACATGGCGCTTTCTTTCTTGAAGCGGAGCAAGGGTACTTTGAAAATACAAGTAGACAACAAATGTAGCACAGCACAACTACAAATAGAGAACTTCAGCCGAAGACCCATAAAATGGCAGAGATATTAAAAGTGGAAATCAAACAGAAATTAAAGCAATAACTGAATTCAATGCTTCTAATTCAAACTTCTAAGATTGCCCCATGGAGAGTTCTAACTACCATTTCCCCACTCCTTATTGCAGTCAAGGAACAGTGCTGTGAGGGAACATTTTACATTTTCCTGTGAGGACCATTTCGTATTTTTGTCTGTGATGCTCTGTGACCGGTTGGACACCACAGATCCTCCACCCCCATTGCCAGTGCAAAGGAAGATGTTTTAACTTTGCAGTGTTCAGAACTAAGGGAAGTTCTTGCACTCAGAGAAGTCAGCCATCCCAGCCTCTGGCAAGATATAAAGTGCAGCTAAGGAAATCACTATGTGAATGACACACAGTTTGGCCAGTGAGGGAGCCATAGGAGCATCTTGGTGTACGAAGAATGGTCTGTGCCAGGTATCTTTCTGCAAAACCAACTGGTAGGAGAGGAGGGCACCAGCAGGACTTAACCTACTCAAGGACAGATCAATGTTCTGCTTATCTCTCTGTTCCCTGCACACAGCAGGGTGCGGCAGGATAGATGAGGCACAAACAAGTGATGGAGGCTAAAAGAACATCAGTGACCATGGTCAATGGTGCAGAGTCTTCAAACTTAACTCTTCCATTGGCTACTAATCATGTCCTTAGCAATATCTGGTCTCAGTGAGTCTCAGTTCCCTCATTTAAAAAATGGATCGTAATTGGGATATCCATCTCACAGAAGGATCGTGATGGTTTAAGTAAACCAGTGATGTAGAAATTCCTTGGCACGTTGCATTATAAGAAATTTGATTATTTTAATTATTAGGTGATGGGGCTCCAATGTGGAAATGTGATTAACTGCATAATTATCTGTGGGTCAAGAGTGGGAATTTCTTTTTTTTTTTTTAATTTTTTTTCAACATTTATTTATTTTTGGGACAGAGAGAGACAGAGCATGAACGGGGGAGGGGCAGAGAGAGAGGGAGACACAGAATCGGAAACAGGCTCCAGGCTCTGAGCCATCAGCCCAGAGCCTGACGCGGGGCTCGAACTCACGGGCCGCGAGATCGTGACCTGGCTGAAGTCGGACGCTTAACCGACTGCGCCACCCAAGCGCCCCGAGAGTGGGAATTTCTTAATGGCAGGACTCCTACATTCCAAATAAATATCTGAATTACACATTGATTACCTTCAATCCACTGACAAATGTGTGTCTATGAACTTTTAACAAAAATGTTAGGAAAAAATTACTAAATAATTTGGAAGTTATGTCTTAAAGGAGGTTGCTTGGATTATACCTGTTATTTTTTATTTTATAAAAACATTCTTTTGTGTTTAAAGTAATAATAATATAGGTTTCCTGTATTGTTTACAAAGAATTTAGACAACACAGATAAGCAAGACAATAATGAGTCAACTGTAATTTCATTACCTAGAGAGGAGCTCATTAACAGTATTATCTATAACGTGCTAAATTTTTCTACATATGCATATAAGAACATTACATATACTGAACATTAAGTGTAACAAAAGTGGGTCATATAATGTACATTATTTCACTTACCAACACTATGTTGGGTAGATCTTTCTATGTTAACATATGAAGCTTTGAAATATTACTTTCAATAGAGGCATTGTTTTCTCTTATGAGCATATGGGGTAATTTATTTACCAATGACTTCTTTTAGATATTTATTTCCAATGGGCTTACCATAAAGATGAGTACATTTTACATAAATATTTTCATGCTTTTGTAATTTTTCCTTCAGACGACTCTCTCACTGTAAAATTGTTGGAAAATAAATTTTAATATAGATTTCATGTAGAGACTTTTAAGAATATATAGAGTTTTAAGTATATTGACATATTCCAATATTAAACTACAAAGCAGATACTAATTTACAGTCACTAGCATTGCACAGGGTTGCTTATTTCTGTATTTTCTCATCTATACTCAATGATGTTAAAAAGAACTTTGTTAATCTGATAGGTAAAAATTGTTACCTAATTGCTGTTTTAAACAGTATTTCTTTGATTACTACCGGGAGCATACAATTTTTCTATATTTATCAGACATTTAAATTTCTTCTCTGACAATAATGTCTGTACATACGTTCTTATACATTTTTTTCTACTTTGATGCTCATTTTTCAAAAATAAAATTATAAAAGTGAGGTAGGCAGCCCTTAAAATGGCTCCAAATAATACTTGCCTTCCAGTATTCACACACCTGTATAATCAACTTCCCTTGAGAACATGCTGGAAATTATCACTTCCTCTAAAGAACAGAAGAGAGCAAAAATCATGGGATGTTGCTTCTGAGATTAGGTTACAAACAGATGTAACCTCCATGTTGCTCACCTTCTCTCAGTGTCTTTACTTTCTGTGTCTCTCTTTTTCTCAGAGCCTTTGCTCTAGAAGAAGCAAGTTCCTATGTTGCTAGTGGCCCTGTGGAAAGACCCAAGTGGCAAGGGAATGATGTCTATAACCAACAGCCAGCAAGGGCATGAGCCTTACCAACTGCTATGTGAGTGAGCCAGGACATAAATATCCTGCAACCTGCCGACAAGCACATGAGTGAGCTTAGTAGCAGATCCTTCCCTGGTTGAGCCACGAAATGACTAAAGCTCTGGCCAACACCTTTATTGCAGCCTTATAAGAGAAAATCTGCAAACAGACTCCTACCCCACTATACCTGGGAGAGAATAGCTGTTGCTTGAAGACATTAGGTACTAGGATAATTTGTTACACAGAAATAGCTAACTAATCCAAGGAACTTGACAAAAATACAGCATACTAGAGTTTTAGAGACCTCACACTGAAAGATGCTGCATAAAATATTGATGACATATTTCTTAATGTATACATGAGCTGCCAGGAAAATAAAGGAATCTGAGAGGCTAGAAATGACAAGAAGTGAAAAACCCAGGAATTAATAAGCAAGTACTAGAATCTGTTTTGCCCTCAAGATATTTGCTGGTCCCTGGTGACTTAGGTCCTGGGTTTTATTGGACTGACAGGACTTCAGCAAAGCCCTAGGCCTGAGCAGTGTGGGAGGTCTGATTGGAATCCCCTCACACATATGTCATCAAAAGTGTGACTTGATCAGTAGGTGACCTAGAAAAAAATCTACCATGCAGAAGGAGACAGCCATGATATGTCCCTGACTTGACCATGGACCAGAGAGAGAAATAAACAAGAAAAGAAAGTCTCCCATTAAAATCCCTAAACACAAGCCCACAAAACACAGAGGTTTGGGGCTTGAATTTGTACTGTGTAATACAAAATTCTAAGCTAAAATTTAGTTTAAAGTCTTTCCTGGTTGATAATTCTCCAAGGTGCCTAACAGAAGCAAATGAAAATTCCCTCTGGAGGAACACACTATACACATCTCTAAAAGAATTTTTGTAGATAAAAGACCCAAGGCAGAGGAGCTCACAAACTTACTAAACATAGGAGGGAATGAAAACCATGAGCAAGAGTCAGGAGAAACAACAAAGCACATTATTAGGTCTATAAAAACTGTAGATCATGGAAGGATTCAACACAGAATATGAAACCAGGATGTTTTAAATGTTTACAGAAATAAATGAGCATGTTGAATGTAGGATGAAAAGAAAACAGATTATCAAAACTGACCATATGTTTGAAAAACCAAACAGAACTTTTAGGAATGTAAATACAGCCATTTCCGCTAAAAAGTCAATGGGAGGAATAAACAGAAGATTGGTTACAGCTAAAGAAAGAATATGGAAAATACACATGAGAAACAGAGGATCTGGCACACGCAATGAGACGTGTGAAGTATGAGAGAGGTTAAGAGACAAAGAACAGAGTGAAAAAGATCTTCAAATGTATATGGAGTCCCAGGAGGAGAAAACAGAATGGAAGAGAGATAATAGAAGAGGCAATAAATGAGAATTTTCCAGGAATGATCGGAGACATCAGTTAGAAAATTCAAACAGGGTAAATAAAAGTATCCACACTTAGGCATCTAAATGCACTTGCAGAATATCAAAGAAAAGTTGAAAACTTGAGAATTTGAGCAGCCATACAAAACAAAAAAACAAATGATCAATGACAGAACGATAATAGACTGACAGCAGAATTCCTCAAAAGCAACTGCTTTAGTTTCCTACTGCTGCTACAAACAAATCACCACAAATGTAGGGTTAAAATCCCCACATATTAACTTTCTTACAGTTCTAAAGTTCCAAAGTCCAAAATGAGTTCTAGGGGACTAAGATCAAGATGTCAGCAGGGCAAGTTCCCTCTAGAGATTCCAGGAGATCTTGCCCCTTTCAGGCTTCTAGAGCTGCCAGCCCATGGCTGCATCAGCCCAGTCTCTGCTTCTGTCACCACACATCCTACTACTGACTTTGACCCTCCTGTCTATCTCTTACATGACCCTTATGATTACCTTGGGTGCAACTGAATAATGTAGGTTCATTTCCCCATCTCAAGATCCCTAATGTAATCACATCTGTAAACTGCTTTTTACAATGAAAGTACCATATTCACAGGTTACAGGGATTAGGACATGGACATCTTTGAGGCACCACCACACAGCCCACCACAGCAACAGTGGAGGAGAAAGGCACTGGCATAGTATGTTTGAAATGCTGAGACCTGGACTTCTACATCTGGTGAAACCATTACTTGGGAGAGAAGATGAAATAAAGATATTTTCAGAGCAACTAAATAGAGAGGGTTTGTCCTTTAATTCACTAAAGGGATTTCTAAAGGATGAACTTGAGGACAAAGAAAATAATCTCAGAAGAAAGATCTGAAATCCTGAAGAATGATGAGCAAAGAAGTCAGTAAATACATGGGAGAATTAAAACACAGACTGACTGAATGAAACAATTACAAATCACAAGTGAAATTAGAAAGTATGTTCAGACAAAGAAAAATGAAAATAAACGCCCCACAATCTGTAGAATTCAGTGAAAGCTAAGCTAGGAAGAAAGGTTATAACTGTAAATGTTTTTTTAATGTAAAATTTAAAAAAAAGAAAGGTCTCGAATCAACTACCTAACTTTACGTCTTAAGGAATTAGACGAAAAAAACCCCACTAAGTCCAAAACTAGCAGGAGAAAGTAAACAATAAAGACTGAAGCTGAGATAAACAAAATATAGAATAGAAAAATAACAGAAGAAATCAACAAAACCAAGAGTCATTCTTCAAAAAGATCAACAAATTGAAAACCTTTAGCTGGACTAAAAACAAACAAACAAACAAACAAACAAAAAAAACCCAAAAACAAACAAACAAACAAACAAACAAAAACAAGAGAGAAAAGATCCAAATAACTAAAATTTAAAAAAATAAAACAGGAGACATTACAACTAATTTTACAGAAATAAAAAGGATTATGAAAAAACACTATGAACAACTGTATACCAAGAATAACCTAGATGAAATGGATAAGTTCCTACAAACACACAACTGACCAATACTCAATCAGGAAGAAATAAAAAATCTGGCAGATGTATAAGTAGTAGGGAGAGTCAATTAGAAACACAACTTCACTGGTGAATTCTACCGAACATTCAAAGAATTAACACTGATCTCCCTCAAACTCTTCCAAAAAACTAACAATGAGGTACCTCTTCCATACTCATTCTATGTGGCCAATATTACACTGACACAAAAGCAAGATGAAAAAAACCACAAGAAAAAGAAACTAAAGACCAATATTCCCTGATGAATAGTGACACAAATATTCTCAGCAAGATACTAGCAATCAGAATTCATAATAGCACAACAAAAGGATTGTATACCATGAACAAGTAGGATTTATTCCCAGAATGAAAAGATGCTTCAACCTATGAAAATCAGTTGATGTAATATATCCCATCAACAGAATATTGGGGGAAAAACATATGATCATGTCAATTGATACAGAAAAAATATTTCACAAAATTCTACAGCGTGTCATGATAAAAACACTTAAACTAAAAAGAGAAGCGAACAATCTTGATATAATAAAGGTCATATATGAAAAACTAACAGCTAACATACTCAATGATGAAAGCCTGCAAGATCTTTCCCTCTAAGATGGGGAACAAGACCAAAATGCCTATTTTACCCCTTCTTTTCAACATAGTGCGAGAAGTCCTAGCCAGAGCAATTTGTCAAGAAAAAGAAACAAAAGACATCTAAATTATAAAAATGAAAAGAATCTCATAAAAAGCTTCTTCACAGCAAAGGAAACAATCCGCAAAACTAAAAGGCAACTGATGGAACGGGAGCAGATATTTGCAAATGATATATTGGATAAAGGGTTAGTATCTAAAATCTATAAAGAACTTACCAAACTCAACATCCAAAAAACAAATAATCCAGTGAAGAAATGGGCAGAAGACAGGAATAGACATTTTTCCACAGAAGACATCCAGATGGCAAACAGACACATGAAAAGATGCTCAACATCACTCATCATCAGGGAAATACAAATCAAAACCACAATGAGATATCCCCTCACACCTGTCAGAATGGCTAAAATTACAACTCAGGAAACAACAGATCTTGGCAAGGATGTGGATAAAGGGGAACCCTTTTGCACTGTTGGTAGGAATGCAAACTGGTGTAGCTACTCTGGAAAACAGTATGGAGGTTCTTCAAAAAATTAAAAACAGAACTACCCTATGACCTCGCAACTGTACTACTAGGAATTTATCCACAGGATACAAAAATGCTGATTAAAAGGGCACATGCACCTCAATGTTTACAGCAGTGCTATCAACAATAGCCAAATTATGGAAAGAGCCCAAATGTCCATCAACTGATGAATGGATAAAGATGTGATGTGATGTGATGTGTGTGTGTGTATGTATATATAAATATACATATATATGTATATATGTATATGTGTATATATATATATATATACACATACACACATGGAGAGAGAGAGAGAGATACTTTTACTTTTTTCTAACTGAAATAATGTATACATTATATTTTAATTTAATTTAATTTATTTTTATTTATATTCAAGTTAGTTAACATACAGTGTAGTCTTGGCTTCAGGAGTAGAACCAGTGATTCATCTCATACACACACACACACACACACACACACACACACACACACACACAATGGAATACTACTTAGTGATACAAAAGAATGAAATCTTGCGATTTGCAACAATGTAGATGGAACTGAAGGGTATTATGCTGAGTAAAATAAGTCAGTCGAGAAAGATATATATCATATGATTTCACCCTTATGTGGAATTTGAGAAACTCAACAGATAAACATAGAAGAAGGAAAGGAAAAATAAGATAAAAACAGAGGGGGAGGCAAACCATAAGAGACTTTTAAATACAGAGAATAAACTGAGGGTTGCTGGAAGGGAGAAAGGTGAGAGGGTGGGGTAAATGAGTGTCGGGCACTAAAGAGGGCACCTTTTGGGATGAGCATCGGGTATCATATGTAAGAGATGAATCAATGGTTCTACTCCCAAAGCCAAGACTACACTGTATGTTAACTAACTTGAATATAAATAAAAATTAAATTAAATTAAATTAAAATATAATGTATACATTATTTGACTCAGTTAAAAAAAAAAGTGAAAGTATCTCTATTCAGAAATGACACGATCTTATACAGAGAAAACCCTAGTGATTAAACAACAGGGAAATAAACTGTTAGAACTAGTCAATGAAAATTTCAAGATACAAAACCAACACATAAAAATCAGGTACATCTCTATACACTAGGAATGAACAATCTTAAAAAGAAATTTAAAAACAATTCTATTTATTACAACATAAAAAATATAAAATACTTAGGAATAAACTTCACCATGGAGGTGAAGAAACTATACAATGAAAACTACAAAGCATTGATGAAAGAAATTAAAGAAGATACAGATAAATGGAAAGATATCTTGTGTATCTGCATTGGACAACTAAGCATTGTTAAGTTGTCAATATCATCGAAAGCAATCTAAAATTCAATGCAAAATTCAAATGGTATTTTGCCAGACGTAGAAAAATCCATCTTAAAATTCATATAGTACCTCAAGGGACCCCACACAGCCAAAACACTTTGAAAAAGAACAAAACTGGAGGTTTCACATTTCCTGATTTTAAAATATATTACAAACCTGCAATAATCACAACACTGTGGCACTGGCATAAAGAGAAACATAAACCAATAAAATCGAATAGCCAGCCAAGATAAACTCTTGTATGTATGATCAAATGGTTTTCATTAAGGGTGCTAGGATGGGTCAATGGCAAAATGACAGTCTTTTCAAACTGGATATCCATATGGAAAAGAACACAGGTAGTCCCTCATCTTAACACCATATGCAAAAATTAACTCAAAATACTACAAATACCCAAGTATAAGAGCTAACTCTATAAAACTCTTAGGATCAAACATAAGAGAAAAGCTTTATGACATTGAACTTAGCAATGATTTCTTATATATAACCTCAAAAGCACAAACAACAATAACAAAATATACTGGACTACATCAAAATTAAGAACTTTTGTGCTCAGAGTGAAAAGGCAATCTATGAAATGACAGAAAATATTTACAAGTTTTTTATTTCTGATGAAAAGCTAATATCAACAATAACAAAAGGCCCAATGAAAAATGAACAGATGTCAACAGACATTTTCTCCAAAGAATATATGCAAATGCCCAGTAAGCACATGAAAAAATGCTCAACATTAGTAATTAGTAAAGAAATGCAAATCAGCACCACAATGAGATACAACTTCACTCTCATTAAGATAGCGACTATCAAACAACAACACAACAGAAAATAAAAAGTGTTTGCAAGAATGTGAAGAGGAGCACCTAGGTGGCTCAGTTGGTTAAGTGTCCAACTTCACCTCAGGTCATGATCTCATGGTTCGTGAGTAAGAGCCCTACGGTGGGCTGTGTGATGAGAGCTCAGAGCCTGGAGCCTGCTTCAGATTCTGGGTCTCCCTATCTCTCTGTCTGTTCCCTGTTCATGCTCTGTCTCTCTCTCTCTCTCTCTCTTTCTCTCTCTCTCTCTTATAAATACATACATACATACATACATACATAAAATAAAACATTAAAAATTAAAAAAATATTTGAGAAATTGGAACCCTTATGCAGTGTTGGTTGGAATGTAAAATAATGCAGCCACTGTGGAAAACTGTATGGTTTCTCAAAAACTTAAAGACAGAATTACCTTATGGTTCAGGATTCCCACTTCTGGACATATCAAAAGGACTGAAACGAGGTTCTCAAAGACATATCTTTACACCCATGTTTATGGCAACAGCCAAAAGGTAGAAGCAACTCAAGTGTCCAATGACAGATGAATGGATAAACAAAATGTGCTATAAACATACAATAAAATATTCCAGTCTTAAAAAGAGAAGATTCTGACATACGCCATGGATGAACTTTAAGGATGCCATTGTTAAGTCAAATAATTCAATCATAAAGAGGAAAATACTCTCTGATTCCAATTAAATGAGGTACCTAGACTAGTCAAAATTATGAAGATGGAAAGTAGAGTCGTGGTTGCCAGGGGTGAAGGGAGTAAGGAATGGGGAGTTGTTTAATGAGTACAGAGTTTTAGTTTCAAGACCAAAAGAGTTCTGGAGATTGGTTGCACAACAATGTGAATATACTTAATACTGCTGAAATATATACTTAAAAAATTGGTTAAGAACATAAATTTATTTTATGTATATTTTACCATAAATAAAAATTTTAAAATTTAAATAAATGTATATATTTTAGAAATCACAATCAGTATAAATGTGATTACCTTGTCAGTTCAAAGACAGATTTTTAGATTGCAAAAATTGGAATCCAGTCAAAGCTCAATGAAATCAAGTTTAAAACCCTTTAAAAGAGACATAACTAGGGGCGCCTGGGTGGCTCAGTTGGTTGAGTGTCCGACTTCGGCTCAGGTCATGATCTCGCAGTCTGAGTTCCAGCCCCGCATCGGGCTCTGTGCTGACAGCTCAGAGCCTGGAGCCTGCTTCGGATTCTGTGTCTCCCTCTCTCTGCCCCTCCCCCGCTCATGCTCTGTCTCTCTCTCTCTGTCAAAAATAACTAAACATTTAAAAAAAATTTTTAAAAGAGACATAACTAAAACAAGAATACTCAGTAAGGCTGACTATAAAAGAACAGGAGATGATACACTGAATCAGTTCCAATGAAAAGGGCTAGTTATTTTAATAATATATATGTAGTCTTTAAGGAAGTTAGTGTTATCAGAGTTATAGGTCACTGCATGCTAATAAAATTAATTTTCAGTAAATTTTCAACTTCCCAGGAAGTTAAAATATAAAATTTGTATGTACCTAATAACACTGCCAACAGAATTTTTGATATAAATTAACACAAATAGCTAGGAAAAACACACATTTGGAAATGTAAAACCACACTAAAGAATCTATGGTTTAAAAAAGACAACACAATGGGGAAAAAAATCCTAACAACTGAAATTTTAACATATCAAAATTTATGGGCCACAGCTAAATGTCATTTGGAGGAAATCTGATAGCTTTAAATGCTTAAATTGAAAAGAATCAAGTCTAAAAATGTAAGGAACAAGTCTTATTAACATGAAAAGTGGGGGAGGGGGGGACCTGAAACAACCCAAAGTACAGATAGAAGAAAAAACAAATATAAGAGAAAAAATAACAAAATAGAAAATAAAAAATATAATAGACTCTAGAGAAATCAACAAAGCCAAAATTTGATTCTTCAAAAAGATCAATATGAGAAAGCCCTTTGGCAAGCTTGATCAATACAAATAAAGGAAAAGTAAAAATAAACAAGATTCAGAATAATAAAGTCTTACAAATACAAATGTAATAGATATTTAAAATAGGAATCTTTTATGAGTCATTTTATGCCAATAAATTAGAAAACTTGGGTGAAATGCACAGATTCCTAGAAAAATACAAATTGCCAAGATTCATCGGAAGAACTAGGAGACCTGAGTAGTTCCATAAACATTAAAGAAATTGACCTAATAGTTAAAAATCCTTCCACAAAGAAAATAGACTTGGATGGTTATATAAGCAAATTCCACCTGTATTCAAAGAAAAGATAGTTAAAATCTTAACACAAGAGAAAATACTTCCCAACTAATTTAGGGCAGCTAATAAAAATGTTAAAATCTGAGAAGACTAAAAAAGATAAGGATAGCTAACTTCACTCACCAACATATAGGAAAATATCCTAATAAATATTAGCAAACTCCATCCCCAAATATTACTTATTAAGATTTATTCCACAAAAGCAAGACTGGTGCCACATTAGAAAATCTAATAGGGCAATCTGCCAAGTTAACAGATTGAATGGGAGAATTCATATGATTATATCAAAAGATGTAGGAACACTGATTAATTTTCACAATCAGGAAAAGAAAATAATTTCCTTAATGTAAAGAAAGAATATCTGTAAAACCTAAGTAGACACCATATCCAATGGTGATATAATAAATGTTTTACGTAAAACCAGGAACAAGATGAGAATTTTCACCATCATGACTTCTATTCAAAATTAGATTGAACATCCTAGCCAGATAAAGACATAGAAGTTTTAATATTCAGGGGCGCCTGGGTGGCGCAGTCGGTTAAGCGTCTGACTTCAGCCAGGTCACAGTCTCACGGTCCATGAGTTCGAGCCCCGCGTCAGGCTCTAGGCTGATGGCTCAGAGCCTGGAGCCTGTTTCCGATTCTGTGTCTCCCTCTCTCTCTGCCCCTCCACCGTTCATGCTCTGTCTCTCTCTGTCCCAAAAATAAATAAACGTTGAAAAAAAAATTTTTTTAAAAGAAGTTTTAATATTCAAAATAAACACAACTCGTATTATTCATAGATATTATAGATGTTTACATAGAAACACAAAAGTATTTTATTCATTATTAAAATTAATAAGAGAGTTTAGAAAGGTAATGAGACATCCAAAGACACCATCAGAGTGAAAAGACAAGCCGCACACTCGTGGAAGATACTGGCAACACATTACCTGACAGAGAATCTGTGTCAAAAAATATAAAGAACTTCTACAAATCAATAAAAAAATAAAATGACCCTAGTGAAAACTGGCAAGTAATATGAACAAACATTTCAGAGTACAGGACATATGAAAAGCTACTCAACTACATCAATATAAGGAAAACACAAAATAAAACTATAATGCATTGGCATTTCATACCCAATAGATTAGCAAATATTTTTATCTTTAGAATAACAAATGTGATGAGGACTAGAGCGACGGAACTTTCATTCACTCTTGGGGTATAATTCTACACTGGTAGAAGCACACGGGAAAAGAACGCAGCACTATTTCATAAAGTTGAATGTATGTTTGCCAAATGATTCAAGAAATCCATTTCTAGATATATACCCTAGAACAATCCTTGCACACTGAGATCAAGAGATATGCACATAAATATTCACAGCAGCATTACATGTAATTGCAAAACAATTAGAAACAAACTATATGCCTATATACAGAAGATTAGAAAAATTAGGGTATATTCATATAGTGGGATACTAAAAACGTTCAAATGAATGCTTTACATGACACTATTTACCAACATAGTAAAGTCTCAAAAGTATAAAGTTGAGTGAGAAGAACAAATTATAAAAGAATACATACAGTATAATGCTATTTATATAACGTTAAAAGAGGAAAATGAAGCACTATATTATTTAGGTATATGTACATCTGGAGAGAACTATTAAGTGCAGTGCTGAATAACAGAAGTCATAGTATCCATTCTTGGTATTTTCCTGACTTTTCTGTGTCATTTTGTAATGTGCTTGCTATTGTTTCAGATGTGTAATTTTTAAAAAAATATTTTGTTTAATGTTTATCTATTTTTAAGAAAGAGAGAGAGAGCACAAGCGGGGAAAGGGCAGAGAGAGAGGGAGACACAGAATCCGAAGCAGGCTCCAGGCTCTGAGCCGTCAGCACAGAGTCCTACGCGGGGCTCAAACTCACAAACTGTGAGATCATGACCTGAGCCGAAGTCGGACCCTTTACCAACTGAGCCACCCAGGTGCCCCTCAGATGTGTAATTTTATGTAAGTAGTATTGGAGTTTCCTGAAGTATTGTTGTCATAATTTGTGCTGCTTTGTAATTAAGAATGAATGTTGACTTTTATCAAAATACTTTTCTACACGATCCACATGATACTTTTCCACATGAACATATATTTTCCTCCTTTACCTTATTAATGTGATAGATTATATTAACAGATTTATGTTGAACCACATTTATATTCTCCAATTAAGGCATCGCACTGACTTGTATCTGTTTTTTTAATGAACAGATTCTATTTGCTAACATTTAATTTTGGAGTTTTAGGCTGATAATAATAGACACAACTGGCATGTTGGGGGTTTTTGTTGCCATTTTTTGGCCAGGATATGCTCACATTGTAAAGTCAATTGGAAAGTTTTCTCTTTCCCTGTATTGTGGAATAATTTATACATAGAGAAATATTTATTCTTTAAAGCTCTGACAACTCCCTATTGTAATACCACCTGGACCTGAAGTCATTTTGAAGCAGTTCTCTGACAACTTTAAATATTTGTTTTCATGATAATTGTTCTCTTCATATTCTTTTTTACAATACTTCACATTTTCCCACCTATCCCAATGGCTGGAAGTCAAGGAAAGGATGAGGTTTCTTCACCTCCTACATGGTGGAGAGGAGAAGCAGGCTCAGAGGCAGAAGGAAGATAATTCATGGAGGCATCATATTCATGAGTGTTGGGGTGGGAGTGTGCTGCACATGGGCGGCCTGAAGATGGCCATTAGCTTAATAGCAACCTAAAGGCTACCTTCTTAAAAGACAAAGATCCTCATTCAATCTCTAGAGCATGGAATCATTTTAGGAAAGAACCAATATTAGGTTCATTTGTGCATTTCAAACTATTTTTTTTGCTACAATCCCCCCAAAGCAATATAATGTACATTACCATGTAATTATACATATACATACACCAGTGAAAAAAATTTCATAAAACAATATTTATCCTTGGGGCACCTGGATGGCTCAGTTGGTTGAGTGTCCGATTTTGGCTCAGGTCATGGTCTCGCATTTCATGAGTTCGAGCCCTTCGTCAGGCTCTGTGCTGACAGTTCAGAGCCTGGAGCCTGCTTCAGATTCTGTGTCTCCCTCTCTCTCTGCCCCCTCCACCACCTGTGCTCTGTCTCTCTCTCTCTCAAAAATAAATAAACATTAAAAAAAGAATTTAAAAAAACACAATGTTTATCCTTTCTGCCTGTGAGTCACTCTGATCTATTCAATTTTTTAAAAATACTGTATGAAGCTCCCTAAATTGTTTTCATGACTTATGAAAGAATTTAAACTGGCAATGTGAAAAATACTGAATTAGGGGCTAGATGAAAGATCTGTCCAAATGGTGATATGTGAGTGGTAGCACGGTGCAGGGAGGAGTGAATAGGACAAGAGTAGTTTATTCATCAAACAGAATATGTCAAGTCAATCCAACACAACACATGAACATCTAAATATACAGGGGTCAAAGACCATTTTTTCCTGAATTTTCCTGTCTTAGAGACTATTATTTGTTCCAGCCAAATTTCTTCTGAAATGGACTTTGTGGAAGATAAAATACAACTTAAAACCCAAATAATATTAATAATAGTATACATAACTTCGATTTATTATTATTTTTTTATGTTTATTTATTTTTGAGACAGAGAGAGACACAGCATGAACGGGGGAGGGGCAGAGAGAGAGGGAGACACAGAATCGGAAACAGGCTCCAGGCTCTGAGCCATCACCCCAGAGCCCGACGCGGGGCTCGAACTCGCGGACCGCGAGATCATGACCTGGCTGAAGTCGGATGCTTAACCAACTGCGCCACCCAGGCGCCCCTACATAACTTCCATTTAAAATTATATATTAAGAGAACTTAAGCCAATTCAAGGCTGTATCTTTGCATTCAGAGTTCCCAAATTTAGTAGCCTCTAACAGAAATCCCAAAGATGTATTGAGCCAGCCTATATATGCATAAATAATGTGATTTATGCCTCCAAATATGAAATTGTAGGAACTGCACACTATCTGGGCCCACCTTAGAAATGCTGACACCTTTCTCCGACTGCCTTGAAGGGATGTGGGTGGGTGAGAACTGACACCAGCATAACAATCCACAGGCGTCTTGGAGTAAAATGAAAACAAGCAGTGAAATTGCCATTGTGGGGAAAATTTAATTACTAGGGAAGTCAGTTTTGCTTCAGAAATGACTGGGATAAAATATATATATATATATATATATATATATATATAATTAAAACACCAAACAACATGCACTAAAATAAACCAAAATATCCTATCTGTAGGAAAACAAGTGAGGGCAGCTTGGTGGGTCCCTTTACTGCTGCGTGAATGACCTATCAATTTACATGTCAGGTGCAGCTTTTACTGAGTTTTATTTCCAACATAATTGTGGTTTGCAAAGCAAACAATATCTTTCAGGTAACCAACTTCACTGAGAATGAAAATACAGTTAAGGAGAAAGGCCAGAACTTGTGGGCCATCCCAAAATGGGGGTTTCAAGAGAAAGTGGGGAGTGGTATTGGCCAAGCTAGGTGCTCTGTTTACAGCCTCCTTCTTCCACCCCACACACCATCTAGGAAAGTTGCTCTAGAGAACCATGCACCACTGAACAGGCAGAATGAGGGTCAGATGACTCCTGAAAGGGTCAAGCAGCCCTCAAGAGATTCACTGGAATCTGACTCCTTGGTTTGATTTCCTTTCATAGTGGCTAGTACAGTTCCAGAAGCCCTCAACCTCTGGGTGAGCTCTGGGAGCCAGAGTGAGAACAAGAAAATATGAGGAAAGACAGAGAGGGAAAGTCAAGGGTCAGAAATAAAACAACATCACCATTTGTTCAGATCCTGGAGGGAAGTACAAAAATTCTTAGAGGAGCTGAGGCAATGAGTCAGAAGGCAAGGAGGTCAGAATCAGATCGGGAAATCTGCGGATGGGCAAAATGTGAAGGAATTCAAGGCACAGCTCACGATATGACAAGGGTTTCTGTGTGTTCACAGTAACAGGGCTGGACGCATGACACAGGTTTTTAGAGCTGTTTTGGACGCAGGGTTGGACCTGACAATTCTACAGTGTGTTCTTAGCAACTGAGTTCAGGCTGGGCTGAGGACAGCAAGAGCGGTAGAGACAAAACGATAGGATAGGGAAACCTCTGTAATCAAGCTTCAGGGAGGCTTTCAACTGTCAGCCATCTTTTCATCATCCCACAAGAGCACTTCTCATACTTGAATGTGCACATGAATCACCTGGGTGTCTGTTAAAATGCAGATTCTGATTTGGTAAGTCTGGGATGGGGCCTGAAAGTATATTTTTCTATCAAGCTCCCAGGAGACACTGGTGCTTCCAATCTAAGGAGCACAGTTATAATTCCAAGGTCCTGTAGAAAGTTTGAGACTTCTCTGAGGTGCCTGGCATTGCCCACTGCTTAAATCCCAATGTTACAGGTTCTGTCCCCTCAATGTTTCTTTATTTTTTTTAAGTAATTTATTGTCAAATTGGTTTCCGTACAATACCCAGTGCTCATCCCAACAGGTGCCCTAAAGTTAGAAGCAGAGTAATTTCTTAATGATATCTATAACGATACTCCCTCACACAAGTAAGTACAACATAATTCAATAAGGACAGGATTCAAAAGACAACAAACTTGAGGTTGTCTTGGGGGGGCAAGGGAGAGGGGAAAATGGGTATCGAGGAGGGCACTTGTTGGGATGAGCACTGGGTGTTGTACGTAAGCAATGAATCATGGGTATGTAACCACAAAACCAAGAACACACTGTATACACTGTATGTTAGTCAACTTGACAATAAATATATTATATTATATTATATTATATTATATTATATTATATTATATTATATTATATTATATTATAAATAAATAGGACTTAGACATCTGTCTTCTTTAGAGGGGTTTTCTTACTACATACCAAAGGCCAGGTTTCTAAGGATAGGGATCAGTGAAGAGTCAAGCAATTGACAGAAGAGAAAGAGAGGAAAGGATGAGCATTTATTTAGGGTCTACCACAAGGCAGATACTTACTGTGCTACGTGGTGAACACCATGGCTAAAGCTTCCTCAACTCATAGATTCCAAGCCCTCGACTGAGTACTTTTCATACATTCCCTCATTTTTCTCTTACAACAAACCCAGGTGTTGATGCGTACAAACCACCCCACCCCCCGCCATTTTACACAAGAGAAATCTGAGTCTCAGAGGGGTTAAGCAGTTCCTACAGTGATGAGGATTCAAAATGGGGAAGCTGTGATAACAATCTAGGGGAGTATTAATTCTTAGCGGTGTTTTTCAAATATGAGAAAACAATTCATAGGTAGCAAAACATGCTTTCAAATATGCCCTAACCAAGTGGTTTTAACCCGTGCTGCAAATAGGAAGCACCTTGGGACTTCTCAAAATAATCTCTCTACCTGTGCTTCACCCTCCATCAAATAAGCTCCAATCCCTGGAGGCAGGGGGGCCTAGGCACTGGCATCTTCTAAAAGGTCCCCCAGCTGATCTTCATGGGCAGCCATATATATTAAATACATATTTTTGAAATTTTTAAAAATTTTAACATCAGTCCTCCATGACAGCAAACTGTAAAATGGGAAGATAAGGCATCATTAAGGAAGTCAAGTTAGCATACCTGTATAATATAGTATTGCTGTACTTCACTGCCAGGGCTTAGGAAGACTGCTATGTTTCTACATGGGCTGGTGATGACAGAGGAAGATTGCTTACAGGAGGTGGCTACTGAGTTGAACTCTGAAAGAATAAAAAAGAATACAGCCCGAAACGGATGACAAGGCCAGAGTTTGATGACCTCTTTTCATTTATCCCACTATCTGTATCGCAGAAGAATCTAGTGAACTCAGTCTTAAAAGTCAGGCCTTGTCAAGTTCAGTGGTATACTGCATTCCTCCACAGTTCTCCTTCTCCAGGACTAGGCAGGTTCTGCTAATACCAAACTGTTGGAAGAAGAGTGCTTTCTTTTCCAAGACTTTACTTAAGATGTTAGATAGGGTACTGCTTCAAGATTCAGGACAGTTGTTTGTTTGTTTGTTTGTTTTGCGGGGGGGGGGGCTTTCACCCACCATTATGACACTGTTTCACAGGAAGACCGTGACTTCCATTAGCACTGGGTGTGAACAATTGTGAACAATACTTGTCCAAGCAACTGCTTGTGAATGGAAACTTGCTGGACTGAGCGTGTGTTGTATGTGAAGGTCTGTGTGTGTGTGTATGTGTGTAGGTAAGGAGGGGTGGGTTGTAAAAAACAGCCATTAACAGGGCAGTGTTAATGGCCAGAGAAGTTGAT
The DNA here is from genome assembly GCF_016509475.1 of Prionailurus bengalensis. Lineage (NCBI taxonomy): Eukaryota > Metazoa > Chordata > Mammalia > Carnivora > Felidae > Prionailurus > Prionailurus bengalensis. The sequence goes on from NC_057359.1 coordinate 9,553,101, forward strand.
GCATACCAATCAACAGACTTATTTATGATTTAATACAAACAACCAGTTGACTTGTCAAGGGGCATCCCCACTACTTTCTTTATGGAAAAATGTCCATAATATGAGTGGACTGGAAGAGTTTAAAAAATTATTTTTAATTCAAGAAATTAGAGGAGAGACTCTCTTTGCTTTATAAAATACTAGCCCTATAAAGGAGAATGAAGTGTCTATCTTATCCATTGGTATGTACATGTATATCTATATATAATCTTTTTTAAATAAATGGCTTCATTATGAGATTAAATGAACCACTGATATAATGCCATAAAAAGAATGGGACATATATCAGGTATATCTCCTCTTTGTCCTTAACATTCAACCCTCAGGAACCACAGTCCAGGGATGCAAAGACAAGAGGAGCAGTGTGCCTGGTGTGAATGAGCATAGCAAGGAGGCTAGGCAAGCTGGAACAGTGAGCCACTGAAGGGTGGCAGGAAAAGGAATCATGGGAAAATGGCCCAGGGCCACATGGCTATGTTAAGGACTTAGGTTTTTATTCACTATGTGTTAAGAAGTCACTCAAGGATTTTGTGCAAGGGAATGCTGTGATCTGATTTATAGCTTAAAGGGATTTCTCTGGCTACCCTGAGGAGATTGTAGAGGGTCAGGAGTACAACTACAGGAAATAGTTAGGATGTTGTTGCAGGAAATTACAGAGACATGGGTGCCAGCTACTCAGGTGGTGAGAAATGATGGGACAGGTTTTAAAGACGGAGCAGACTGAGGACTTGCTGAAGGATGCATCATGGGGTACGCGATGGAGTAAAGTCAAGAATATGGGTTCAGGATGGATAGCATGTCAGACTAGAGATGTCTAGCACACATTCAAGTGGAAAGACTTCACAGGCTTCCAAATAGGTAAGTTTGGGGTTCAGAGGCAATGTCAAGGCTGGCAATACATGTTTCTGACTTATCAGCATACAGATGGTATTTAAAGTCAAACAACAGGATAAGGCACCAATGGAGTGAGCAGGAAAAAGAGGGCCAACCTTGGGGCAACCTGACATTCAGAAATTTGAATTATGAGAGGTGTCCAGCAAAGAGAATTGAGAAGGTGTAGTCATTATACTGTGAAAGAAAGAAGGAACATCAGGAGTGTGATAGAGCAGTTTTCAAATTTTCTTTTTAGAGTAACATAACTCATTCAAAAACTATTGCTAAATCAAATCTTACAAGAAGCCGGCAACAAAAACAAAACATTTAAACCCTGCTGTTTAAGAAAAAAGGTTTGGGGAGGGGGGTGCTGGACATGTACCTGTTGGAAGAGAATGCTGCCTGAACCCTGGGCTTTGCAAAGGTCAACAGTCTCATCACTGGGAAAACTTGAGGGTCCTAACAAAAGCTGCATGTTTGTTTCTTACACTCCAGGACCTAGCTGAGAGCAAGGGATTGAAGAATTATACTTTGGTCAACTTATTTGGAGTCAGAAGAAGTAAGGCAGGAACTATAGACTGAATGTTTGTTCCCACCCAAATTCATATGTTGAACCCGTAATCCCCAACATGATGGTACTGAGAGATCTGAATGAGATTGACGGGGGTTGTATCACCGTCAATATCCTGGTGGGGATATTGTACTGTAGTTTTGCAAGACGCTACCCCTGGGGGAAACTGGGTAAGGGGTGCATGAGATCTGTTTTATTTTTTACAAGGGCCTGGGAATCAATAATTATCTCAAAATACAAAAGTTTAATTTAAAAAATGTAAGCTAGATCAACCATGTAGTTGATGTAAGCATGTAAACTAGTTTAATGCTTAAAAGCATTTAACTTCCATCCAGCCTTCCTTTCTATATTTTACATAGATCTGTCCCCTGTCAGCCTTTGTCCCCTGTCAGCCTTTGTAAGATCTGTCCCCTGTCAGCCTTTCTCTCTCTCTCTCTCTCTCTTTCTTCTTCTTCTTCTTCTTCTTCTTCTTCTTCTTCTTCTTCTTCTTCTTCTTCTTCTCTCCCTCTCTCTCTCTCTCTCTCTCTCTCTCTCTCTCTCTCTCTCTCTTTCTCTCCTTCAGTAGGCTTCAGCCACACTGGCTTCCTTTATGGTCCCTGGATAGGTCAGGCTGCTTCCTGTTCCAAGAAGTTACACTTACCTTTCTGCCTTGGGCTCTTCTGCAAGTCACTTGTATAGCTGCCTCAGGCGTGCCCCATCAATTCAAATGTCACTATTTCAGAGTGCTTTCCTGATCATTCTATGTAAAATGGCTGCACAGGTATTCTCTTCACATTACATTTATTACCTTAGTTTTCTCCAACTTTACTTGGCTTTCCCCCCTTACACATCTACTTCTGCAGAGATGTCTCTCTCGTTTCCTACCGTGTCCTAGTGCCCAGCTCAGTCAGTACCTGATTCCTAGTAGGTGCTCAGTAAATATATTGCTAAATAAAGGAATTTTTAAAAAAGCAAGAATATCTCTAAGAAGATACCCACTAAAATAAGGGGGAAATTAACAGAAGGAAGAACTATAACTTAGGACCTTAACAAAGCAGCAGTTTAAATTGCAATTTCATTGAGAACTAGTAGTTTAAAAAGAAGGAAAACATTTTGCTTGGTGGGAACCAAAGCCAGTTTCCCAGTTTTTGTGAACTTATGTAGAGATCAGTCTGAAAAGTAATTAACTACTCGGGTTCCTGACTGAGACTCAGACTCTGGGTCTGAAAGTGAAATCAGTGAATTCTCAGGGCAAATAAGGCCCCATGGTCTCCTACAATGAAGATTCAAGGTCAAGAAGAATTACAAAGCATGTATTTTTGGCAGAGGGCGGTAGGATGTTTTGTTCTGGCTCATTGTTACATGTATTATTTGCCTATTAGGCTGATAGCTCTGTCTTCACCAGATATGGTTCCTGGGATCTAGAAAGAGAAAGAGAAAATACCCAACTTTTGGACAAAATGTGTTTACTCCCCACAGCAGCACTTTGGCCTGATTCCATCATGTAAGAATTGTTCAAAACCGAAGCTCAAAGAGCCAGGCAGCTGTTTCCTACACTCACCTCTTTCTTAAACTGCACACTCTTGTGATGTGCGTTGCTGTGGATAGGCCCCTGGCTGGTCTAGGGGTGTTTTTTCCATTCTCTGCTGTCTCAGTCAGTTTGGGCTGCTATAAAATGATACCATGGACTGAGTGGCTAACAAAACATAAATTTATTTCTTGCAATTCTGCAGGCCGAGTAGTCTGGGGATCGAGTTCTGGCTGATTTGGTTCCTGGTGAGGAATCTCTTCTTGTTTATGTCCTCATGGGGTACAGAAAGAATGGAAGCGTGTCTCTTCTCATAATGGCTCCACCCCCATGATCTAATTACTTCCCAAAGGCCCATCTCCAGATATGGTAGTTGTGTGTGTATTTGGTTATATGACATGTTTAATGACTTTATTTTTAGAACAGGTTCAGGTAACCAGAAAAAAAAAAAAACAGAACAGAATCTACAGAATGTTCCCATGTGTCCCCTGATGCACACACTTACACCGCTTGCACCAGGAACCTCATGCACAAGAGGAGTGTATTTGTTATGATCCATGAATCTACAATGACACATCATAAAGTCCATAGTTTATATTAAGGTCCATTTTTCTTGGTGTTTTATATTCTACGCGCCTTGACAAGTGTATAATGATGCATTTCCACCATTATAGTGTCATACAGAGTAGTTTTACTTCCCTAAACATTCTCTGTGCTCCACCTACCATCCCTTTCCCTTTCCAACCCCTGGCAACCTCTGATCCTTTCACTGTCTCCTTTTTGCCTTTCCCAGAATGTCATACAGTTGAAATCATACAGCGAATATCCTTTTCAGATGGGCTTCTTTCACTCGTACTATGCATTTAAGTTTCATCCATGTCTTTTCATGGCTCGATAACTCATTTCTTTTTTAGTGCTGAGTACTGCTCCATTGACTCTATGGAAGACAATTTATTCATTCACCTGCTGATGGACATCTTGGTTGTTTCCAGGTTTTGGCAAATGAATAAAGTGAATAAAAGTGAATGAGGCTGCCATGAAAATCTGAGTGCAAGTTTTTGTGTAGACACAGTTTTCAACTCCTCTGGGTAAATACCAAGGAATGTGATTTCTGGATCATAAAAATAAGTTTAGTTTTCTAGAAAACTGCCAAACCGCTTTCTAAAGTGGCTTTATTCAACCACCAGCAATGAGTGAAGAGCTCCTGGTACTCCGTATCTAGGCAAGCTTTTGGTGTTGTCAGTGTTCTGGATCTCAACCATTTTAATAGGTGTTTAGTAGTATCTCTTTGTTTTAATTTGCATTTCCCTGATGACATAGGATGTGAAGGACCCTTTTCATATGCTTATTTGACATCCATGTATCTTCTTAGCTGAGGTGTTTGTTAAGGTGTTCAGACCATTTTTTAATCAAGTTCTGTCTTTTCTTATTGTTGAGTTTTAAGAATTCTTTGTGCATTTTGGGTAACAGTCCTTTATCAGATATGTCTTTTGCACGTATTTTCTCCCAATTTGTGGCTTGTGTTCTCAAAAAGTCATCACCATAGCAAAAGTCATTTTCTGCAATATTATCCTCCAGGAATTTTATGGTTTTGCATTTTTAATTTAGGTCTGTGATCCATTTTGACTTAAATTTCCTACGGGGTATAAGGTCTGTATATAGAGTCATTATTATTTTTTACATGTGGATGTCCAGTTGTTCCAGCACCATTTCTTTTTTTTTTTTTTTGTACTTCCTGTGTCAATCAATTTATTTTGTCCAAGTTTCTGTTGGTGTGGTTAAATTCCAAAAGGAATGTAAAAGGTACTTCAGAATATCTAATGTTTCCCACCTTTCCTCTGATTTATTTATTTTTTTTTTGACAGAATTTATTTATTTATTTATTTATTTATTATGAAATTTATTGACAAATTGGTTTCCATACAACACCCAGTGCTCATCCCAAAAGGTGCCCTCCTCAATACCTATCACCCACCCTCTCCTCCCTCCCACCCCCCATCAACCCTCAGTTTGTTCTCAGTTTTTAACAGTCTCTTATGCTTTGGCTCTCTCCCATTCTAACCTCTTTTTTTTTTTTTTCCTTCCCCTCCCCCATGGGTTCCTGTTAAGTCTCAGGATCCACATAAGAGTGAAACCATATGGTATTTGTCTTTCTCTGTATGGCTTATTTCACTTAGCATCACACTCTCCAGTGCCATCCACGTTGCTACAAAAGGCCATATTTCATTTTTTCTCATTGCCACGTAATATTCCATTGTGTATATAAACCACAATTTCTTTATCCATTCATCAGTTGATGGACATTTAGGCTCTTTCCATAATTTGGCTATTGTTGAGAGTGCTGCTATGAACATTGGGGTACCAGTGGCCCTATGCATCAGTACTTCTGTATCCCTTGGATAAATTCCTAGCAGTGCTATTGCTGGGTCATAGGGTAGGTCTATTTTTAATTTTCTGAGGAACCTCCACACTGCTTTCCAGAGTGGCTGCACCAATTTGCATTCCCACCAACAGTGCAAGAGGGTTCCCGTTTCTCCACATCCTCGCCAGCATCTATAGTCTCCTGATTTGTTCATTTTGGCCACTCTGACTGGCGTGAGGTGATACCTGAGTGTGGTTTTGATTTGTATTTCCCTGATAAGGAGCGACGCTGAACATCTTTTCATGTGCCTGTTGGCCATCCGGATGTCTTCTTTAGAGAAGTGTCTATTCATGTTTTCTGCCCATTTCTTCACTGGGTTATTTGTTTTTCGGGTGTGGAGTTTGGTGAGCTCTTTATAGATTTTGGATACTAGCCCTTTGTCCGATATGTCATTTGTGAATATCTTTTCCCATTCCGTTGGTTGCCTTTTAGTTTTGTTGGTTGTTTCCTTTGCTGTGCAGAAGCTTTTTATCTTCATAAGGTCCCAGTAATTCACTTTTGCTTTTAGTTCCCTTGCCTTTGGGGATGTGTCGAGTAAGAGATTGCTACGGCTGAGGTCAGAGAGGTCTTTTCCTGCTTTCTCCTCTAAGGTTTTGATGGTTTCCTGTCTCACATTCAGGTCCTTTATCCATTTTGAGTTTATTTTTGTGAATGGTGTGAGAAAGTGGTCTAGTTTCAACCTTCTGCATGTTGCTGTCCAGTTCTCCCAGCACCATTTGTTAAAGAGGCTGTCTTTTTTCCATTGGATGTTCTTTCCTGCTTTGTCAAAGATGAGTTGGCCATACGTTTGTGGGTCTAGTTCTGGGGTTTCTATTCTATTCCATTGGTCTATGTGTCTGTTTTGGTGCCAATACCATGCTGTCTTGATGATGACAGCTTTGTAGTAGAGGCTAAAGTCTGGGATTGTGATGCCTCCTGCTTTGGTCTTCTTCTTCAAAATTCCTTTGGCTATTCGGCACCTTTTGTGGTTCCATATGAATTTTAGGATTGCTTGTTCTAGTTTCGAGAAGAATGCTGGTGCAATTTTGATTGGGATTGCATTGAATGTGTAGATAGCTTTGGGTAGTATTGACATTTTGACAACATTTATTTTTCCAATCCATGAGCAGGGAATGTCTTTCCATTTCTTTAAATCTTCTTCAATTTCCTTCATAAGCTTTCTATAGTTTTCAGCATACAGTTCTTTTACATCTTTGGTTAGATTTATTCCTAGGTATTTTATGCTTCTTGGTGCAATTGTGAATGGGATCCGTTTCTTTATTTGTCTTTCTGTTGCTTCATTGTTAGTGTATAAGAATGCAACTGATTTCTGTACATTGATTTTGTATCCCGCAACTTTGCTGAATTCATGTATCAGTTCTAGCAGACTTTGGGTGGAGTCTATCGGATTTTCCATGTATAATATCATGTCATCTGCAAAAAGCGAAAGCTTGACTTCATCTTTGCCAATTTTGATGCCTTTGATTTCCTTTTGTTGTCTGATTGCTGATGCTAGAACTTCCAGCACTATGTTAAACAGCAGCGGTGAGAGTGGGCATCCTTGTCGTGTTCCTGATCTCAGGGAAAAAGCTCTCAGTTTTTCCCCGTTGAGGATGATGTTAGCTGTGGGCTTTTCATAAATGGCTTTTATGATCTTTAAGTATGTTCCTTCTATCCCGACTTTCTCAAGGGTTTTTATTAAGAAAGGGTGCTGGATTTTGTCGAAGGCCTTTTCTGCATCGATTGACAGGATCATATGGTTCTTCTCTCTTTTTTTGTTAATGTGATGTATCACGTTGATTGATTTGCGAATGTTGAACCAGCCCTGCATCCCAGGAATGAATCCCACTTGATCATGGGGAATAATTCTTTTTATATGCCGTTGAATTCGATTTGCTAGTATCTTATTGAGAATTTTTGCATCCATATTCATCAGGGATATTGGCCTGTAGTTCTCTTTTTTTACTGGGTCTCTGTCTGGTTTAGGAATCAAAGTAATACTGGCTTCATAGAATGAGTCTGGAAGTTTTCCTTCCCTTTCTATTTCTTGGAATCGCTTGAGAAGGATAGGTATTATCTCTGCTTTAAACGTCTGGTAGAACTCCCCTGGGAAGCCATCTGGTCCTGGACTCTTATTTGTTGGGATTTTTGATAACCGATTCAATTTCTTCACTGGTTATGGGTCTGTTCAAGCTTTCTATTTCCTCCTGATTGAGTTTTGGAAGAGTGTGGGTGTTCAGGAATTTGTCCATTTCTTCCAGGTTGTCCAATTTGTTGGCATATAATTTTTCATAGTATTCCCTGATAATTGTTTGTATCTCTGAGGGATTGGTTGTAATAATTCCATTTTCATTCATGATTTTATCTATTTGGGTCATCTCCCTTTTCTTTTTGAGAAGCCTGGCTAGAGGTTTGTCAATTTTGTTTATTTTTTCAAAAAACCAACTCTTGGTTTCGTTGATCTGCTCTACAGTTTTTTTAGATTCTATATTGTTTATTTCTGCTCTGATCTTTATTATTTCTCTTCTTCTGCTGGGCTTAGGCTGCCTTTGCTGTTCTGCTTCTAGTTCCTTTAGGTGTGCTGTTAGATTTTGTATTTGGGATTTTTCTTGTTTCTTGAGATAGGCCTGGATTGCAATGTATTTTCCTCTCAGGACTGCCTTTGCTGCGTCCCAAAGCGTTTGGATTGTTGTATTTTCATTTTCGTTTGTTTCCATATATTTTTTAGTTTCTTCTCTAATTGCCTGGTTGACCCACTCATTCGTTAGTAGGGTGTTCTTTAACCTCCATGCTTTTGGAGGTTTTCCAGACTTTTTTCTGTGGTTGATTTCAAGCTTCATAGCATTGTGGTCTGAAAGTAAGCATGGTATAATTTCAATTCTTGTAAACTTATGAAGGGCTGTTTTGTGACCCAGTATATGATCTATCTTGGAGAATGTTCCATGTGCACTCGAGAAGAAAGTATATTCTGTTGCTTTGGGATGCAGAGTTCTAAATATATCTGTCAAGTCCATCTGATCCAATGTCTCATTCAGGGCCCTTGTTTCTTTATTGACCGTGTGTCTAGATGATCTATCCATTTCTGTAAGTGGGGTGTTAAAGTCCCCTGCAATTACCACATTCTTATCAATAAGGTTGCTTATGTTTATGAGTAATTGTTTTATATATTTGGGGGCTCCGGTATTCGGCGCATAGACATTTATAATTGTTAGCTCTTCCCGATGGATAGACCCTGTAACTATTATATAATGTCCTTCTTCATCTCTTGTTACAGCCTTTAATTTCAAGTCTAGTTTGTCTGATATAAGTATGGCTACTCCAGCTTTCTTTTGGCTTCCAGTCGCATGATAAATAGTTCTCCATCTCCTCACTCTCAATCTAAAGGTGTCCTCAGGTCTAAAATGAGTCTCTTGTAGACAGCAAATAGATGGGTCTTGTTTTTTTATCCATTCTGATACCCTATGTCTTTTGGTTGGTGCATTTAATCCATTTACATTCAGTGTTATTATAGAAAGATACGGGTTTAGAGTCATTGTGATGTCTGTATGTTTTATGCTTGTAGTGATGTCTCTGGGACTTTGTCTCACAGGGTCCCCCTTAGGATCTCTTGTAGGGCTGGTTTAGTGGTGACAAATTCCTTCAGTTTTTGTTTGTTTGGGAAGACCTTTATCTCTCCTTCTATTCTAAATGACAGACTTGCTGGATAAAGGATTCTTGGCTGCATATTTTTTCTGTCTAGCACCCTGAAAATCTCGTGCCAATTCTTTCTGGCCTGCCAAGTTTCAAAAGAGAGATCAGTCACGAGTCTTATAGGTCTCCCTTTATATGTGAGGGCACGTTTACCCCTTGCTGCTTTCAGAATTTTCTCCTTATCCTTGTATTTTGCCAGTTTCACTATGATATGTCGTGAAGAAGATCGATTCAAGTTACGTCTGAAGGGAGTTCTCTGTGCCTCTTGGATTTCAATGCCTTTTTCCTTCCCCAGTTCAGGGAAGTTCTCAGCTATTATTTCTTCAAGTACCCCTTCAGCACCTTTCCCTCTCTCTTCCTCCTCTGGGATACCAATTATGCGTATATTATTTCTTTTTAGTGTATCACTTAGTTCTCTAATTTTCCCCTCATACTCCTGGATTTTTTTATCTCTCTTTTTCTCAGCTTCCTCTTTTTCCATAACTTTATCTTCTAGTTCACCTATTCTCTCCTCTGCCTCTTCAAGCCGAGCCGTGGTGGTTTCCATTTTGTTATGCATTTCGTTTAAAGCGTTTTTCAGCTCCTCGTGACTGTTCCTTAGTCCCTTGATCTCTGTAGCAAGAGATTCTCTGCTGTCCTGTATACTGTTTTCAAGCCCAGCGATTAATTTTATGACTATTATTCTAAATTCACTTTCTGTTATATTATTTAAATCCTTTTTGATCAGCTCATTAGCTGTTGTTATTTCCTGGAGATTCTTCTGAGGGGAATTCTTCCGCTTGGTCATTTTGGATAGTCCCTGGCGTGGTGAGGACCTGCAGGGCACTTCCCCTGTGCTGTGGTGTATAACTGGAGTTGGTGGGCGGGGCCGCAGTCAGACCTGATGTCTGCCCCCAGCCCACCACTGGGGCCACAGTCAGACTGGTGTGTGCCTTCTCTTCCCCTCTCCTAGGGGCGGGATTCACTGTGGGGTGGTGTGGCTCGTCTGGGCTACTTGCACCCTGCCAGGCTTGTGATGCTGGGGATCTGGCGTATTAGCTGGGGTGGGTAGGCAAGGTGCATGGGGGCAGGAGGGGCAGACTTAGATCGCTTCTCCTTAGGTGATCCACTTCAGGAGGGGCCCTGTGGCAGCGGGAAGGAGTCAGATCCGCTGCCGGAGGTTTGGCTCCGCAGAAGCGCAGAGTTGGGTGTTTGCGCTGAGCGAGCAAGTTCCCCGGCAGGAGCTGGGTCTCTTTGGGATTTTGGCTGGGGGATGGGCGGGGGAGATGGCGCTGGCGAGCGCCTTTGTTCCCCACCAAACTGAGCTCTGTTGTCAGGGGGCTCAGCAGCTCTCCCTCCCTTTGTCCTCCAGCCTTCCCGCTTTCCGAGCAGAGCTGTTAACTTATGACCTCCCAGACGCTAAGTCGTGCTTGTTGTGGGAACACAGTCCGTCAGGCCCCTCCGCTTTTCCAAGCCAGACTCGGGGGCTCTGCTTGTCCGGCGAGCCGCCCCTCCGCCCTGGCTCCCTCCCGCCAGTCCGTGGAGTGCGCACCGCCTCGCCGCCCTTCCTACCCTCTTCCGTGGGCCTCTCGTCTGCATTTGGCTCCGGCGACTGCGTTCTGCTAATCCTCTGGTGGTTTTCTGGGTTATTTAGGCAGGTGTAGATGTAATCTAAGTGATCAGCAGGACGTGCGGTGAGCCCAGCGTCCTCCTAAGCCGCCATCTTGCCACCTTCCCCTCCTCTGATTTGCAGCACCATTTCTTGAAATAAATACAGTATTATCTTTATTCCTTTGTCAAAGATTGGTTCACTATATTTACGTGGATCTATTTCCGGGCTTTATTCTAGTCCGCTAATTTTCTATCTATTCTTTCATCAGCACCACACAGTCTTGATTACTAAAGCTTCATAATTAGTTGTGAAGTTGGGCAGGGTCAGTCCTCCAAATTTGTTCTTCTTCAATACTGTGTTGGCTATTCTGGATCTTTGGCCTCTCCGTGTAGACTTCAAAATCAGTTGGCTAATATCCACAAAATAATTATGGTGGATATTGGTGGAATTATGATTGAGATTGCATTTAGTCTATAGATCAAGTTGAAAAGAACTGACATCTTGATAATATTTAGACTTCCTGTGCATGAATATAGGCTGTCTATCCACTTATTGTTTTGTCTTTGATTTCTTTCATCAGAGTTTTATAGTTTTCCTCATATAGATCCTGTACATCGTTTATTAGAGTTACACCTAAGTATTTCATTTTTTTTGGTCATTGACATGAATGGTACTGTGTTTTTAAATTCAAATTCCATGTATTCATTGCTAGTATATAGGAAAGCAATTGCCTTTTGTATAGTAATCTTATACCCTATTGCATGTATTACATCCTGGGTTTTTTCTCAGTTATTTCATATTTTTTAAATAATTTTGTCATCTGTGAACAAAGACAGTTTTATTTCTACATTCTCAATCTGTATAACTTTTATTTCCTTTTCTTGCCATGTTATATTAGCAGGGATTTCTAGTATGATGTTGAAAAGGAGTAGTAAGAAGGGATATATTTGTATTCTAACTGATTTTAGTGGGAATACTTCAAGTTTCTCACCATTAAAAGTATTACACTGGCTGTAGAAGTTTTGTAGTTATTCTTTATTAAGTTGAAGAAATTCTCTATTCCTAGCTTACTAAGAGTTTTTATTATTAATGCATGTTGGATTTGCCAAGTGCTTTTTCTGCAACTTCTGATAAGATTATGCAATTTTTTTTCTTTTAGCCTGTTGATGTGATAGATCACATTAAGTGATTTTCAAATGTTGAATCAGCCTTGCATATCTGAGACAAATCCTGTCTGTTTTTTGTGTATAATTTTTACACATTGTTGGATTTGATTTGCAATTCTTGTATCTATATGTTTATAACAGATATTTGTTTGTAGTTTTCTTATAATTTCTTTGTCTGGTTTTGACATTACAGTAATGCTGGCATCATAGAATGAACAATGAATTATTCCTTCTGCTTCTATTCTTTGAAAGAGGTCGTAGAGGACCGGTATAATTTCTTCCTTAAATGTGTGAATTTATCAATGTAGAATTCACCAATGCACCTATCTGGGCCTGGTGCTTTCTGTTTTGTAAGGTTATTGATTATGAATTCAATTTATTTAATATATATGTCTATTTTTGCCATTTTTAAATCTAATTGTTGAGTTTCAAGAGTTTTTTGTATATTCTAGAAAACAGTCTTTTATTGGTATATCTTTTGAAAATATTTTCCCTCACACTGTGGTTTGAGTTCTATGGAATTTCAGTGCATATGTAGGCTCATGTATGACCAACACTGTCAAGATACAGGACAGTTCAATCACCACAGGGTCCTTTGTAGTTGCCCTTTTATAACCACAAACACCACCTCTTGTTCTCTTCCCCATTCCTCTCCCATGGCAATCAATAATCTGTTCTCTAATTCTATGATTTTGTAATTTAAATAACGCTGTATAAATGAAATCCTAAAGCATAACCTTTGAGGATTGGCTTGTTTCACTCAGTATAATTCTCTGTAGATTCATTAAAATGGTTTTTGTTCACTAGTTCATTCTTTTTACGGCTGAATAATATTACATAGTGTGGATGTATCAAAGTTTGTTGAACCATTCACCCATTGAAGGACATCTGAGTTGTTTGTAGTCTTTGACTATTACAAAGAAAGCTGCTATAGATATTCACATGCAAGTGTTTGTGTGAATCTAAGTATTCATTTTTCTGGGATAAATGCAACTGCTGAGCCACACAGCAATGCATTTTTAGATTGAAAAGAAACTGACAAACTCTTCAGTAAAATGGCTATACCCTTTTACATTTCTACCAGAAATGTATAAGTAATCCAGCTTCTCCAAACCCATGCAGGAATTTGGTGGTGTCACTATTTTTAATTTAGTTATTTTTTCAGGTTGTGGGGATATCTCATTGTGGTTTTTCTTCGTATTCTCCTAATGTTGATGATGTTGAATGTGTTTTCATGTGTTTATTAGCCATCCGTATATCCTCTTCAATGAAATGGTTGTTCGTATATTTTGCTAATTTTCTAACTGGATTATTTGGGGATTTTTTTAACTTTTGAGTTTTGAAGCGTTCTTTAAATATCCTATGTACAAAATCTTTGTCAGATACACAATTTGTAAATACCTTCTCCCGCTCTGTACCTTACCTTTTAACCCCCTTATCTGGGGTGTTGATAGAGCAAAAGGTTTAACTTCGTTAAGTGCAAATTTATCAATTTTTTTCACATTCACATTGTATTCATCCATTTCATGTCATATTTTGGTGTTAAACCTATCAAGAGTTCATCTACTTTGCCAGTCTCTGCCTTTTAATTAATTTATTTAGACCATTTACATTTAAGGCAATTATTCATAGTTAGAGCTTTAGTCTACCATTTTTTAAAGTTTTATTTGTTTGTTTATGCTGTTTCTTATTCCTATGTTTCTATTTTCTTGTCTTCCTGTGGAATAACTTGAACAATTTTTAGAACTTTAACCTAATTTTTAACAGTATTTTTGAGTGTATCTCTTTGTATAGCTTTCTGAGTTGTATTTTAGTTTAAATTTTCTAAAGGGTTACAGGCTGCTGTGTCTAGGATGGGTGTGAAAGTAGAAAAATTAATGAATAGAAACCAGTGGGAATGCTATTGAGGTTATTACAGTTATTAAAGTTTTCAATGGTTACTTTAAGTGTTGCCCCAACTGGTGCAAGTCTTTAGAAAAGCACACATTTTTCTGTCTGGGTGAAATACTAATTCTCAGCTATTTCACCTAAACTTTTTCTCATCTTTTATTTGTCACTTTTGTCTAGAAGCCTATTTATTCTTCATATTAGACTGCTATATTGCTCCAATATTTGCGCATATAACCCCTAAAACCCCCAAATATAGAGCTAACTACATGCATTTGTAATTGCTTATTTATGTGTCCATTCCTCTTATTACACTATAAACTACTTGAAAGCAGAAACATATCTTTTCCTTCCTGGGTACTAACCTCTCAGAGTGTCTGGAACCTAGTAAGCCCTCAAAGCATATCTATTTACCGAATGAATATATGTTATAAGACACACTTGAGGTCTTAAAAGGACAAACTGTCTTCCAAAATACAGTCAGTTTATTCTCATAGATGTTATCAAAGTATTTTAATATAGTATATGACCAATTAAATTTTAAATATTAATAATTTAAAACCACACTGTTTAAGTAGATTCCAATAGAATTGGGTTATAAACAATGTAAGAAATATTAATTAGTATGCTTATTTATACATAAAAGTACTCAGTGTGCTCATACAAGATTTTTTTTAAAAATGCTGTTTCTAGTCACTTCCAAATGGAAGAGAGACAAAATATTGCTGTGGCAACGATTCAAGTGCATCGAGTCATTATTTCAACTTTCAGGTCACTATGGATTAATCACTTCAGCATCCAAAATGAGTTCTGGTTTTGATTTCCCTGAGGTGTCAAAGGTAACAAACGAAAACCTCCAATTTTTATGTTCCAAGGAAATACAGCTGAACCCACAACACTCACATAATGCCAAAAAGTGGCCCAAAAAGCTTCTGCTGCCGAAACCTTTATGTACAGACTGTAACCCAGAGGAAACATTTTATAACAAGTGTGGATAAGACATTTCTGCACAGGATTCACTATTCAAATTGCTGACACACAGGATGACAGTATGGCATGGGAATCAGTATTCCAGGCTACATTATTTTAAAAGTAATGCATGATAGCTTCCCAAGGAAAACAAACCACGAGCCAGCCTGCCTTTATCTTTCTGTCAAATGCATAACTGTGTTAAAATTCTTCACAGATAGGGTAGCAGGATTTTCCCACAGGAGAGTGACCTTTATCAATAATCTGGCTTCCTTTTTTGTTAGCTTAAATCTTAGGGGATGACGACTTCATCTATAAAATATGACAGGAAAGAACACTAGTGGAGAAAAATAAACAATGACCTTATTGGATTTTCCAAGGAATGATTTTCACAAGAACCACAAGATGGCATTGTCTACTATGGGACCGTGTTCTGACACTCAGCAAGAACTGACAGCAGAAAATGGAGATGGAGTGGTTTCACATTCCTCATTTTATTTGGAAGATTTTATATTTCCCTTCCACATCAGCTCTGTTCACTGTGTCTTGTGTGGTTGTGGTGAGTACTGGGTTGTATAGGAGGAGAAGGGGTAGGAAATGAGTCTTGGGTAGCCTCAAGAAGGGCACTGACAGGCTATAATGAAATAACGAGCAAAGGAGGTTAGGGTAAGAACGCAGGAGCTCCTCCCTACCACAATACCAGATTCAGAGACTCGGCTTGTGTGTACAGGTGACCACAGAGCATATTTAGACCTGATCCAGTTATTGTAGTTTAATCAATTCAGGGATTTGTTTTCATTAATCATATTTAAAAGCCTGTCTTTCCCTTTGATATCCACCCATACCTACCTACACTGACAACTCTACAGCTAAACTTCTACAGAGTGTGTATGATGGAATAGTCTGTCATCACTTATCTCCAGTCCCTGAGCATGATGCCATTAATGTAAAGCAAAAGGGACAAATTCATGGCAGGTGCCTACAATGAAACTTAACCTTTATAAATGTTTCTAATTTTAAATGCCACACAACCCTTTTTGTAGGTATTACAGATAAGGAAATTGAGGCTCAGAACAATTAAGAAATTAATCCAAACTCATAAAGTGGTGTCCTATAATCTTGTCTCAAATTAATCCAACCCTAATGCCCATGGGCTTTCCATTATACCATACTGAATTCAAACAGAAAGACGTTGTGCAGCTAAGCAAAGCTGAAACAAGTGTCAAAGTTCTGTCATGAACCTTAGTGTACCTATCTGTATCAGGAAGGTTGGTCACAGGCAATAAGCACCCATATGGCAGACACTGTGCCTGTCCCACACTGTTCCTCTTTAATGTTCTGGTTGAGATGCCTTGTTAATATAACATATAAAGGGATTGAGTAGTTGTACATGTTCCCTCAATGGACCAGAAATTCTACTCCATCTACCGTATCAATTTTATATCATGTGTTATGAACCACATAGTGATCTGTGTGTCACATGCACTCTCAGTGTCATACAAGAGATAGCTTGCAATTTGAGGAGTTAGAACTTGGTGTAAAATGTGTGCTTTTGCACAAAGATCTATCAGTCAAAGAGTGAGCAATCCTAGATGCTAGACACATGCCAGGAGCTAATGGTTCAAAGATGCATCAGAAGCACTTCCTACGGAGCTTAGAGTCTAGTGAGGGAGAAAGACACATAAAGAGATAGAATTTCATCATGATTTGGTAAAGTGTTGTAGAAGAGGTAGGAATTGGAAGCTAAGTGAACAGAGAGAAGGGTAATTTACTCCATCTTGAGGGTTTAGGGAAAGTGTCTTGGAGGATATGATTTATTATCTAGTGCTGGAAGGATGGTTTAGCAGTTGCTGCTAAAACAGACTAAGTCTTAATCTTACCTCCTACTCTTCGCTAGAAACCCACTTGGTAGGGAAACCTTCACAACCTTCACCAAGTCTCAGGTGAGTAAGAGATACTGATTCTGGGGTACATGCTGCCTATTCTTCATTTCATCATTCATCATTCTTCATCCCCCAAATGATTTTCCCTAGATTCATTGAGAGGCTAACCTCTAGAGGTTCCATTATTTGAGTGCCATTATCCCTGGGCTTCAGTCGAGTGTGGCCAATGTGGAAGCACCAGCTTAAGATCCCAGGGAAGGGAAAGAGAGATTGGAGTATTTTTAACTCACACCCCTTCCAGATTTGTTGCAGTTATGCTAGTCACCGTATCTTCCTATGGCTATGGTTTCTGTTAGGGACCTTCTTCCTTAGCTGTAGATTTCAACTCAGCTCTAGGAACACCATTACTACCTATGCCCTGTTGCTAGTGCCCAGGTGCCTCAACACCCCTTGTGGTTTCCCTTAACACTCCCCACACCTCTCTAAATTATTCTTCCTTTTATAAAATTATTTACAGATTCTCTTACAAAGGTACCACCTGTTTTCTGTGGGACCCTGACTGAGAAAGGTAAGAGAGAATGAATAGCTTTCTTGCAGCTATGCCATTTGTCACACATGGCCTCTAGGGTTCTGTGGTAGAGAAAGAGGAATGGAAACAGCACAGTGCTTTTGCTAAATCACAAAGTCACTTATGTTCACAGTCCCTTACTCAGAACTAACTTCTGACTAATGACACAGAGGTTCATGGGGAAACTAGTGGAAGAGGGGACAGTTGAGCTTGGTCTTAGAGAATAAGATGAAATTATAGATGATAAAGAGATGTGATGATAAAGGGAGGGAGAAGTGTTTCAGACAAAGAGAAGGACATGTTTGAAGGGAAGGCAGCAAGGACAAGTAGGGAGTCTTCAGAGAAGTGCATATGCTTTGACACAAGTTGAACTCCAGGAGGTCATCAGAGGGTGGTGAGAGGTGAGGCAGGAGAGGGAGGCAGTGGTGAGGTGATAAAGGGTTTTGTTTGCCACAGTTAGGATTTGGGGTTTACCCTAAGTTTATGAGAAAACATTATAGGATTTCAAAGATGGGAGAAGTCACAGGAAAAATGTTACATTTTCAAACAGTTATTCTCTTAGCATAAGGAGGACACATAACCGAAGGGAGTGAACCATAAAGCAAAGGGGCTCTGGCATCAGTCAGGACACATGTGGGAAAGGCCAGAAGCAAGTCAGCAGTGATGAGGGCAAAGAGAGAGTGACGGATATGGTGTGACTACAATTAGGACTTCAACAGTTCTGCAACCTTGAGAGGAGTTAGGACAGGTGAGCTTTGACCTTTAGGGTTTCTGACAAGTGTCTCAGATAAAGCATGGTCCATTCCTGGAGACAGACAACATAGAAGAATAAGAGACAGAAGAGAGAGGGGAAAGACAGACCCTCACTTTGAGACATCATGAGGCTGAGGGTTCCGCAAGATCCATGGGTGGAGATGTTCAGTAAATAATTGGAACAGGATCGAGACCTTGGCTGGAGATACAGAGCTGGGAGTCAACATAGGTGGTCACTGAAGCCATGGGAGTAGACAGAAGTATCTAGGAGGAACGGAGAGGAAAGCTCAGGATGCACCTTGATGAGACCTAGCAGAGGGGGCACTGCTAAATAATGAGCTCCAGAGGAGACTCGGATAAATGGTGACCCATGAGTGCAAAGGCAATGCTCAGAAGTGACACATGGGTCAGTATGAGGGACAGCATGAGGGTGAAGGAAAGGGAAACACCATCAAAAAGGCATCTGTGAATGCAAGAGAGAGAAACTATGAACTACACATTACGTAAGAGGTCATCACAAGTCAGAGAGGCGGGGTGACGAAGGCAGCAGATCTGAGAATTTCTGGGTCAGCAAATTAGAGAAGGGCTGAGTGTGCAACCGTTCAACACCTTGGTTGATACACTTAAAAACAAGTCCACGTGTCAGTGTCCTGTCTCAGTGACTACCGCGTGTGGACTAGGAGTCCACACATTTTTCTACGGACTTGTGATGCCCTATATAAGGCACATTTGGAAGTTGTTAATTTGATAAATTTGGGAATTTCTTAGGCAGCAAATCTAAAAGTCTCTAAGGAATATATTTTAAGCGATGATTTAAGAACTATGAGGCACAGCTGCAGTGCTTTACGGTCACTATCTCGTTGAATGCCGTGAAGAGAGTACTATTATTACCATTAACAGACATGCAGGAATCAAGAGCTCAGGCAGATAATGTGGCACACCTAAAACGGAAGAGCTGGCAAAACACAAGGTCAAAGTTGACAGCCAGGTCTTCAAATTACCAGAGCTTCAGCCCCCAGCCATCATGTCAAACGGGAAGCACCCCGAGGCAATCAGCACTCCTAAAATTGACAGTCTAGCAAATTTGTAAAGCACTGAGTCTTGAAAGCTGAAAACTATTATCTAGGATTTTCTCATTTCTTCATTTGGCATTCATCCTTAGCGGTTCCTTCTTCCATTACTCTCTTTAAAACAACATGAAGGTTAGTTATTAAGCAGCACCTCACTCCAACCCCAGGTTCCTAGTATAGAAAGCAGAAAACTAGGCACCCACATAAGCACTGCCTATGAACAGCCTTCTTCTTCGCTATGCGAGTTTCCCCTCCTCTCATTGGCTCCCCTGTTCACACATTGATGGGGACTAAAGGAATGGGGTCATTATTTCAAAAGGGTTTAGAGAGCTCAGGAAAATCAATCGAACACGGTGACAACAAACCTTCCTCTTCCTTTGAAGGAAAACTAGTAGTGTTTTAACATAGCTCTATATAGTTCATTATATAATGAATATGATAATGACACAATTATTAAAAGGTATCTGTCCGCTGATGACAGTGAGAGAGAGTTGAGGGGCAGGAAGGAATGGGGCCATGATGACATCCTAACTTGCCCCTTGGGCAGGGGCAGATAAAATATTCTCTTGTCTTTGATAAAGAAATGCATATTTAATTAGGTGCCTTATAAATGTGAAACCAATCTCTAATATGTTGACAATCAGAATATTCTGTATCTTGGTCACCACTGTAACATATTAAACCACATGGCAAAACATAATCGTACAGTAGAGCAAAACAAACCAACAAAAACATACACAAAAAAATGAGGGCATCAAAATCAAAAGACGTAAAACAAGGTCGAAAATGTAAATTAAACATTATTTGCTTAAATTACCTTATAAAAACACAAAAAATAATAAATGTAAAATGGCTGTATTTTTTCATCAAAAGATAAATAGTCCCAAATCAAAAATGCACCATATATGGGAAACATATACAATGAAATGATGCTAAAAGTTTGTGAATGAAAAGAAGGAAGAGCAAAGATTCATCAGGAAAAATGCAAAGTAAAAAAAAAAAAAAAAAAGGAAAATGGATATTATTAACATTGTGGAAGGTAATTTGAGGAAAATATTATTACATGACAGAAATGAGGCCATTTTGAACTGTCAAAATATACAATGCAATTATGATAGACACTACCATAAAAAAATGGATCGAATCCTTTATAAAAAAGCTAAGACTGAGTGAAGTACAGGGAGGAAGTGACAGGAACACAGCTGCATGGGAGAGTAGACAAAGCACCATTTGTCTGTGTGGTAAATCAAGATCATCAGTCCTCATGAACACTAACCCTACTGTTTACATAGTACTACCTCCTTACCCTCTGTTCTGTCCCTGTACAGCCTCTTAGTCAGATATGATCTCATCATACCTGCAGATAGGGTATGAGCCCTGGCTCCTCCATATTCCTCTGTGAGAAGCATGACAAACTTGAAGATTTATAAGGACCAAAGAGATACTATTAATGAGAGAAGCCACCAAGTGGAGAAAGCATGGCTCATCCTAAGGGCACAGCCAGCACCCAGCCCCAGATAGCTGTCAACAAGGAAGAGTATAGGCTGTGTGGCAAGGAAGCCAGAACCTTGGATTTGTTTGTGGTCTCTCAATTTTTTTATTTTTTTATGTTCATTTATTTATTTTGAGAGAGAGAGAGAGAGAAAACCAACCGGGAAGGGGCAGAGAGAGAGGTTGAAAGAGAGAATCCCAACAGGACAGAGCCCAATGCGGGGCTCAAACCCACCAACTGTGATATCGTGACCTGAGCTGAAACCAAAAGTCAGATGCTGACCTGAATGAACCACCCAGGTTAGTTAGCTTAATTATAAATAAAACAATATAAGTCTCTACTCTATGATGAATCTAGCCCATAAGTCTCCAGTCTAGTTCACAACATCTAGTCTAGGTTAAATCTCTATTTGGAACTATTCGGTCTTCAACTTTCAAAATACTTACAGTAAAATTCCTGGAATATAATTGGTAATTTTAAACGCCTGTTGAATGAATGACGGCATGAATGGATTGAACTGTAACTACTTTCAAGTCTTTTTAGTCTAGTTACGAAGAAAGATAATCAGTGATGAAAACACAGAGTGACAGACGCTATAGAAGGACCAGAATGAGGATATAATGGAAGCTAGAGGAAGTCAACCCTGGATTCTATAAGTCCATCCTGGATTCTCCTTCCCAGAATATTTTTATAAAAATATATCTCGGGGCGCCTGGGTGGCACAGTCGGTTAAGCGTCCGACTTCAGCCAGGTCACGATCTCGCGGTCCGTGAGTTCGAGCCCCGCGTGGGGCTCTGGGCTGATGGCTCGGAGCCTGGAGCCTGTTTCCGATTCTGTGTCTCCCTCTCTCTCTGCCCCTCCCCCGTTCACGCTCTGTCTCTCTCTGTCCCAAAAATAAATAAACGTTGAAAAAAATAAAAAAAAAATAAAAATAAATAAATAAAAATATATCTCAATAGAGGAGTAAATAAATAGAAGGGGATGTTTATTCCTACAGTGTAATGCTATAATAAAGTGAGGTTCAGTGGATTAGACTTACAAGTAGCAACATGAACAAATAACAAAAAATAGTATCAGGTGAAAAAACTAAGTCACAGATTCCTAGAGAAAAATACCAGTTATGTACAATTTTAAGGTACACAATCACTATGTATGTATTTTTTAAAAGAATATATACATGTTGTAGAATTAAACAAAAACTTACTGAAATGATATATGCCAATTTCAGGGTAGTGTTTACTCCTGGGTGGGGAGAGGGAATGGGGGTTGGGAGGGAAGAGCTAGGCTTTAATTATATTTGCAATATTCTATATTTTAAGAAATAAGATATGAAACAAATACATAGATATATGTTTATATTCATTAAATTAATGGGATAGGTTCACTGGTATGTGTATGTTGAATACTGTTCTCTATACCATATGTTTAAAACATTTCATGATTTAAAATACTAATTATGATGCTCTGTGGCATACTGGAAAAAGGAGATTATGAGTTAATTCTGAGAACCTGGCAATTATTTTTTCAGGGCTTAAGATGTGAACAGTGCAGTGAAATGCTAAGCTTCATTGTGTAGTTCTGACACACTTAAGTTTTCCTACTCAGATTGCTGCACAGACGTAGCAGTTGGTCTTGACCTTCTCTAAGCCCAGTTGCTCTCTATCCCCAGCTCCCTCAGTCCATGGGCTTGACCACTGGTCACATTGGACCTCAGCAAAAGCCAGCTTCCAAGTCTAAACACGGCCACTGGGCAACACACAAGAAAACACAGCAAGAAAAATAAAGGGAGTTGGTTCCCTCACAAATAACACAGCACACTCAAGGAAAGAAAGAAGATAACCTTATGAAATTTGAGGTCCAAGAAAATCCATAGGAATTATGAAATACAGCTCCTAATTTTACAAGGGTGGAAATCCTCAGGAAAAAGAGGACTTTCCTCAGTCACAAAAGCTAATTAATAATATGGCCTGGATACAGGTGGGGACCCAGGCTTCCTGCTCCAGGAATCTTCCAACTGCTGCACCCATGAAACTAGCAGAATTCTGGAACTAGAAGGGACCTTGAAGGTCACACAATCCATGTCCCTTATTCCACAAACGCAAGAACCAAGACTTCCACTAATCCTCTCACTGAAGAATTTAAAAGTTGCCAAGTCAACTTCATCCGCTCTAAAAAAATATGGTGTTGGGGGCCTGGGCGGCTCAGTTAGTTAAGTATCTGACTTCGGCTCAGGTCATGATCTTGCAGTTCATGACCTGAGCCAAAATCAAGAGTTGTATACTCAACCAACTGAGCCACCCAGGCACCCCAGACAAGACATTTTAATAACTAAACCAGTCTAACACTGGAATAAACTCCACTATGTAGGAATGAATACCCTCTTCTTGGAGGAATTCCATAAAAGAGGTCAGATGGCCAATGGTATTGGGTGTGGTTGGGTGGGTTTTTCTCTTCATTAGAAAATGGGGTTATATTTAGGGTGCGCACCTATTCTGGTTTCCTCAGGACAGTTCTAGTTTACCTCCGTTGTTTCAGTATAATTATTAGTTCTGCCCCATTTCACTTTAAAAAATGTCCCAGGTTGGAAGATAAATCCCATGGTCACCCTATTTACACTAGAGGACTCTGAAATCCTTTTCAACTTTAATAACCTTACCCAACGTTTTGCCTATGGGATAGGAACTTTATAAAAGAAGGGACATCTCAGCTGATTTAGAGGAGGGACTTTTAGACTGAAGGAGATATTCCCCAAGATCCCACTGAATCACCTCTTCCATCCCATGATTCCAGCTAATGTGAAAAACTCTCAAACCCCTTGGTGACCTACTAAGACGTGAGTTTACACCAACCTTATGGAGAACAGCACCTTGATGTACTATAGGCACCTCTAATACAGTATAGTTTGTAGAGTTTTAAGCAAAATACCTTCAGAGTTCATTACCGGAGCATTTTCTGGTAACACATCTTCCACAATAAAAATTCATATAGAGTCATAAAATTAAAAATTAAATACATGTATTAATATTATGTACTGATTTACCACAATTCATGTAAAGCTCGCAGGTTTTATCACAGAATCTGAATAGTTGTGTAAAGTGAGGATAATCTATGCTAAGTCTCACACTGTAAAGAAAGATTCTTGTTCTTAGCCTGGTGCTATATACTTTTTGTCTTCTTAATAAATATTTAAATAATAATAGGGTCTTTAAGCAGGAAAGAGAGCTAGTGCTTGAAATTTATATTTTCCTGTCTCTAAGTAATATTTTTGAATATCAGAGCTGAAAAAGGGTCACAGACTTTAACACATATCCAGAGATTTGTCATAGCTGTCTCCAGGGTGCCCTTGGGTAAATGTGAAAATGTCTACAGGAAAAATGAGAACAATGTTTGTGGCTGCAGCCCAACAAAGTTTTTGGAGAAATCATAGTAAATTATGAGGTAAAGGAGTCAGAAACTAGACCAACTTGCCTCGGCATGGATGCGTTCAGCATCACTGGGTGCCATGTGATGTAACTCACTCCTTGTCTCAGAGTTCAAATTTCAGTACAGTTCAGAGCTGTAAAGTCTCAAAACTGTTGAAATGTCTGAGGTTTGTAACCTAGCTGGGAGTATGGTCCCAGGAGCTGTGGCATCTGGTATCACAGCGATGCCCCTTTGAAATGCAGAATCTTCAGCTCCACCCTAGACCTGTTAGATCAACACTTACATTGTGGCAAGGTCCTAGGCAAATTTACATCCACTTCAAAAGTATGAGAATTAAGGGCGCCTGGGTGGCACTGTCGGTTAAGTGTCCGTCCGACTTCGACTCGGGTCATGATTTTTCAGTTTGTGGATTTGAGCCCCGCATCAGGCTCTGCCCTGGTGGTGCAGAGCCTGCTTCACATTCTCTCTCTCTCCCTCTCTCTCTGCCCCTTCCCTACTTGTGCTCTATCTCTCAAAATAAATAAACTTTTAAAAAAGTGAGAGAATGAAAATGTCCTCATCACGAGAAAAAATAACTATGCGAAGTGATGGATGTTAAATTATTGTGGTAATCATTTCACAATATACACATTTGTCAAATTGTTATGGTGCATACCTCAAACAGTTTTATGTGTCAATTATATCTCAATAAAATGGGTGAGGGGAAAGCCTGAGAAATGCAAGCTGCAGGCTTACCCAAGGCCTACAGCCATAGATTCAGATCTGGACTCTTCCAGTGTCTGTGATACTTAAATTGCAGGACTAAAACCCAACATCATGACTGACAAAGAGGAGGGAACCCCTGTGTGCTATAAAATCTGTTCTGGTCCTGGTCGGACCCCAGGAATAGGCTCCTCTATACACCCTTTGCAAACTTGAACGGGTGTCCCCCATTCTTAGAAAATACCCACAGGCGTTGGTCCAGACACACACACTTGGTCCATGACTCATGATCGTCGTCCCACCCTGCACCTCCCTTCTTAAGATTTGGAAAGGGCTTTCACCTCAGGATAAAAATAATCAGAAAAGCAGAACCTGGTTCTCTATTTTTCACACAGCCTGCTTGGGGTTTTCAGAGAGCATGAAATGCAATTAACACCAATGTGAAATCCGCATTTGTTCATTATGAGGTTATTCAATGCTATTGTTACCTGACCTATAAGCAGCTGTTGCCA
Source organism: Prionailurus bengalensis (assembly GCF_016509475.1). Taxonomy (NCBI): domain Eukaryota; kingdom Metazoa; phylum Chordata; class Mammalia; order Carnivora; family Felidae; genus Prionailurus; species Prionailurus bengalensis. Next base: position 9,578,198 of record NC_057359.1, read on the forward strand.
ACTAACGTAAATTGTCACTGGGATCTGGAATTATTATATACAAGTGAAATAAATCTGCCTTTCAGATTGGCACGTTACAGAATCCTTTCCTCCTCTGCTCTTGACTCTTAACCATAGTCGGGTCATGTATAGCCATGGTCACACGTCTCACTTTCCTTTAGGCAGTTTCTCTCTTTTTATTTTTTCCCCCAGAGTTCTGCTCTATTAAACACTTTTATTCTTGCAACCCAGGATTTTTGGCCATTGGAGACACAGTAGAGAGGTTAATCTGAGCTGAAATAGATCAGATCTGTTACACTCATTCTGATTTATCTGACTCCTTTGCTGGTTCACCAGCTTGAAATCTTTGGCACTGGTTCAGGCCATGTCTCTGGGAGAGAGGTCTTTCTTTCTTTCTTTCTTTCTTTCTTTCTTTTCTTTCTTTCTTTCCTTCTTTCTTTCTTTCTTTCTTTCTTTCTTTCTTTCTTTCTTTCTTTCTTTTTTTAAGACTTATTTTAAAGGTTCTCTGTTTTCATTACAGATGATATGGTTGGATCTCAAAGTGCTGCAACGTAAAACGCATTTACTAAATTTGATAGATATTTTTCCCCCCTCCGGGCCACAAAAAATGCTTAAACAAATGCTGACATTATTCCTACCATGATAAATACAGATGCGCTGCCTGCTGGACAGAGAGATGCATTGGTATTCTGCCTGGGCTCTCTGGCTCCTCATCAATGAAGAATTTTGGAGCTGGCTGGCAGAAGAGCTCAGTGATCAAAAATACCAAGAGATGGTAGAAATCCTGCCTTGAAGGCCAAGAAGGGAGAAGGCAAAAAGGGACTCAGTCTGGAAGATCCTTTGCTCTTGGCAGGAGAGACTGCCATGCTTCCCAGGTCCCCACGCTTCTCCAGGATTTTGGAGGTCATTTTGGACTGCATGGTTATCATAAACAACTGAGTTGAAGATGATTCAAACCAAATAATGACAGGAATTAAACAGATCATAAAAGAACTTTTCTGATAAGAGAATGCAGGCTTTGCCACTGATGAGTTTGGCTTTGAATTTCAAGGAAGCATAATGCAGGATAATTTAAATTTGAATTGTAGTGAATACAATATGGTTGTCATCCTCCAAGGGGCTCAGTGCAGCGAATGCCCTTAGGAGAGAAGAGCTGAATTACCTTCCAGTGGCCCAGGGAGAGAACACTCTGCCCAGGGCTATTTGGTGCAGCCCAGCCCCAGATTCTTGAGTCTCAGTTAGTCACAAAGTCTTAAGCCCAAACGGTTTCTCTCACAGAGCCAAACAACCCAACATCTTTGGAGCGCTTTGCTTTAAACCCAGGTGGGAAATATTTGGAAGGAAACAGAGTACTGACTCCCATGTTTCCCTTCAAGGTCTGGTGTCTTTGGGGTAAAGGGTGTCTGCAATACCTTTACTTTCATAAGTATTTATTTTCCATAAACCAATACCTTATCATGCCTTGGGCTGTGGAAGCCGGATCTCAGGGCTGAATACAGAGCAGATGCAGAACTCTATCTTTCCTCATGAAGAAACCTGGAAACAGACATAGGAAGGCGTGACATTTCAGTTTGCCACATGGTTTTCCTTATTTCCCTGAGGTCCAGAGATCTAAGACAGCTGGTCACAAAGGTCCTACTAAATAAATGCTCCACACTTGGGGCTCTGCTGTGTCAAAAGTCCTGGCTGTGTCTAGGAAAAAAGCATGCCCAATTTTACTTACACATGCAACTGTTTTGAATCCACTTGTCTGCCCAACTTCAAAGAAAGCCTCTGTTTACAAGTTTGTCCCCGGTATTTTTTCACTTGGCCTATAAAGTCCCAGTGGCTGTGGAGACAGCGACAAAGGTGGGGTCAGGCGTCCGCCATGCACCTTTCATCTCCACCCAGAACTCTCACTGAAGGGGACACGCAAGCTTCTTCTGTTAGCGTCTGGGAGACACCATTGCTAGGGAAATGACTGATGGATTGCCATGCTGGCCCTAAGGCATTTGCACATGCATCAATGTCTCGTGGACGTATTTTTGTTTTGTTTTCTGACAAGATGGAGGAACAGCTGTTTGTTTGGTTTTCTTTTCAAAATGCTCCAAAGGTAAAATAAAAGTGTAAGGTCTTTAAAAATACTATGGGGACCACTGTCAAGTCTTTGGTATGACTCAGATTCACAATCCATTTGGTTTTGACTGAAAGTATTAAGCACCACAGAGATGCCTCTCTGTCACTTGTGGTTTTTGTTTTGTTTGTTTGTTTCGTTTTGTTTTGTTTTTACAAAGAGAGTATCTCTTTGTGATTCTATAGGTCCATGAAACTAAAATGTCAAAGTCTTGCATGAACACTGTTGGCCCTAAACTTGTAAATAGGCAATTTCCAAAGGTTCATTTATAAGCTTATTTCTCTGGAAGCCAGAACAATTTTACAGAGAAAAAAGATTAGAAATTACGCTTATGCTTCTTCAAAATCTCCTTAACTCATAGTATTTTTCCTATTCTACACCTTAAACAAAATATAGCTAACAACAACAAACAATCTAAAAGACCTTTTTTGACTCTGAATATTATTTTTTTATGAAAGCACACTTTTTTCGTTAAAGGAAGATGTGGGAGCCAGTGTAAACTTTACTATAGATATAAATAATTGGACACTTCCTAAGGCTTCTGTATATAAAGGCAATTAGTAAATTTCAAATTTTGTGGTGTTATTTACTTAATCAAATGTGTTAACTAGCCATGCTTATCAGACCATGTCGGGCTTCTCTTTTTCCTTTTTTAAATCTTATTTACAACCAAAGGGGGAAAAAAATGAGATGAAAAGAAAGACAGGAAAGTATTTTTTTCCTAAGATATCTTAGGTGAAAAGTGGATGAAACATCTAAAAAAGGCACTTTCATAAGAAAATGTGTGTTCATATGCAAAAGCAACTGACCTGAAGTGTTAAACTAACTCATCTGTGGTCAGTGAAATAGCTGAAAAGCATAGGGTAGAGCCTGTGCATAGTCTCCTTAAAAGAAAGAACATAATGGTAAACCAGTGGTTCTTAAAGTGTGGGTCTTGATAAAAATAAAAACGACCAGGCCCAACCCTAGACCTACTGTATCAGGATCTCTTGGAACAGGACACAGCCATCTTTGAACAAACTTGCCAGGAGATCCTGAAGGTTATGGTTTGGGAGGCACTATGGAAAAGAAACTCTGGAATGGAGAGTTACCTACAATGACCGCTAGGTGGCTCTGTTGGTCAGGACAGAGTGGAGAATGAAGGAAGTTTGGTGGTCAGAGCACAGGATTAACTCTACTCAAGCAGGGTGGGGGAGGAGGATCTATCTGTTGCTTAAAAAAAAGTCTTCTTCAAGTCACCAGAAAGAAACTACAAATAAATACACTATCCTAAACGACCAACTAAAATTATAGAGCATTTCTAGGTTTGGTTTTTCATGTCTAGGGCTTGTTTGCAAAAATGTAAATTTTTGTTAATATATAAAAAACATAAAACACCTCTTTTCTGTACTGTAATGTCAAATATTGTAGCTATTACCTAAAAACATTTAATTGCCCCTTGACCTAGATACTTTATAACTATGAGTCATACCATGATACAGCCAGCAAAATTAGAAATTAACCCTTAACACAATCTTGGACTCTACTGCATTCTGTATAATCCACCCTTGCTCTAGATCAACATCTCAGTCCTTAGACTTGACTTGGTCTGTCTGATCTGACCCCTCCCAGCCTTTCTAGTTTTTACCCAGTCTTAGATTTGATCTCTGGAATTTCTCATTCCTTGCTTTTACAACAGCAACTCTACCTTAGCCCCTGGGACCCTACTCAGGGCCAGGTACTCAAGATTTAGCATGGCCCTGGTCCATCCCATTGGACAGGGCATCACAGAGGGGACCTCAGATCCTCCACTGTGGCAGCCTTTGGACTCGGTACATTTTTGCATCTGTACTGAGAAGATACTATGATAGTTTAAACATTCTCAGTGAAATTCTGTTAAATGCTTCAAAAGAAAATCATTATAAAGCTTAAGATAGTTTGAATCTCTTTGTTGTGGTGGTGCCACTGTTCTATATCAAAAGGGATTCTTCGCCTATAAGGGTTCTTAACCTAAAGCCTTCTGACATAAAAGTCTATTTCAATATAATTGGTTTCCTCTGGACTTCTAGTGTGTTCTATCCTATGAATAGAAAAAAAAACGACATTATTTCTGAGAAGGGTTACTTGGTTTCATTGGACTGCCAAAGGAGTCCATGCAGGATAAAGATGACGAAACCCATAATAGTACTGGGGACACTGCCTCTCCATCAGAGGAAGGTCATGCTTACCTCTCTGGGGCTCACCAAGGAACAAAAGAAACAATTACCCAGGGGCAGAAAGTAAACTGAGTCCTTGGATAAGCTGACTGTGGGGTTGTCATGTTCCCAAATTCAGCACGTATCCCAATGCAGCAAGCAAGAAGTTTGTCAAGAACACACCCACAAGAGCCCATCCTAGTCTCCCCACAACCTAAAGTGAATAAGGCTCATGGTAGGCACTTAATGCAGTTAATACATACTATTTGAGTGAAATAGAGCAGACTTAAGTATGACAAATGAAAAATTATGCCAGAGTATGGGTCTAAGACTTGAATTCTTATTATGCTGTGTAAGTTCACAAAATGCAACCTCCATTTTCTTAAGGGCCAACTAAGCACCTTACTCTTACCACAATGGTTGGGGCAATTGTGGCATCACCAATGTATAAAATACATCTTGCAATGGGCAAAAGGGCATTTCCTGATTCAGGAGATGTTCGGGACCATGGTGGGTTTAACAACTATAAACTACTCTTAACCATCTGGCTTACCGAGAACAAAGTCCGTATCTCATTCCTGTCAAAGCCAGGTCCTGACATTCTGTTAATTTGGGCTGAGAATAAGATGTTGATAATTATAGGGTATAGTTAATAGCTTAAAAGAATCAGATCTCCCATACCCAACAGAAAATTAAAATTCTACGCTTTGGAAGGACTCAAGAAGAACCCATGAACAAGTATTGCTAGGGGGGAAATAAACAATGCTCTTAAAACCTACGCCCCTTCTTAAGAATCTGTCTCAATAAGTAACTCTTTGTGATTACAAAATAGCACCTTCCCCTATATTATATTATTTGTTCTCTCTAAACCCTCTCCAGGGAAGTAGGGCAGTATCAGTCCCTTTTTGCAGTTGATGAAACAAACAATGCCTTTGTCCATGTTTATCTGACTGACTGGTCCTGGAATTAGAAGACCACATGGTTTGTGGTCTTTGAATAAGAGCTGAGAGCCTACAAGGGCATCTCGAACAGTCGATGTGACTCTTTACAACTCTCTTTTCTCTCTCATTCAATGTCAATAACAGTATCATCTCTGGCAAGGAAAACATGGAGCCTCTACCTAGGATGGCTATGACAACAGAAAAGACAACCTCCCACCCTAAAGAAATAAACTGTTTTGTGTTTTATTTGTTGGCTTGCTTATGGTGCCACTGATTCAGCACCCAGCCAACTAGCCAAGCGCTCGGGAAAATGCTGTCAGTTACAGATTTGACCTTGAAGCCTCTTACTTTCCACTCTTGGTGACACAGATGAAAGGCTGACTATCAAGTAATGACTACAGTGGGGGAAAAAAATTCATAGGATTTAAGTTTTAAATCAATAGGGAGTTCAGAGATATACAGCAGAATTTTATACTACCTTTGTCTGGTCTAACGGAAAAATCAGGCAAAAATAAGAAAATGCATCATTTCCCTTAGAAGGAAAAACTCTGCTTCATTTCTTAGTACGTGAGGAAAGAGATCTTTTCACAAGTGCTGGGCATAGCCTGTAAATTTAAGCTAAAATCTGCACGTGAGTCCATGTTGAGGACGGAGGTGGCAAAAGTGGCCAAAAGCTGTCCCCTCACCACCCCCAAAAGGGGCAAAGGGACCACAAGATGCTGGGAATGGACTAGATACAAAAGTCACCCTTAGAGTCACGGCAGAAGGGAAGGCTTAGGACCAGACGAGCATGACCAATGGGACTTAATGTGAAGATTTAGAAGGCAGAACAGTTGCTAGGATGACACAAAGCAGCAGCAGAAGTGCCAGGCTGGGGTTGAAAGAGGATTGGACAAGATATAAGACCACTGCCTACCCCACTGGCCAGAGCAAGCCACCTTTTGGAATCGGGGCAGCCTAATTCACGAAATCAGGAGTTAGCGTGGATTCTGTAAAATTCCGGCTGACACGGGTGGGGCGGCTGGAGCTGCAATGTGGCCAGCTGCGTCGCGAAGTGAGAAAGTAGTTAGGCAACGGGAAGTAAGAGAGGAATGTCCGAGTATCTGTGAGGAGCTGGGCATGGCACCAAGCATTTGGTGGTACGAGGAAATGGGACGGCTAAAGATGGCCAAGGATACCCACACAGGAAGATGCTCCTCTCACTGCGGCGGCATTTGCGAGTGGTTTTTCTATTCCCGCGGCACTGTGTAAGTGATTGTGCAGCTGAAATTAAAACGGGAGAAGAGGGGCACCTGGGTGGTTCGGTGGGTGAAGAGTCCAGTTCTTGGTTGCAGCTCAGGTCATGATCTCACGGTCCGTGGGCTTGAGCCCCACGTCGGACTCCGCACTGACAGCCCAGAGCCCGCTTGGGATTGTGTCCCCCTCTCTTTCAGCGCCTCCCCCACTCGTGTTCGCACTCTCTCGCTCGCTCTGTTTCAAAATAAATAAATAAACTTTTCAAAAAAGAGGGGAGGGAGGAGTCTGGTCCATCTTGAGCATTTATCTGATGACACAGGTCGCACCTGCTCCTCATTCCAACCTCATCTTCCTTTACCCAAACTGCTAGAAGGCATAGGGGACAGACGTTCTCAGTGTCCGAGACCTGGCCATTTAGCACTCACCGTCCCAGGACATATGGGTGGCATCTCACAAAAACACCTGCAATTCTACTGGAAAGAACATGCAGACGCCTGGCAGGCTGGAAGTGCTAGGGTTTAGTGCTCCTCTGAAGGAGGGACCCAACCAGTGGCAGAAAGGAGCAGGTGGATAAGCCCCCTACCTTCTCTCCTTCGGTGTCAAACCTGAACTACCATATACAACTCCTGCCCTGGGAATCCTGAGCTCCAGCTGCCCCAACACTACTCAACTCACTAACACACATCTGTACTACTTCCTACTAGTGCTTCTTGGGCTCAGCAACTAAAGAAAATACTCACCCCAAGTCTATGTCATAGGATATACTTCTGGGGAAAACCTAAGACCCTGTGTGTGTGTGTGTGTGTGTGTGTGTGTGTGTGTGTGTGCGCGCGCGCGCGTGCATCGACTAAAATAACTTATTAAGGTTTGGCATTTATTGATCAAGTTTGCCCTGGAGTTTGGCAGAGTTCCTAACCTGTCGAGCTACAGTGTTTCGGGAGGAGTGATGTGGGCAAGACTTGCTGGCTCAGACCCAGGGGCAGCTGGGAAAGGAGGGCTTTCAGATGCCATTTTTCTGGCCTCAGACTCTATCCTGCAAAGAGGAGGAGGATCTGTTTTCATCAACAGAGAAAACTGGGTTTTTGTAGGGTCGACTCACTAAGGGCTTTGACATCATCAAATGAGTCAAGTATGAATACATGAATTTTCTCTTTTCTGCATAGCATTTGATAAGCACAAATAACAGGATATTTTAAATAAGGCTATCACAAAATGTAAAAACCTCTGTGGTCGTAAGTAAAAATACACCCATAACTGGCTTTGGGAGGGATTGTAACACTATGTTATTTATGTCAGGATATGACTCAAGAGAGAAACAAATACATTTAGCATATTACAAAATCTTCTTTATCCCTTCCCAGAAATTTGTAGGACCAAGGAGTTGGGGGAAGAGGGAAAAGAGAGAGTAATTTTCACATTCATTTTAAATTTCAGTTTAAACATTTCTCCTAGAAAACATTTTGGCAAGCGATGTACATTTCCCAGCTGCCCTTGGGATAGGAAATAGCAATCTATTTTATATTATCCTTCTCTCAATTAAATATTTCCTTGGGAAATTGACTGGAAAGCTTATACCAACCAAGGATAAAACAACCTTTGGGTGAAAAAGTGGCATCCATGTGCCGACGCAGGACATTGTGTGAGAGGCAAAATGAAAGTGGCAGATGTGGAGTCTGTCAATGAGTTACTCAGCCCCTCAAATTTACCAGGTGAATGAATAATCTGTGGAATAAATTATCTCCTGCTAGAGAAGTGTCTGCATGAATTTGAGGAAAGAAGGTCTCTTCCAACCCTCTCTCCTCCCCAGATACCAGAGATTCTGTGAATGAGGCTGGATTGTTTAAACGCAAGGTGATGGCTGAAGCATCTTAGTGCTGAGAACTCATTACTGAGCACAGCGTTTCCGAGCAGCACAGGAAGTAATCCTGTGTCATCGGGAGACTCCAGGACCCTGCCACCAAGGCCATGCGATGCATGGATGGAAATTTCTAATCGAAAAGGAGAAAGTGGAAGGATAAAGGATGAAAGACCAGTTCTCATTTAAATCCCTGAAATAATGCTGCAGTGAAGAGGTCCCGCAGAAACCTGTACAAACTGCTATCTTCTCCCCTGCACCCACCGTGTGGGAATTAAAAGCTCTGAATGGACCTGTCATTTCTAGGTAATCCCTGCCCTAGATATTCCACATCCAAAGCACTATCCATCCCGTTTGCCTGTTTGCAGGGTCCAACTTGAAATAATCACTAAATATGGGGCGCCTGGGTGGCTCAGTCAGTTAAGTGTCAACCTTGGCTCAGGTCATGACCTCACGGTCCGTGAGGTCGAGCCCCGCGTCGGGCTGTATACCCACAGCGAGGAGCTTGGAGCCTGCTTCAGATTCTGGGTCTCCCTCTCTCTCTCTCTGCCCTTCTCCTGCTAACACACTCTCACTCTCTCTCAAAATTAATAAACACTTAAAAGTTTTTTTAAAAGATATAATCACTAAATAACATCAGGGATGGATGCCTCTTGATGACAAAACATAGGATTGCCAAGCAAACTGTCTGAGGTCTGATTTGGGGTCAGCTATCTGCAAGCAAGGGAAGGTACCCAATGGATGATGATGGGTCACAAGGGAGCAGAAGACCAAAGCACCAGAAGCACAGTGTAGATGGGGAACTACCACCAGCCCTACCTGCAATGTCCACTGCGAAGCAGAAACGGCAAGTGGAGGGACACGAGCGGTGAGCGTTTATAAGCACCTATTATATGCCAGACACTGTATGAAGTGCAGCGTATATATTTAATATATGCCTAAGCTTAATAAATATAATTTATGGTGCTAAGAACATGAGATATTTACAGTATAACTAAGTTACAGCCACATAAAATGTTATTGTCAGAACTAAGGCTTCAATCTCAATGTTTCTCTCTTCTATGCCATGAAATCTGTATCGGAACAAATGCAATCTTGCATCCCCCCTCCCTGTTACCCCCCTGCCCCAACACCAAACAGAGATAAGGCACAAAGCCCAGCCACAGGATCACCGAGTATCACAAAGATTGGGCAGACACTTGCTGAGGGCTTGTTTAAATACACGATGGGGTATATTTAGACAGCTAAAATGTTAACACCAAAGCGATCTTACAAGCCATACCTTTCTACTATACAGATTAGAAGACAGGTGATCAGAAAGGTTAAGCTACTTGCCTGAGGCCACACAGTCTGTTAGTTAAAGAGTGGGAGCTAAAATCCGAGAGACTTCATGAACAACTTAGGGTTCTTTGTACTACACAAGACTCCTTTTATTCAAAGTGTCAGAAGTGTCCGTTCAAAATGAAAACAACAAAACAACAAAAAGCTCCTTGTTTAAAACAAAATAGGAGAGATTAAAATGTCAAGGGAATTAAGTATTCCAGAAGCTGTTCGGATTCTTATCTTTGGGTCACGGACTTTGTCTCAGTCTCAGATTCTGATGGGTTTGGACAAATTCCAAAGGCCTCAGCACATATGTGTGAAATGCATATGTTCACGTTCTATTGGTAATAACTCAGTTGAATGACTGTCAGGGACACAAAACTCCACACATCAGTCCAGTCTGGCATGCCCTCTGCAGCGATTTATGGGACCACAGAGGGGAGGTGGTCTGGGGTGAGATTAGGCGCCTGGCAGGGGCTTCTGGGTGGTTCCATGCAGCCCCTGCTGTTGCTGCAGCTGCCCTATAGAAATCCTGCCCTGGGCAGAGTTTAATATCATACATATTTGCCCAGAGAAAACACGACTCTTTCCTATTGTCGCTTAATCACTGCAGTAAGCCCAAAGAATTGTTCCTGGGAAAAGAAAAATGAGTCTCTGACTTCGTGAGCACAAAAGGCTGCATGAGAAAGAGAAGAGAGGATTTTTTCTGGTGTCAGAGCCCTGACCCCAGCATCAGTTGGCCGTGGGTCCTTGGACAAGTTCCTTCTCTCTGGGCCTCAGTGAAGCCACCTGTGAAGTGAGACTTATCGGCTGATCTGGAAGGAGGCTTCCAGGTTGATGGGTCAATCAATGCTTACTGAGTGCACAGCTGGGTGCTATGTCCTAGGGACACAAAGGTCAATAAGGCAAGTCCCCCGTGTCAAGCAGCCCACTATTGTGGGTGAGATACAGCAAAGGGTAATATCAGTTAAAAATAGCAGGTATCACTAGGCTCTAGGTACTCCACGTACCTTAACCTGCTTCATTCTCACAACACCCAGTTTTATTCCCATTTTACAGAGGGGAAACAGGTTCATACAGAGTAAGTAACTTGCCCAGGTCACATGTTTAGTTAGTAAGTACAAAAGCACCCTCAAGGCCCTGAGAGGAAGTCTGGGAAGAAGAGATATTCAGTGTTTCCCTGAAGTGTGAACAGTTTACCGCTGGAGAAGGGATGGTAGCTGGAGAAGAGAGGGCAAATACATTCCAAAGAAAAGGAACAGCATATGCAAAGGCACAGAAGCACTGACCACTGGAGCCCCTTGGAAAACCACAGCTCCACTGGTGTGCCCAGAGTCAAGAGTGTATGAGGTTTGGTGGGAGGCTGAACAGATTCTGGCCTGGCAGTTTGCAGTTTGCAGCTTGCACGCTAGCATGGACTGAATGCTTGTGTCCCGCCCACTGAGTCCACACTTCGAAACCCTAACCCACAGTATGGAGATTATTGGAGATGGGACCTCTAAGTAAGGAAATAAAATGAAATGAGGTCATAAGGGTGGGGCCCTGATCTGTCCTTAGAGAAGGAGACACCAGCGAGGTTGCACTCCCTACTGTGTGCACACACCCTGAGGAAAGGCCCCGTGAACCCTCAGAGAGAAGGTGGCTGCCTACGAGCCAGGAAGAGAGCTCTCATCAGAAACCAACTTTACTGGCACCTCGATCTCAGACTTCTGGCCTCCAGAACTATAAGAAATTACACTTCTGATTGTGAAGCCATTAACTCCATGGTATTTGTTACAACTGCCTGGGCAGACTGATACACATGTGATGTCAGTAAGGATCCCGGGTACTTGTAAATCAAGGGAGTAATGTTTACTCTCTGAAAGCTGCACAGAGGATTGCTAGGAGAGACAACAGAGCCCAGGACCTCTTAGGAAGCCCTCCAGGGAAACAGCGAACCTGAGCCTGACTCATGCACAGTCCTTAGTTCCTCCTCAAGACACAGCCTGAAAATCAATTCCTCCAGAGGCCTGCCCAATTCTGTTCAGGTGCTCCAAGGCCCTCTGTGCTCATCCCTAGTGGATATGTATGACTCTGAGAAAATTACCTAACGGGTCACGAGTTACAGGGTAACTCTTCCCGCCTCCACATCAGGTGACCAGCATATATCAGCACTCAGCACACTGTTTATGGCACAGCAGCAGCCCGTTAAACATGCTCAGGGACGGGAGGGGTTAAAACAAGCAGAAGTGCCACGCAGTGTTGGTTCATGGCTCCAAATATGGCAAACACAGGGCAGGGACACACCCGACCTGTTGGGTTTCTATTTGACTCAGCTCTTCTCTCCTATGTTAAGATTTTCCTAGGCCTCTTCAGGAAAGAAACAAATAACATAAATGGAGAAAAATCCAACATTTGGGTAATATCATGTTACCCATTTAATGTTTCTGCCATTTAAGGAAAAAGAAATCCCTTTGGGGAGAAAAGAATATAAATATTATAGTATATACATTATATAAATAATATTAGATGTTATATATACATCATATATATACAATTCAGTCTTTTGTATGTGGCTATCCTGTGGTGCCAGCACTGTTTGTTGAAAAGATACTTCTTTCTCCCATTTATCTTGACACTGTTATCAAAAATCAACTCATCCCATCGGGGGAAAAAATACTGTTAAAATATATATACTACCCAAAGCAATCTACAGAGTTAATGAAATCTTCATCAAAATACCAACAACATTTTTAATAGAACTAGAAAAAACTATCCTAAAATTTTTGTGAAAGACCCTGAATAGCCAAAGTAATCTTGAAAAAGAAGAATAAAGCCGGAGGTATCACAGTCCCAGATTTCAAGATATACTACACAGCTCCAGTAATCAAAACAGTAAGGTACCTGCACAAAAATAGACACACAGATCAATAGAACAGAATAGAGAGTCCAGATATAAGCCCACGAGTATATGGTCAATTAATCTACCTCAAAGGAGTTAATAATATACAATGGGGAAAAGACCGTCTCTTCAACAAATGCTGTTGGGAAAACTGGACAGCTACATACAAAAGAATGAAACTGGACCATTTTCTTACACCATACACAAAATTAAACTCAAAATGGATTAAAGGCCAAAATGAGAGACCTGAAACCATAAAATTCTTAGAAGAAAATATAGGCAGTAATCTCTTTGACACATCAACTGTAAAAACATTTTTCTATGGAGGCAAGGAAAATAAAAGCAAAATGAAACTATTGGGACTACATCAAAATAAAAAACTTCTGCACAATGAAGGAAACCATCAACAAAACAAAAAGACACCTCACCAATGTGCAAATAATATATCCAATAAGGAGTTTATAACAAAAATATATACAGAACTCATATAACTCAAAAATAAAAAAACAAAAATCTGATTAAAAAATGGACAGAAGACCCCTATACACATATTTCCAAAGACATACAGATGGCCAACAGACACATGAAAAGATGCCTAACATAACTCAACATCAGGGAAATGTAAATCAAAACCACAATGAGATGTCATCTCATCCTTGTCAGAATGGCTAAAAAAACAAAAACAGAAACAAAACAATATTGGTGAGGATGTGAAGAAAAAACAAACTCTTGGGCACTGCTGGTGGGAAGGCAAGCTGGTACAGCCACTGTTGAAAACAGTATGGAGTTTCCTCAAAAACTTAAAAATAGAATAACCATATGATCCAATAATTCAACTACTAGGTATTTACCCAAAGAAAACAAAAACACTTATTATTTCTGAATAAGATATTTGTAACCCTATGTTTACTGCAGCATTGTTTACAATATCCAAGACATGGGAGCAGCCCAAGTGTCCATCCACAGATGAACAGATGAAGAAATAGTGTGTGTGTGTGTGTGTGTGTGTGTGTGTGTGTGTACCAAAGGGACAAACCAAAAAACAGACTCTTAACTATAGAGAACAACCTGCTAGTTACCAGAAGGGATGGTGGGGGTGTTGGATGAAATAGGTGAAAGGGATTAAGGCTACACTTAATTGTGATGAGCATGAGGAATGCATAGAATTGTTGAATCATTATATTGTATACCTGAAACTAATATAACAATGTATGCTGATTATACTTGAATAAATAAATAAATCATAAATGTGAGGGTTTTATTTCTTGACTCAGTCCTATTCCACTGATCTATCGTTACATCAGTACCACATTGTCTTGATAACAGCTATGTCATAAGTTTTCAAATATATACTATATATACCTTTATATATAAATTTGTACATATAACTTACATATGACTTATTTGTATTTACACATAAATTATATATAATATATATTAAACATCTTTGAGATATAATTGACATACCATAACATTTTCTCATTTGATGTGTACAATTTAACGATTTTTAGTATACTCACAGAGTTGTATAACCATCATAGGAGTATAAATTTAGAACACTTTGACAATCCCCAAAAGAAACACCATATCCATTAGCAGATGCTTCCCCTCAGCCATAGGCAACCACTAGTCTAATTCTGTCACTACAGATTTTCCTGTTACGTACATTTCATATAAATGGAATCACAGAATATGCGTTCTGTTGTACCCGGCTTCTTTCACTTAACATAGTGTTTTAAAGGTTTATCCGTGCTATAGTGTAATCAGTGCTTCATTCTAAGCACTGTGATTCATTCTTCTATTCTAATAACTTTCTACTATATGGATATACCACATTTCATTTGGGCATTATGAATAATACTGCTATAAATGTCAGTCTACCTTTTTTTAGTCATACGTTTTCATTTCCCTAGGATAGATACCTAAAAGTGAAATGACAGATCGTATGGTAACTCTATGTGTAACAATTTGAGGCATTGCCAAACTGTTTTCCAATTAGCTGTGACATTCTTACGTTCCCACCAACAGTGTATGAGGATTCAAATTTTTCTACATCCTCATCGATACTTAGTATTATTTGTCTTTTTGATTAAAGCCATTTGATCATAGTCATTATACCTACATCCTAGTGGATGTAAAGTACTATCTCACTGTGGTCTTCACCTAAATTTCCATAATAGCGAATGGTACTGAGGATCTTTTCACGTTTGCTGGATATTTGCATATATCTCTTGGTGAAATAATATATATAAGATCTATCTATAATAATATCTATAATAATAATCTATAATCTATATATTATAATAATCTATAATATAATAGATCTATAATATATAATATCTATAATAATCTATAATAATCTATAATCTATCTATAATAATATCTATAATATCTGTAAGACATATAATAATATCTATAAGATCATCTGACATTTTAAAAGTTGAGTTATTTGTCTTTATGAAGTTTTAAGAATACTTTATATATTCTGAATATGAGGTCTAAATACATACATGATTTGCAATAATATGCTCCTACCCAATACATTATCTACTCACTTTCTTGATGTTATCACTTGCAGTACAAGTTTCTAATGTGATCAAGTTCAATATATCTATCTTTTCTTCCGTCGTCCTTTTGTGTCACATCTAAGAACCCACTGCCTAATCCCAGTTCAGAAAGAAACACTCCTAAATTTTCTTCCCGAAGTTTTACAGTTTTAGCCCTTACATTAGATATATGATTTACTTTGAGTTAATTTTTACCTAAGTAAGGCGTTAGGAAGAGCTGAAACTCGGCCGTTTGCATGTGGTTATCCTGTTGTCTCAGCACCATTTGTTGAAGACTTTTCTTTCTCGAAATGATCTTGACACTGGTATCAAACAATTGACCATAAAAGTGAGGGTTTTATTTCTGGACTCTCCGTTCTATTTCAATGATTTGTTTTTATGTCAGTACCACAATGTCTTGAATATTGCAGCTGTCTTGTAAGTTTGCAATTTGTGAAGTGCAAATTATAACTTTGTTCTTTTTTTAAGATCATTTTGCCTATCCTGGGTTCCTTAAATTTCCACATGATTTTTAGATTAGTTTGTTAATTTCTACACACACAAAAAAAACTAGCTGGGATTGTGATGAGAATTGCATTGAGTCTGTTGATCGATTTGAGGAGTATTTCCATCTTAACAATGCTAAGTAAGTCTTCTGATACATGAACATGAAATGTCTTTCCATTTATTTAGATCTTTATTGATTTCTTTCAAAAATGCCTTACAGTGTACAGTATACAAGTCTACAGGTCTCACTTATTTTGTTAAATTCGTTCCTTTTTTTGATATTGTAAATGGAAATGTTTCCACAAATTTCATTTTCAGATTGTTCATTGCTAATGTATAGAAGTACAATTCATCTTTGTATATTGATGTTATCTTCTGCAACTGTGCTAAATTGATTTGTTCTAACAGTTTTGTGGGGAGTCCTTAGAAATATCTGTATACAAATTATGTCACCTGCAAATAGGGACAGTTTTACTTTTTTTTCTTTTTTTTAATGTGTATTTATTTTGAGAGAGAGAGAGAGAGAGAGAGGCTGAGAGAGACAGAGAACCCAAAGCAGGTTCCACACTCTCAGCACAGAGCCTGAAGCAGGGCTTGATCTCACAAACCATGAGATCATGACCTGAGCCGAAACCAAGACTTGGGTGCTTAACCAACTGAGTTACCCCAGAGCCAATTATTTTCCTTTCTTGACTAACTCCCTGGCCAAAACCTCCAATACTATGTTGAATAGAAGCAGAAAGAGTGGACATCTTTGTTTAATGGCTGATTTTAGGAAGAAAGCATTTAATCTTTCACCATTAACTATGACGTTAGCTGTGATATTTCAATTAATCCTTTTCTTTTTAGATTTCAACCTAACTCAAGTCTTGCTCTCCCAGGAAGTTCAATTCACACCTTCTTCATTTGTAATATACCTTTATTTTTAGTCATTTAGATGCCTACAAAAATATTTTTGGTTGTTTATATTTGGTTGTTTTTGTTATTGTTACTTTTGCTGTTGTGAACTGACAAGTAACCTGATTAGATTTCTGCTTTATTAATATGACTATCACTGACATCACCTATCATTTAAACCATAAGAGACTCTTAAATACAGAAAACAAACTGAGGGTTGATGGGGGGGGCAAGGGAAAAGGGAAGATGGGTAATGGGCATCGAAGAGGGCACTTGTTGGGATGAGCACTGGATGTTGTATGTAAGTGATGAACCATGGGAATCTACCCCCAAAGCCAAGAGCACACTGTATACCCTGTTAGACAACTTGACTAATTTTTAAATGATATTTTAAAAATAATTTAAAAAAACCACTGTATTAGAATAGTTTATTTCTACTTAGGCTCTTTGAACTAAGGAAACCTAGACATGGAGTGCTGGCTGGTTTATGATTTCTGGTTTATATTTTAGTAGTCAGACTGCCTATACACATAGCACATAGAGAAAATATCTTTCATTTTTTTTCCTTTTTTATTATGAAATTTATTGTAAAATTGGTTTCCATACAACACCCAGTGCTCATCTCAACAGGTGCCCTCCTCAATGCCCATCACTCACCCTCCCCTCCCTCCCACCGCCCATCAACCCTCAGTTTATTCTCAGTTTTTAAGAGTCTCTCATGGTTTGGCTTCCTCCCTCTCTAACTTTTTTTTTCCTTTCCCTCCCCCATGGACTTCTGTTAAGTTTCTCAGGATCCACATAAGAGTGAACACATATGGTATCTGTCTTTCTCTGGATGACTTATTTCACTTAGCATAACACTCTCCAGTTCCATCCACGTGGCTACAAAAGGCCATATTTCATTCTTTCTCATTGGCACGTAGTACTCCATTTTGTATATAAACTACAATTTCTTTATCCATTCATCAGGTGGTGGACATTTAGGCTCTTTCCATAATTTGGCTATTGTTGAAAGTGCTGCTTCATTTCTGTTCAATTATTCTCTCAATCCAAAACATCACTGATTAAAAATGATATTGTTTTTTATATTAAAATATCTATTCATATCATCAAAATAAAATATATAGATTTAAAGTACAACTGTGTACTTTGGAACAATTCCTTCACTAGTACACCTATAACTCCTTTTCTTATGCCCTCTTGTGAATCAGTGAGAAATTGTTGACTTTTCATTTTACATTCTTGGTTTGGAGTAGACACTCAGAATGCTCAAACTTGTGGCCTCTGGTATTTCAAGGAGAGTGACACCCATTCTTCTAAATTCCTTTTAGATTTGTGAATGCTTTCTGTGCCTTACTTTTCCCACCCAGTAAAGAAAACCTGCAAGCAGAATGGCAGAGACAGAATTGTGGGTCCTAGGTGTCTAGAATAGTGTCGATCAAATATCAGTAGGCGTAAGAATCACCTGGGAACTTTAACTAGTAAATTCATGAGCCTATTCCCAAAGATTTTACTCCTGTAGTGAAGGACACTGGCTTCTCAGCAACGTCTGTTTTCTCTTTTGGTGGAGGACATGGCTAGACCATACATCCCAGCTTACACTGTAGTGAGATGTGGCCATGTGACTGTGCCCTGTATTTGTTCAAGACTGAGCCCACAAATTTTCCCATGCACTCCTGCATGTTGTTCTCCCAAAACTGATGTAAAATTTAATAATGTAAAATTCACCTTTAGCCATCTTGAAGTGTACCTATGGTGACTTTGTTTTTAATTTTTTAAGTTTATTTATTTACTTTGAGAACACGCACACAAGTGGGGTAGAGGCAGAGAGGCGAGAAAGAGAATCCCAAGCAGGCTCCACACCATCAGTGCAGAGCCCAATGCAGGGCTTGAACTCACGAAATCAAGAATCAGATGCTTAACTGACTGAGCCACCCAGGTGCCCCATGCAGTGACTTTTAGTCCATTCACAATGATAGTTATGCAACCATCACCATCACCAGAATCTAACTCCAAAACAATTTTCATCACTCCCAAAAAGATACCCCTACCCATTAAGCAATCACCCCCTCTCCTCACCTCTACATATCTCCTGGCAAACACCAATTTTTCTGTCTCTATGGATTTGCCTATGCTAGATACTTCATATAAGTGGAATCATACAATATGTAGTCTTTTGTGCTTGGCTTCTTTCACTTTGTATAATGTTTTCAAAATTTATCCACGTTGTGGTATGTATCAGTACAGCACTGAACAATAGTCCTTTGCATAGATATATCATATTTCACTTTTCTATTCATCAGTTGATGGATATTTGATTTGTTCTCATTTGGGGGGGGCATTATGTATGAATAATACTGCTATGAACATTCATATAAAATCTTATTCTAACTATATATTTTCACCTGTCTTAGGTGTACAACTAGGAGCGGAATTGCTGGGTCATATGTTTAAATTTTTGAGGAACTTCCAAATTGTTTTTCACAGTGCCTACACCATTTTACATTCTCAACAGCAATGGATGAAGGTTCAACTTGCCCACATCCTTTCCCAATGCTTGTTCAAATTTACCATTTTTATTATAGCCATCCTAGTGAGCATGAAGTGTATTACATAGAAGTATTGCTTTGCATTTACCTGATAGCCAATAATGCTGAGCATCTTTGCATGTGCTTACTGAACTTGAATATCTTCTTTGGAAAAAAGGTCTATACAAATCCTTTGCCTGTTCTTAAATTGAATTCTATTTGTCTATTAATGAGTTTTAAGAGTTCTTTATACATTCTGGATCCTAGACCCTTATCAGATAAATGACTTGTGAATACCTTCTCCCATTCTGTAGGGAATATTTTTACTTTTTTGATAATGCCATTTCATGCACAGAAGTTTTAATTTTGATGAAGTCCAATTTATCTACTTTTTCTTTGATTGCTTCTGCTTTTGTTGTAATCTTCAAGAAACATGCCTAATCCAACTTCATGGAGATTTATCCCTATATTTCCTTCTAAGAGTTTTATATTTTTAGCTCTTACATTTAGATTTTTTAATCCATTTTGAGTTGATTTTGTATATGATTTAATTTTATTCTTTTTTGCATGTGGATATCCAGTTGTTTCACCAACATTTTTTAAAAACACTGTTCTTTCTCATTACATGGGCTTGGCACCCATGTTGAAAATCAACTTATTACAGATGCAATGGTTTATTTTGGACTCTCAATTCCATTCCATATATCTAAAAATCTATTTTCCTGCCAGTGCCACACTATTTTGCTTACAGTAGCTTTAGAATAAGTTTCTAAATCAGGAAGTGAGAATCTACCACTGCATTCTTCTTTTTTTTACACTGTTTTAACCATTTGGGTCTCCTGCAATTCCATTTGACTTTTAGAAATAGATTTTCCATTTTTTCCAAAAATAGTTGCTCAGATTTGGTAGGGATTGTGCTTTATCTATTTATTACTTTGAGAGCTATTGCCACCTTGACAATACTGATATTCATTATTAAAATCAATATTAAGCAATATTATGCAATAATTAACAGTATTAATGAAATCCATAACACAAATGTCTCTATTCATTTAGGTCTTCATTAATTTCTTCTGTAGTTTTTAGGGTACAAGTCTTGTACCTCCCTGGTTAGATTTTTTTCCCAAGTATTTTATTCTTTTTGGTAGTATTAGAAGTGGAATTTTTTTCTTAATTTCATTTGGGGTTGCTTATTGCCAGTGTATAGAAATAAAAATGAATTTGTATATTGATTTTGTATGCTGCAACTTTGCTGAACTTGTTTACTATCTCTTATAAAGTTTTATGCATTCTCTAGGAGTTTTGATGCTTAAATCATGTCATCTGTGACTAGAGATAATTTTACTTCCTTTCCAGTCAGAGTGCCTTTTATTTACTTGCCTTACCTAAGTATGCTGGTGAGCCCTTACAGTATAATGGTTAACAGAAGTGGTGAGAGTGGATATCCATATCTTATTCCTGATATTAGGAAGAAAGCTTTCAATCTTTCACCATTAATATGATGTGAGCTCTGTATATGCACAGATGCACGCTATCAGTGTAAGTGACTTCCCTTCTTTTCCTTGTTTCTGTAGTGATTGTAGCATGAAAGGGTATCGGATTTTGGCAAACACTTTTTCTGCATCAACTGAGTTGATTATGTGGGCTTTTTTAATTCTGTTAGAATGATGTATTATATTAATAGATCTTCATATGCTAAACCATCCTTGAATTTCTAGGATAAATTCTATTTGATCATGGTGTAGATAATCTTTTTAAAAGTTAATGGATTCCATTTGCTAATATTCTAATGAGAATTTTGCATCTGTGTTCATTATGGATACTAGTCTGTAGTTTCTTTTCCTGTGATATATTTTTCTGGCTTTGGTATCAGAGTAACACTGACATCACAGAACATGTTAGTAAGTGTTACCCCCTCTTTCATTTTGGAAGAGCGTTGGGAAGATAGATGTTAATTGTTCTTAAAATATTTGGTCAAATTCACCAGTGGAGCCAATTGAAACTAGGCTCATCTTTCTGGGAAGTTTTTTTCTTTTTCTCAGTGATTCAACCTTTTCGCTTATTATATGTCTACTCAGATCTTCTGTTTCATCTTGAGTTAGTTTTGATAATGTATATGTGTAGATTATCTAATATGTTGGCATATGATTAACAATATTTTCTTAAAATACTTTTCATTTATGAAACGTGGGTAATAATATCCCTGTTTCATTCCTTATTATAGTAATTTTGGTCTTCTCGAAAGATTTATCAAAGAGGAGTTACAAACCAAAAATTAATTAATATCAACCTTTATATTTGCCTATGTACTTATTTCACCAATATTTTTTTATTTCTTTGTTTGCATTTGAGTTAGTGACTACTGTCATTTTATATCAACCTGAATGACTGTCTTTAGCATTTCTTGTAGGAGAAGTCTACTGGTCTGCTGGTCATAAACTCTGAATTTCTGCTTATCTGGGAATGTTTAACTTCTCCTTTGTTTTTGGATCACATTTTTTGCCAGATACAGAATTATTTTTTGATAGTGATTTTCTTTCAGCATTTTCAATACTTCCCTGCCCACTGCCCTCCACGGTTTCTAATAAGAAATCAGCTGTCACCTTACTGACAATCCCATGTACAGGAATCACTTGTCTCTCGATGTTTTTCAAGATTTTCTTTTTGTCTCTGGATTTTGACAGTTTGGTTACAATGTGGTTTGGTACAGACGTCTTTGCATTCGTCTACCTGGAATTTATTGAACTTACTAAATGTACAGATTCATGTTTCACCAAGTGTGGATGGTCTTCAGACATTATTTTTCTAATACACGTTTTTCCCTTTTCTCTCTCACTTCACCTTTGAGGAACTGTATTATGTAGAGTTAGAAGAGCTGGTAATATCCCACAGGTCTCTCAAGCTCTGTTCATTTTCATTTCATTCTTTTTCTTTCTGTTTTCAGACTGGCTAATTTTAATTTTTTTTTTAACGTTTATTTATTTTTGAGACAGAGAGAGACAGAGCATGAACGGGGGAGGATCAGAGAAAGGGAGACACAGAATCTGAAACAGGCTCCAGTCTCTGAGCTGTAAGCACAGAGCCTGATGCAGGTCTCGAACTCACGGACCGCAAGATCATGACCTGAGCCGAAGTCGGCCACTTAACCGACTGAGCCACCCAGGCGCCCCCAGACTGGCTAATTTTAATGATCTCATCTTGAAGTTCACTGGTTCTTTCTTTTCCCTACTCAATCCGTTGAATATATCTATGCAATTTCCATTTCAACTACTACACTTTTAAACTCCAGAATTTCTCTGTTTTTTTTCATAATACCTTTTTATTGATATTTTGTATTTTGTAAGACAGTTCTCATGGTTTCCTTTAATCATCTTTTTTTCCTCCAAGTGTTTATTTAAATTCTAGTTAGCTAACATACACCCTTCAAGCATATTTAAAATAGTCAATTGAAAGTCTTTTTTTAGTAAGTCAAATGTCTGGACCTCCTCTGAGATTTTTTTAAAATTTATTTTTGGGGCGCCTGGGTGGCTCAGTCAGTTAAGCGGCCGACTTCGGCTCATGTCATGATCTCGCGGTCCGTGAGTTCAAACCCCGCGTCAGGCTCTGTGCTGACCACTCAGAGCCTGGAGCCTGTTTCAGATTCTGTGTCTCCCTCTCTCTGCCCCTCCCCCGTTCATGCTCTGTCTCTCTCTGTCTCAAAAATAAATAAACGTTTAAAAAAAATTTTTTTTAATTTATTTTTGAGACAGAGAGAGAGAGAGAGAGCATGGCAGCGGCAGAAAGAGAGGGAGAGAGAGAGAATCCCAAGCTGGTTCCGCACAGTGGAGAGCCTGATGTGAGTCTCAAACTCATGAACTATGAGATCGTAACCTGGGCTGAAGTCAGATGCTTAACCAACTGAGCCACCCAGGCACCCTCCTCTGAGATTTTTTTTTAAAAATTTTAAATGTTTATTTATTAATGAGAGAGAAGGGTAGAGAGAGAGGGAGACCCAGAATCTGAAGCAGGCTCCAGGCTCCAAGCTCTCAGCACAGAGCCTGATGTGGGGCTCGAACTCACAAAGCACAAGATCATGACCCGAGCTGAAGTCGGACGCTTAACCGACTGAGCTACACAGGTGCTCCTGCTTCTTCTTCTTCTTTTTTTTAATGTTTATTTATTTTTGAGACAGAGAGAGATACAGAGAGAGAAAGAGAGAGCTTGCAAGCAGAGGAGGAGCAGAGAGAGAGAGAGAGGGAGACACAGAATCAGAAGCAGGCTCCATGTTCTCAGCTGTTAGCACAGAAACCGACACAGGGCTTGAACTCACGGACCATGAGATCATGACCTGAATCCAATTCGAGTTTTAACTGACTGAGCCACCCAGGTTCCCCAGGTATGTTTTTTTTTTTTTTTAATTATCATGTGTATGGGCTATATTTTCTTATTTCTTTGCATGTACGCCATGTAGCATTTGGTTCAAAGAAGGAAAATTTGAATATTATACCACGGCTACTCTAAAAAACAGAAAAAACTCTAGGCTCCTCAGTCCCTCGGTTGTTCTTGTAGGTGTTGTTAGCTTAATAACTTTTTTAAAAACTAATTTTATAAAGTTTGTATTCTTTGTCATGAAGCGTACTGAATCCTCTGTTCCATTAGCTTTGTGGTCAGCTGATGATGCAACAGAAGTTTCTTCACAGGTATGAACACACAAACACCTATGTGCACACACACACACCACCCAGTCTTTGCAGACAGGCTGTGAATTGTGTTGGGACATGCCTTCAGCACCCAGACAAGCAGTTCACACCTGTGCTTTAACTTCGAGATCCTGTTTGCACAGAGCCTGAAGTTCAGCCAGAGTTAAGAGCTTAGACCCTTCTCAAGTCTTCTCTGAATATGCACCCAGATTTGGGCATATGTGTGGCCTTTTAGGTCCCCGGGAATTTGTGAGAGCTTTATAAAGTATTTATTCCCCAAAGCATCTTATTTCTCAGCCTTTCTTGCCAAGATATTTGGTTAGTCTATTGTTTATTGCAACTGTTATTCCTTGCCACAGGTGGCAGTGATGAATACATTCTGTCTTTAAATGTTTTTAACAAAGCCTCAGCCTCTTCCTTTAGCTATTTTTTAAAACATAGGTGTGCAGAGAACAAATTATCTCTTTTTTCCTTTTTCTGAGCATGTCTCAATTTCCCCCCAATTCCTGACGTACTTTCACTGGTACAGGAATCTGAGTCAACGTTACTTTTCTTTGAGCAACTGAAAAATGTGCCACTTCCTTCTGGCCCCAAGGTATCTTCTGAGAAATCCATTATTGTACTGGTTTTTTTCTTATAGGTAAAATGTCGTTTTCCTCTGGCTGCTTTAAAATTTCTTTCTATCTTTAGCTTTCAGAAGTCGAAGAATAATGCTTCCTGACACAATTTCTTTGGATTCTGTTAGAGGCTCAATTCATGAATCTGTAGGTTTGTATCTCTTGCCAAGTATGTAAAATTTTCAGCTATTATTTCTT
This sequence comes from Prionailurus bengalensis, assembly GCF_016509475.1. Classification (NCBI taxonomy): domain Eukaryota; kingdom Metazoa; phylum Chordata; class Mammalia; order Carnivora; family Felidae; genus Prionailurus; species Prionailurus bengalensis. Next base: position 9,602,693 of record NC_057359.1, read on the forward strand.
CAAATATTTTTCAGGCTTACCACCTTTATTTTCTCTATCCAGGACTGATAACATGAATCTTAGGTATTTTACTATAGTTTCACAAATTCCTAAAGCTCTCGTCTCCTTTTGTCAGTTTATTTTCTCTGCTTTTTATACTAATTTCTATTGTCTTACCTTCCAGTTCATTGATTCTTTCCTCTAACCCTTCCAGTCTGCTAATGAACCTACCCACTGAGATTTTAATTTCTGTTATGATTTTTAGTTCTAAAATTTCCATTTGTTTCTCATATCTCTGATTTTTTGCTGCTTTCTATCTTTGTTTTAAATTTCTTTCAAGTTTGTTTCTAATTTCCCATTGAAGCATTTTTATCATGGCTGCTTTAGAGCTTTGTCAGATAATTCTAAGCTTTTCAACACCTTAGTGTTGGCATCTCTTAAGTGTCTTTTATCATTCAGGCTGAGGTAATTTAGGTTGAAATTAAAAGCACAGAAAAAATATATCAGGCACATGTTAATCAAAGGAAAGCAAGAGTAATTATATTGATATCAAAGCAAAGCAAATTACCAGAGACAGAGAAGGAAATTATATAATGCTAAAAAAGTTACTCTACCAAGAATACATAACAATTCTAAATGTGTGTGAGCAACCAACATTGCTGAAAAATATGTGAAGCAAAAACTGATAGAATTTAAAGAAGATATAAACAAATTTACAATTACTGTTAGAGGCATCAACACCCGTTTCAAAACGAGACTGAACTAAACAGAAAATCAACAAGGATGTAGAACTAAACGTCACCATCAACCCAAAGGATCTGACATTTGAAGAACATATAATATAATAAGGGCAGAATAATAAGGGCAGAATACACCTTTTCAAATGCCTGCAGAACACATATCAAGATAGACCTTATCAACACAACCTCAACACATTTTAAAGAACTGATATCACACAAAATGTGTGATCTGACTACAATAAAATGTACTTGAAATTAACAGCAGAGATAAGGAAAATCTCCAAACGTTCAGTCGCAAAAGCTTACAATTACAAATAATCCCTGAGTCACAGAAGAAATCCCCAGGGAAATTTTTATAAAATACATTGAAAGCATAAGAGACTCTTAAAAACTGAGAACAAACTGAGGGTTGATGGGGGGTGGGAGGGACCGGAGGGTGGGTGATGGGTATTGAGGAGGGCACCTTTTGGGATGAGCATGGGGTGTTGTTTGGAAACCAATTTGACAATAAATTTCATATATTGAAAAAAATAAATAAAATAAAATAAATAAAATAAAATAAAATAAAATAAAATAAAATAAAATACATTGAACTGAATGAAAATAAAAATAAAACATACCAAAATTTGGTGGGTTCGGATAAAGCACCACTGAGAGAGAAATTTATCACACTAAACATCTACATTAAATAAAAATAAAAGTCTCAGGTCCGTAATATAAGCTCTCATCTCAAGAACCTAAAAAAGAGAGAGCAAAATAAATCCAAAACAAGCAAAAGGAAACAAACGGCAAAAATAAGAGCAGAAATTAATAAAATTAGTAACAAAAAATAGAGAAAATCAATGGGCCGAAGGATTGATTCTTTGGAAAAGTCAAACAAATACCGTTATTTTAACAGTATCATTAAGATGGGAGTCCTTACCAATCAAAAAGAATCAAACAATCCAATAGGAAAATGAGCTGAAGACATGAAAAGGCATTTCAGAGAAGAGCAAATTCAAGAGGCAAATGAACTCATGAAAACATGTGTAACCTCCATTAGCAATCCAGAAAAATGAAAAGGGAGGCCCCAATGAGATACCATGTTGTACTCATTTGATAGGCAGAGAAGTATTTTAAGGTGTATATCACAAGGTTTGCTATGACCGCTCAAGGTTGTATCTGCACAATGGTAGCAATAACCCCACTTTCATGACAACTCACTGCCTTCCAAGGAACTCTCAACCTGTTCCTTCCCTTTCCATTGGCTGCTACTGGCCCCTAAATAATGTAGATACAAAATTTCTTGCTTCCTGCTCTCTTTTGTTTGATCCTGAAAAATCCTATCTTCCTTCTACTGCGGAAGTCAAAAATGAGAAACTCTCTGTATACTATCTGGGGAAGTTTGTCATCTTTTTTCTCCACATAAATAATTCCACTCATTTGCTACTTGGCAAACTAATTTTTATTATTATTTTCTCTAATTATCTTTAACAACTGTCGAGATTGACACTAATTTACTTCTAATAATGAACTTGGGCCCACAGAAACAGCAATGAAAAAACAGAGCAGCTCCCCAATGAGGCCACTAATACAATTTTCCTGTTGTTTTTCTGACATTACTCAATGACATTTGGCTGTCACTCTCATATCAATATTATTTATGATATAGATCACATGTACTTATATTAAATCGTTTTATTTCATCACTCAGTTACCTTACTAATGACTGAAAACATTAAATAAACTCACCATTTTTTGGTTTGTGTTTCTTAGTTACTCTTGTTTGGAGACTGTAAACTCAGTGAGGGCAGAACTGTGTTTGCTTTATTCATTCCCTTATCTCCAGTGTTTGATACAGTACCTGATATACAATGAAATTTTTTGACCAAATAAATTAATCTGATGTGGCTACCTTGTTTAGTGTGCTGGAGTTCAAGAATCTCCATTATTTTCCAACAAGAATAATAATTAAAATGGCCAGTGGTTCTTTAATGTTTACTGTGTGCACAGAACTGTGCTAAGGATTTGGATGCATTAGTTTCTTGAGACCTGCACTAGTAAAGTACATTTAAAAGTGTAATTTAACAGGTGAGGACACTGAAACTTAGAGAACTTTGGGGATTTCCCAAATTCAGAGAGCTAATAATTAATTAATGGTACCAGATTTGAGACAAACCATCTGTCCATCTGAGACCTCTCCATAGGTCTCAGCTCAACTAGGGCACACGGTCTCTAAAGGTCATATCAAAGTGGGGGTTCATTCCCTACAGGATTATGTTTGACCATTAGTTTAACCTCACAACTAGGAGACTGACCTCCTGTAGGGTTCTGTGGGTGGCGGATCTCTGTTTCATCCTTCTTCTCATTTTAGGACACTGGACTCCTTGCTGAATTTCCAAGAACTAAAAGAAAAAAATATTTATGAGCATTTCTGGTTCCTTGCATCTCCTTCCTTCTATTTCTTTTCTGTTTTCCTTATAAGTAAGAGCTTCCTAAGGAAATAGTGTATTATTTTTCTATTGCTGCTATACCAAATGACCACATACTTTGTGGCTTTAAGCAACACAGTTTTGTAGGCCAGAAGTCCTACATGGAGTCATGTGATTAGACTGGACCCACGCAGGTAATTCAAGATAATACAACTGAGATGATATTTGAAAACTCCCTTTTTCCATTTAAGCTAACACAGGTATAGGGTCTGAAAGTTAGGATATAGCCATCTTTGGGGAGTTATTATGCTAACACAAATAATTAACCCCATCATCTATAATCCATAAAAGAGTTCCTCACTGAGAGTTCCCTTTCACCATTATAAGACCAATTAGGTTCAGTTTATTTCTTACTCCCATTAATCCCTCACCAGGTAGGGGGTACAACAATAGATGCTGTAGGAAAAAACAAAACACAAGAAGCACATATTATGGCTCAGGATCTCTGGATTTTTACAACCTTGTTGGATGTACATGACATGGAGGAATTAACTAGATTTAGGAAAGTCTTGAGTTGTGTCTAGAATTAAATATGCAACGTAGTACTTTTATCCATTTGAAAACTTGAGGAGACAGGACTTTAAAAGTATTCTGCCATAGGGACACCTGGGTGGTTCAATCGGTTAAGCTTCCGACTTCGGCTTGGGTCATGATCTCACGGTTCATGGGTTCGAGCCCCGCATCGGGCTCTGTGCTGACAGCTCAGAGCCCGGAGCCTGTTTCAGATTCTGTGTCTCCCTCTCTCTTTGCCCCTCCCCCACTCATGCTCTGTCTCTCTCTGTCTCAAAAATAAATAAACATTAAAAAAATTAAACAAAAAAGTATTCTGCCTTATGGTCTGCAGCAAAATGCTAAGAAGGCAAAAATTCAACATTTCAGCATTCGTTTTTACCTTGGTCATAAGAAATGTTTGCAAATGAAGAAAGTCAATCTCCCAAAGGAATAAAAAATATACCCCAGGCCATACAGATAACTTGAAGAACCTATACATAAATCCAGCTCTTTCAGACTCCAAAGTAAATTTTCTTTCCACCTAAACATCTAAACATAACTGAACTGACCCCTCAAAAATGAATTATAACTCTTTATGTTTCTAGCTGGTAGTCAAGCCATTGTTTCTGAAAGAGCTAAATATACTATGAGAAGGAATTGTCCTGTTTGTTTCTGTCTGAGGTAAGGCTAGATGACGGGTTTTAAAAAACCGAGCGCCCATCTCTTTGAAAGCGAGGCACTTTGTTTTATTTAGTGTGTGTTGAACAATGGCCTTCCAGACACAACTGACAAGTTTTGTTTCTGGTTATTCATTTGATACCTACCACTTTAAAACTGAAAAGTGATATGTTGACTTCAATTCGTTAACAACGGCATCTACAATAAATATATGGTATGCCTGACAGATATCCTTTTTCAGTAACTGCTATAAAAACAAGCCTGATAGACTCAAAATTCCTATGGAAAAATTAATCATAGTGGATTAAGAGGAAGCATTTTATGGTTTCCACAGACATTCTTTCCAGAGTACCTGGCCACAGTTGAGTTTTCTTAGTAATATAAGAAAATATTAACTAAAACTCAACACAGGTAAAAGCAAAACCTGAGAAGAAAGAAAGAGCATAGAAAAGAAGGAATAAGAGCTCAACCAACCCCCCAAAGTAAGTGAGATATGAAGTAGCTGTTGAGGAATTCCAGACTTGAGAAGTCCAACTTCTCTGAAATGATGTGGTAGAAAGTTGAGAACAGGTAATTATCCACCCAGGAGAGTAAGTATTCTCGAAAGGCCACACATGGAGGGATGGCAGAGTTCTTCACAATGGAGAGCGCATTTGGTACAAATAGTATGAAGTTTGGGGAGAGACAGGAAAGAGGATATCTTAATACCATAACTTTCTCCCCAAATCTTGCTCCTCCTTTCTGTTCTTCCAAAAGAATTGCATTTCATTTTTTATAGGACTTGAGGAGTGATTTGTGTGCCTCTCCTAAAGGAAGAAGAAAGCCAAAAGTAGATTCCAAATTGGCCACTAACTCACCAAGTGACCCTGAGTAAGCCACTTAAATTCCTTTAGGCCTCACTTCCTACAGCTGTAAATGACATGGTTGAACTAGATTAGCTATTGGGACCATTTCAAATGTACGAATACATAATTTTAGTTATTCTCCACAAATAACTGTGGACAAGTCTAAAAACACTTCTCAAGACCGAGCTGAAGGTGAAAAGCGAAGGGTTCATGGTCTCATATGATCCAGGTTCAAAATGAGCTTCTTCAGCGGACCGGTACAAGGATAGAGGGGTTCCATTTTGAACAAGACTGCTACGGACCCAGCAAAATAGCCTAGCTATTTTGGAACCTGTGATATTATTCCCTCTGCCCACTACAAAATAGTCAGACTTGGAAAAACAATCATAATTTTTAGGAACAGTATCAAAATTAAGCCCATCCTAAGGGAAAGACAGTATCCTGGATGGGATCCTGGAACAGAACATGAGCAATAACAGAAAAACTGATGACACCTGCAAGAAGTATGTAATTTAGTTAACAGCTAATACCAGTGTTAACGTCTTAGTTTTGACAAATATATATAATATGTTCATATTACAGGATGCTGGGGGAAGTGTTTATGGGAACTCTTTCTACCATTTTGTAACTTTTTACTAATTCTAAAATTGTTCAAAATTCTAGACAAATTAAAAACACCACTGGCAATTATTACTTTCCTTAGGTTGATCTACTCATGTGGCATTTAGTTTAGCAGATTTTTTTAAACACTCTTATCTAGTACTTAATCATCTTCCTTTATGTTTGCTAGATTAATTGAATCCTTCCACATTTTATTATGTGAAGTCTCTATCTAATTCACAGTCTCCAGCACTGAGGCATGCAGAGGAGAGTAAATGTTCAATATTTCTTAACCACATGAAGAGAGTAAGAGCTGTGTATCTCTTAACAGTACAAAGCAGTGATGTCCAATGCACATATGGTGTGTGAGTGAACAAAGTTACTGTTTATAAGAGAAATGGCTGCCCAGTTGACTTGATTTCCCGGGAGTTTGCGTATTCTAAATGCCTAGTGGTCTGCTGTGCAATCAAAGATAGGGAACTTGGCCATTAGTGATGAGAAGAACAAGGCCCTAGAATTATCTTTGGACCAGTTATACTATACTTTTCCTTTGTCCACATTTGTTTTCTTTTTTTTTTTTTTTTTAATTTTTTTTTCAACGTTTTTTATTTATTTTTGGGACAGAGAGAGACAGAGCATGAACGGGGGAGGGGCAGAGAGAGAGGGAGACACAGAATCAGAAAGAGGCTCCAGGCTCCGAGCCATCAGCCCAGAGCCTGACGCAGGGCTCGAACTCACGGACCGCGAGATCGTGACCTGGCTGAAGTTGGACGCTTAACCGACTGCGCCACCCAGGCGCCCCTGTCCACATTTGTTTTCTATACATCTTCCTGACGGCACAATATAGTTCAATCTTGCAAATGATTTTCAAAAATCACAACTTCATGCAGCCTGCAAATGGGCAATATTCCCAGTAGCATTTTCTGGGTTCCTCACTCCCCTCTGCTTACACTCTTCCACTGCTCTATGAAACATTAATAGTGATGAAAATAACAGAAAACTAATAGGCCCTCCACTTCACACAAATTCCAGGGAAAAACTCAAACAGGAAGCCACAAGTCGCTTTTATCTTACAATGTATACTTCATTTGCTTTGACTTCTTAGTTCCCCTTCGTCTGTCTTGATACTCTTCAAAGAAGTAGAAAAGACCATGCTTATTTTTATGGCTCAGTTTAGAAGATGTGTGGCTTCCATGTGGGAGCGGTGATGATAAAAAGGTAGGTGGGATACAGCAGGGTGTAGTGTGGTAACTTCTGAACCTCCTTGTTCATGCTTCTCAAAAAGAAATATGTTTTCATATATCACAGTACACACACATTAAAGTTTCATGATGAAACACCCTGAATTCACACAGCATACTCTGATGTTTTCTACTCTACTTAGTTCTCTATTTCACCAAAACAAAAATCCTAGTTGTAACCAACTGACATAACTGGAAACTCAGTTTGTAAAACCCTGAGGAGTAGAAATAAGGTTCTAGAATTTTGTACAGACTATTCCATACTCAATCTGGTTCTGACAATTATCAATGAAACCCTAAACTAGATATTCTCTTAATCTCTTTGCACTTAGCTTTCTCACCTGTAAAACCAAAAAAATAATAATAAGCTTATTTTACATGGTGGCTTTGAGAATTTCAGCAATAATGCACATAGAAGTATTAGGCACATAACAAATGTTTTCTCTCTCACACACACACTCTGCTTAATAATTTTATATTAGTTGAATTCCCCTTGAAACAAATAATATCAGGAGTAGACTGAGTTCTTCGCAGTGCCATATTTTTAACTGGACTCACCCCGAGGATTACAGAGCAGTCTACTGTCCAGCAAAGGGAGGAGAGGGAAGTGACAGGGAGATTTAAGGCCTGGACTCCAGGGCCTTTCTGGGAACATCTGTGGTCAACAGGGTGGCTCCGAACAGGTGGGTAAATTCTGGGCATGTAGTCAAGCTACATGTCTAAGCCTAGAGAGCAAGGAATGTACAAATGGTTTCCCTCCCCTCCCTGGCCTCCCCGTCTGTATCACCTCTGTTTGTTTATCCACAGACATCCCAGACAACATGAAGGGGATCTGATATAAGGTGTTGGCTTCATTCATCTGCACCTGTGCAGAAGCATTAGTTAATGTCTCACTGAAGTGCTCCACATGTTTCTTCTACCTCAAGCCGGATTAGTGACGACATTCTCACATGCTCCCTTAATCCTGCCCCCCCCCCCCCCCCCCCGCTAAATCCTTTACAAGCCCCTCCCTCCATTGTCCCTCCTATCCATCAAGAGCTCAGTGAAATCCCTTGGCATGTACATCTTTTCCTGAGCCCATTTACAAAGAAGCCCTGTCTTTGCTGTTATTTTCAATCTCCACTCTCTTTCCCTCTTTGGGTTTGAGTGGGTGTGTGTATTTGCGTGTAGAGAGGACAAATGGGGTGGAGGTAGTCAGTGAGGGGACAGAGGGGTACAAAGTTGTACCGATGGTGAGGATTTGAGAATGGCGTGGGGAAAACTCAGATAAAGGTGAGGATGGCTGGGAGAGCTCATCCAGTGGGGCAAGCATAGATCCCGATAGTTTTTCTACAATTTTATTATATGTCTGCAGACATGAACTGGACTGAATTTAATCCATAATAGAGACAAGGATCAGTGTGTCCCAACAATACTGTAATCCTAAAAATCTGCTGTTTTTATATCCAGAACAACTGAAATAAAAAAGTGGAACTGCTGTCTAGAGAGGTAAACTGGTCCTAAATCCTCCACCCCTCCCCCCTTGGAGGGGATTAAGCACTTCTCAATTAATTCAACTACTCTGGTATTTTCCAGTCTTATCATTATCACCACCCTAGGGAGAAAAAAAATGAATTTAGACTTTGATATTGTAAATAACTTTATGCCACAAATTAATTAAAATAACTTACAGTTAAGTTCTATTTAATATTTTTCCAATGAGACAAATGAAACACCAAGGAATAACATCTTGTTGGACAGGGCTGAGGTTTAGACCACTGTAATGGTCCAACATTTTGTTCACCCACCACGAACCAATTTTTGCCCCACTTGGGGCAATATTGCCTCTGTCAGGAAGCCATGTTCTACTCTGCTCTGTTGTATGTATTGACCTCCAATTTGAGATGTTCATTCTTGAGATCCTTTCCTATTCCCTGGAGAAAGCTGTAGATAAAGTCAGTAAGTGATAATACATGGCTACTTAGGAAAAAGTGGTGTCACTTCATTGTCTTCAGAAACTTCTCAAATTTTTATACTTAGGCTTCAAATAATTATTGTCTTCAGTTCTTATTGTCTTCTTATTTTCAAATGAAAATATCTCTAATTTTTATAACTATTATGTATACTTATTACAAAAGATGTTGAGACTAAATAAAGTTATAAATAAACCACTTCAATCATGATTTCGTTGTACACTTTAAAATAAATCCAGGTTTTACACACATAATCCCAATAGGTACATTTTAAAAAAAGGAAATGAATCATACATTTAAATATTTTCCTGTAATCATTTTGCTCTCATTTTAAAACATGTCACAAATACACTTTCATGAGAGTAAAACAGATCTGGATTTTTAATGACAGACTAGTTTTTCATTAGGCAAATACATCATAAATTCATTAATCAATCACCTATTGGGAGATATTTACATTGTTTCTAGTATTTACTATAGTAAAAATATTCTATGAGGAATATCACCTCAGACGTATGAGGGGTATCAACTTGTACATCACAACATCTGCACGTCTTTGCCTACTTGACCCATTATTTTCTAAGAATGTATTCCTAAAGGTAGGACTGAAGGCTCAGGGCACCTGGGTGGCTCTTCTGGTTGGGCGGCTGACTCTTGATCTCAGCTCAAGTCATGATCTCACAATCTGTGAGTTGAAGGCCCAAGTCATGCTCAGCACTGACAATGTGGAGCCTCCTTGGGATCCTCTCTCTCCCTCTCTCTTTCTGCCCCTCCCTGACTTGGGCTCACACACTCTCTCTCTCTCACTCTTTCTCTCTCAAAATAAACTTAAAAAAAAAAGAAATGCTGGCTCAAAAAGAATTTAAAAGTTAAAACACAAGTTAAAGTTGGTACATATTGCTATACTGCCCTTCTGTCTTGTTGCTATGGATCAAAATCGACATTGACTGTGCTCTTAAATTTTATATAAATGACCTCATAGTCACTGGCTCATATTTGAAAACCTTTTTATTCAATATAATTATTTGAGCTCTACAGCTGTTGAGATATAAAATTAATTCATATACTTATCAATTGTTGTAGAATATTGTTCATCTGAACCCCATTATATCTAAGCTTTTATTGGTGTGCTTTTAGATTCATTCCAATTGTTTGCTATCACAAATAATGAACATTCAAATATATATCTCCTTGCACATGTGTGAAAAGGTTACTGTATAGAGTATACCAATCCCGAGAACCTCTGGGTCACTAGCGAGTACATATTTTGAATTTTGCTACATGTTACCAATTCATCTTCAGCAGAGCTCATGCCAAGTTTTACCCCAAATTCAGCAGGTGTGTTTTAGAATTCCTGCCTCTTTTTTTCAACCAACATTTGGTATGTTTAATTATTTTTATTTGGGTAAAATGATACCTTGATATTCTAATTTGACTTTTCCTAATTACTAGTGATATTAAATATCCTAAATATACTTTAAATGTGCTTATTGGCTTTCTATTTTCTTACTGATTTATGGAACTCTATTAATAACCTGGAAAATTTGGATTATTTTAAAGTTGTTTTTCTCTGCCACCAAGCAACAAAGATATTTTTCTGTAATTTTTCTTAAATGTTGTGATGCTGTATTTTTACTCTTAGGATTTTTTTTTTGTTATGATATCAGGTAAGAATCACACATAACGATATTTTTCATACTTTCCTAGCATCATCTATTGGATAATCATTCTCTTACTGATTTGTAGAACTACCCGTTGTTTTATTATAATACAGCAACTTCTCATATTTTTTGTGGGTTTCTTTCTTGGCTCATTATCTATTCATTTGCCTACTGCTTCTGACACTGTTTCAATGTCAATCAGCCCAATTACTATGGCTTTATAAATGCTTTTGATATTTGTTATTTATGTGAGTAAATCCCACTTGTGTTCTTTCTCATTGAAGTTGCCATGATTATTTTCTTGGAACTCTATTTTTTCATATAAGCTCTAGGACAATTTTGTTAAGTTCATGAAAAATTCCGTTATGATTTATTTCGGAACTGTACAGGTTGAAGCATATGGATTAATTGTGGGAACTACTGACATCTTTATTATATAAAGCCTTTTAATATAATAATATTTTTTCAGTTCTTTTTCCATGCTCTTCAATAAATGTTTATAATTTTCTCAAAAGTACATTAATAAATATATGTAAAAGTATATTTTAATAGTAATATATAATAGTAATATTAATAGTAATAAAATTAACAATTAAAACACCTAATAAACTATATTATTAATGATATACATTGATAATAAATTACCTATATATTATATATTTTTTCTTCAAACATATGGCCAGTTTTTGCCACCTTCGTATTAGTTTCTAAGGCTACTGTGAACAAAGCAACATAAACTAGATGCCTTTAAAACAACAAATAATGTATCATCTCACAGTTCTGAAAGTTATAAGTCCAAAATAAAGGTGTCACCAAGGCCATGCTCCCTGTGAAATCTGCAGAGGAATCCTTCCCTGTCACTTTCCTCCTTCTGGTGGGTTACCTGCAATCTCTGATGCCCCTTGGCTTACAGATGCATTGCTCTAATTTTCCACCTTTACATGGCTTTCTCCCTGTGTGTTTCTGTCTTCCTGTGGCTGTCTTATTATAAGGACACCGGTCCTGTTGAATTATGGGCCCACACTACTCCAGTACAGTCTTCTTTCCACTCATCCTATCTGCAATGACCCTACTTCCAAACAAAGCTACATTCTATGGGTTAGGACCTCAACATATCTGTTTTGAGGGGACACAGTTTAACCCATAATACTTCTCTTCCACAATCTCAGTCCAAGCCACAACAATCACCTGGAATGCTGAGAAGGTCTCCAAATCACTCTTTCTGCCTCCATACTGACTCCGTGCCTCACAGCTCACAGGCACTTACACACATACAAGTCTGTCCCCACATAGAACGCCAAATCATTTTCAAGTTTAACTTCATTTATATCTATCCCCTATTTTAAATCCTCCAATGGCTTCTCAGGACCAGAATAATAAAACCCAAACTTCTTACAAAGACCTATTGTTGGGCCCTACAGGATTGGGTCCTGCTGTCCAGACTCCTCTCATCCGTTTCCCTTTGGGCCTTCTGGTCTTTGGACTGCTGTTGGGACATTTCAAGCTCACTGCTGTCCTAAAGTCTTTGCCCATGCTAATCTTTCTCTTGGAATATTTCCCTCCTTCTGCTATCAGAAATGCGACATGTAATTATCTTTTCCTCTCTACCATATCCAATTTTCCCTCTCTGCTGGATTATTCCCAAATAACTTACAAAAAGACTTGAACATGGGAGAAAACATAAACGTACAGAAGACAAAGAAACCCACATCTCCTCCTTGATCCAGGTGGCACCTTATGTTTCCCTTCACTTTATGGCAAAACTCTTTGAAAGAGGTGTCTAGATTCAATACCTTCAGTTCTTGTCTTCCCATTCTTTTCCTCTTTCCCTTTGGAACTTTTCATTTAGAAAAGTCTAAAAATCACTCCTGTGCCCATCAACTTCAACAGTTTTTTAAATATATTTATATCTAAAAAATTCTGAGTATAGTTGACACACCATGCTACATTAGTTTCAGGTGTGCAGCACAGGGATTCACAACCCTCTATGTTACACTGTCTCAACACAACTGTAGCTGCCATCTGTCACCTCACAACACTACTACGGCACAAATGACTATATTCTCTGCGCTGTACCTTTCATCCCCTGACTTATTCATTCCTTAACTCGAAGCCTTACCTCCCACTCCCCTTCACCCATTTTGCCAACTTCAACAATTATCAATTGTGTCCAATAGTGTTGTGCTCTGGATTATTTTGAAACAAATGCCCCATATCATACAAGTTCATTGTAAATATTTTAGTATGTACCTCTGAAGATAGAGACTCTACTTAAAAAAAATCAGCTACAACATCTAAACAAAATTAGCAAAAGTATTTTAATATCGTCAAGTACTATCTGGTCTGTATTATTTCCCCAAAAGCATCAAAACAGAATTCTGTGTTCACTAAATGGCTGGTGTTGGCACTATTGCAGGATCTTTTTTAGTCCTGACCATGGCCTTGTTCCTACCTCTTCCATGGAATTAATTTTGTAATTTTGCTTACTTGGGGAGGGGAGCAGTTTACAAATATAATTAGGTACATTCGCTCTAATATGTGCACAAAAGGAAAAGTGCCATGAAGGTCTACAAGTATGAAAATACATAAAGAAGAAGAGATAATTAAAAGAATGGAAACTGTTCATAAAATGCATCATTCAGATAGTGAAAAGGCAACTCCCTATTTCAAGGATACTTACTATATCTGTAACTAATAAAACACTCATTTAGACAAAATTTTGTATAAATTTAGATTAGAATTTGTAAAAATTTAGATTTTTACGAATGAATAAAAAATGTACACAACATAAAAGTAAAAAAGAGAGAGAGAGAGAGAGAGAGAGAGAAAGTATTGAATAGAACAGGCCCTTTGCTGAAAAGGATACCCAAATGGCTCATTAACATAGGAAAGGGACTGAACTTCCTTAGCCATCAGAAAAACACAACTTAATTGCTAATATGAAAGGTTGAAATTTAAAAGACTAACGAAACGAAGTCTTGACAAAAATGGTGAGAAGCTCAAACACTATTCAAGGGGGTTTAAATAAAGTCTTTGGAAAACCAGAAATTTCTACTAAATCTGAATGTATGTATACCACTTGACCCAACCATTCCACTCCTCGGTGGATATTCACAGAAATACATTTGCAGGAGCACCAAAGCTTGTCACAATCTTCACTGCGCTATTTTTGCAATAGCAAAAAGACAGAAACAACCCAAATGTTCATTAACAGTAAAATGGACACATTTTGATAAAATCGTGTAATAGGATACTCTACAGAAATTGGAATGAATTTGCTGCTCTTAAAAAACATGGATAAAACTCATAGATAAAATACTGAAGAAAAGAAACCAGACACGAAACTCATACTATAAGATGATGTTTATATAATATCCAAAACTAGGCAAATCCTATCAATGGTGAGAAACACCAGGAGAGTGGATGCCTTTAGGGAAGGATTTGATGACTAGGAGAGGTTACCAAAGGAGCCCTTTGGGTACAGATAATGTTCTACTTCTTAAGGTGGTGCTTAAATGGATGTGTTCACATGGTGAAATGTGGGCTGTACATTTATCATTGTTCACTTTCCTTGCCTATATGTTACATTTGAATAAAAACTTAAAATGAAAATAAAAAGTAGTCCTGGTCTTTTGCAGGCAAGCACCAAGAATAGCAGGGGGGGAAAGACAGTAATTCTCAGCACAACAAAGACGATCATTTGCTAATGGAGAATGTGTTTTCTCTTTGGGGTTGGTTTAGACTAACATCCATCAACCTAAATGAATGCAGAGGGCATGGCCTTCAAAAACATGAGTGACAGTGTCAGGTATAAGGCAGTGTAGATTAAATGGGTAGCAATGTTTCCACACAAAACACAAAACCCAGTTACTTCCCCTTTAAAAACACTGTGCACATAACTCCCAGACCAATGGGTATCCACAGGCTACAATTGCTGGGACTATTTGGTCTGCAAGGATAAACAAAAACAAAAATATTTATGTCTTCACATGCCTTTTCTTTAACAGGTCTACTAGTATAGGAAATAGCAGGACTCTCTGTGATGCTTAAATGATGGGTATTGTAAAAGAAAATTCAACTGGAGAAGCTACAGTGAACCTGGTCCATAGGACTGGAGTCCATTTTTCTGGCTAGCAATCATGAGACTGTTCACCCTGTTGAAAACCAAGGAGCTATTTGACAATGCAGGATTTGGAAGGCAACAACGGATAGAAGTACTTCCTGTGGGAACAAGTATGTCTTCTCTTCAGAAGCCAAACTTGACTTCTGTTTTTAGGTTTGAAGAACTTGAGGGCATATCATCTTAGGATGGTGAACTAGAAGAGACCTTGGAGAAGCCAGGGGTCTTGGAATGATAAAGTAAAAGATATCCTGCTGATTAGCTCGTACCTTCTATCTATAGTAGGATGAGGAGATTTATGTTTTAACTCTGATATGTTTGGTAAATGAAAAAGAGCACCAGCCACAGAGTCAGAGTCACAGAGCTCTGTCACTTACTAGGTGCTGTGTGACTAAGTTACTAGACCTTTCTCCATCTATAAAATGACAAAGAATAACTCCCATGCTGAGTGAGGAGGCATGAATCGTAGTGCACAAAAGAGATTTCAAGAAGTATCACTTGTTTTCCTTAGAATCCACTTTGAGCCCGTCTCTATCCCAGGAAGAACTAGGTGGCCCACCGTAAGGGAGTCATCTGAAAGGGGTTTCATGAAAGGACTATTTTGAGAGCATGAGAAGAGTTGAGGAAATGAACGACAGAAAGCAGTGCAGGGTTTAACAACAGCACGAAGTCTGTGACTCCTCCTAAGCCCAAATGGTCAGGGCCAAAAAAATGTCACTGGGTCAGTGACACAACTGGAGCCATAAGAGAGGGGTTGATAAGCAGGATCTGTGGACCCAGGGACACAGCCACCACCAGCACAGAGGCCTATAGGAAGAGGGCTAAGACAACAAGTATCTGAATTCCACTCCTCCTGCCTTCATATATCTGCTACTGGCTTCCCACTGGCTGAATCCAAGGGGAAGTCAGAGGACAAGAGAAAGTGGGTGACAGAAAAGCAGTTGGCCTCCCATGATTCTAAACAGGGAAGACAAGAGCAGAGCAGATGCACATGTGGGACACACAAAGAGAAAGTCACTAGCAAATGACTTATTTTTGCCCCCATTCCCAGTCCTGCCATAATCAATTTTAGTCATTATTTGCCACCTGCCCCTACCCAATCCACAGGGGCTGGGCCAAGCTCCTGGGGTGATTCACAGTACCAAAATATTCAGCAGCCCCTGTGGTCAGTGATTCATACTAGCAACTTTGTTTTGTTAATGTTTATTTATTTTCGAAGGAGAGAGAGTGAGAGTGGAGGAGGGGCAAAGAGAGAGGGAGACACAGAACCTGAAGTAGGCTCCAGGCTCAGCACAGAGCCCAGTGCAGGGCTCAAACTCATGAACCACAAGATAATGACCTAAGCCAAAGTTGGACGTTTAATCAACTAAGCCACCCACCCAGGTGCCCCGATACTAGAAACTTCTGAGTGTCTATTATCTCAGCTCCCCAATGATTCCTTCAGGTCTAGTGGTCCAGGTGAATTCTCCATGCCATGACCCAGAACCTTTGAGGAAGCTACACTTCCCTATGGCCTGCATTTGGCCTCCATAGGTCATAATTATTTCCAGTGAAGGTCATGCCATCTTGCTAAGGCACACTCAAGAAACAAGTGTCCTCCAGCCTCTGGAACTACTAACCTTTGTCTACTTCTCAGTTTCTAAGCATCCTATCTATCTATCTATCTATCTATCTATCTATCTATCTATTATCTATGTGTCTATGTATCTAACAACCAAGGACAGAAGTTTTCCTTCTCCTTAATCCATCAGCCTTATCATAATCTATAGTAAGTTTGAGCTTTCCTAAAACACCCGGAAAATCTTATTTTTCCAGCAGCTTTTATAAGACAATGAGGTGCTGAGGACCTGCATTTAAACCTAGAATAGAAACATTCATCCTTTTCCTACCCCCCCCCACCCCACCCCACCTCACTTTTTTAAAGCCATGGCAGCATCTGTCATGCTCCTAAAACAGCTCCAGCTCCTTTCAGCCTCAGGGTATTCATATTTATTGTTCTCTCTTCTCAAACATGTCTCTAACTCAATACACATCCTGGTTCCTCTGCACACTTTGGCTCTCAGCACAAACGTCTTTTCCTCACAAAGGTCTTCTTCAGCAATCCTGTTTTAAAGTCTTATTTCTGCCAACATCTCAAACCATCTTGTACATTTATTTACTGGTTCATTATTTTTCTCCTGCAACTAGAGGTCTGTCCTGTTGATCTCATTATAACACTTTATGCTGGCCCAAATTCCCAGCACATAGTAGGACTTAATACATATTAGTTGGGTGGATGAAGAAATGAGTGGATGTATCAGTAAACCCATTTGGTGAAATGAATTATCATGAATTATCTTGCTCCACTGCCTTCCCTGGAGGGTTATTCTAAGGATCAAATGAGATAAATTACATGGAAAGGTTCAAAGTGTTCAGTGAATTTTTGTGTTATTCTACCAGTGGTGCCTTCTTGCTAGTCTGCTCCTGACACCAGGATTTTGAAGCCCTTAAGCATTCATCTTTATTTCCTCAGAAGAGAAATGGCATGTGGGCTCTTAGATAAAGCATGAGAAAAAAATCGAAGTGTTGTGGAAAATTATATATTCCCGTTCTTTTGAATAGGAAGGCTCTCAAACTGTTAGTTTCTAAGAGATGTAGCTTTAAGTACCATTATGTAGACAGAAAAAGCTGTATGGATATAATACACAGGGAAATACATATGTATATACATACATTTGCACAATATCTATATAGACATATAGAAATGAAAAATTTGGCAAGTACAAAACATAATAAAAATAATGAGAAAATAACATTCACAGTCTCTTCACCCAAAGACAACTGCTACTGATGCTGTGGTAAAATTTTCTGCCTCCTTTTATTTTCCCCTTCTTAAACTTAGGTTTTCTCACTTAGCTTTACAGTTTGTTTTCATACTATATTGCTTATAAGAACAATATAACTCACCAAGACTCTGGCTTCCCATTTTAGTCAATAACTGGAATGCTCTTATTTAGTGCTCACACAAAATAGAGTACGAACTTGCCTTGCCTTCTTCTTCTTTCTCTTCCTTATCCCCTTGCTCCCTCTCTCCAGTTCTCCCCAGTCCGGGGCAGTGGCATGTACTTGGAAGAATAGTTGATCTAGCAATGTTTGGTCTTAGCAGACTGCCATGTTGAGAATTTGCACTTGAGTAAACAGACCCCCCCTCCCAAATTATTATGACCCAGCCTTACCCAAGTCCTCGCTTAATCAAGCCATGAGCTGCTGAATTATATTCTCAGGATACCTATTTGTGTAGGAAGCAGAGGAAGAGGCAGGCGTCTGGAGCTGGGAAACAATAACCATAAAAGGCTAACATTTATGGAGCACATCCAATGTCCCAGGTGCTCTGCTAAATTTGTGTCTATGGCCTGTCTTGAAAAATTCTCTCAGAATTCCTTGGTGATGATTACTATTCCTTTTCTTCATTTGATAGATGAGGAAACTTAGAGAGGTTAAGTAATTTTCCCAAGCTCACCGTGTAGTAAGTGGTAAACCTGCAACTTGAACCCAGTGGTCTAACTTCAGAGCTTCAAGAGGAAAATGAACTCGGGGAGATGAAAACAACAACAACAATAACGGAAGAGAGATGAGTGCATGTGAAAACTGATTTTAGAAGAAGAAAAAAAGACAGTTTTGTACATTTTTATCCTTTCCTAAGAGCACAGACTTTATTTTCTCTCTCTAAAGAGATATTTATTTTAATAATAATATTTATTAGAGATATTTATTTTAATTAATCTAAGAGATTATTTATTTTGTCTCCATAATGGAAGTGCCCTATTATTCAGAATGAGTTAGGGGCACCAGGACATAAGGCATTTTATGAAATGTACCTTCCTCCTCCATTGCCAACTGCTCTGCCCCCTATTCCCACCAGCTTAACCAATTTTTGTGTTGGGACAAATTTTTTTTATTTAAATATAATTAACATACAGTGTCATAGTAGTTTCAGGTGTACAAACAATGGTTCAAAAATTCTATACATTACTGGGTACTCAATGTAAGAAGCCTCTTAATCCTTTTTATCTATTTCACCCAACCCCCACCCACCGCCTCTCTGGCAGGCACCAGTTTGTTCTCTGTACTTAAAAATGTGGTTTATCCTTGGTCTCTTTTTTTCTCTGTTTCTTCAACTTATACAACTCAATGCCACACAAACAAATAAGCTGATTTAAAGATCGGCTGGATATGCCTCTTCCAAAGAAGACATAAAAATGGTCAACAGACACACGAAAAGACGCTCAACATCACTAGTTAACAGGGAAATGCAAATCAAAAAGGGTAAGAAGATATCACCTCACACCTGTAAGAATGGCTAAACTCAACAACACAGGAAACAACGGGTCTTGGTGAGGACTTGGAAACAAAGGTACTTTAGTACACTGTTGGTGGGAATGCAAGCTGGTGCAGCCACTGTGGCAACCAGTGTGGAGGCTCCTTAAAAAAATCAAAAAGAGAAATACGGTATGATGCAGTAATTCCAAAGGGAAAGAGCCGCGCACCTCTGTGTTTATTGCAACATTATTTACAACAGCCAAGATGCAGAAGCAACCCCAGGGTCCATCCATAGATGAATAGATAAAGATGTCATACACACACACACACACACACACAAATGTTGGAACAAATCTTATCTGAGCAGTCATGAGGGTTCTCCAAACAGATGAAAAGGACAAGGATTTCTTTTTCCTTCTTATTACTTTTCACAGATTCAATGAAGTCTTACCATTTCCAGGTTGATTAAAGTAAAACAAAACAAAACAATTATTCTTGTCAGAAGTTTGCTTCTTGTGGCACTTAAGGAATTCAGATGGTGTGGCAAGGCTTTTAAAATTCCTTTATTGTTGACACCCCTTCTGATGACTGATATGCTGTCAGAGTTCCATCTGCAAGCTGAGACCAAGAGTTCTGCACAGGCAGCAGGGCTCAGCAGTTAGGCAACTTGCCTTTCTACTTAGTGCAGGGCTGTTTGCGTCACCCCAGGACCACTCTGATGGCAAATTTAAGAGAAATTCTAAGAAAAGCATACACATAAAGAGCAGTGGCACCTGTTCCAAAATACCCACAAAAGGTGACTAAATACACACAAACACTTGAGCTCACTAATTCAGTGTCTCCCTCACCCTCTAAAGATCTCTGATTCTATCTGTCTGTCTCTCTTTCACACACACACTCTTGAAGTCATATACAGTAAAACCTTGGTTTGTGAGCATAATTCGCTCAGGAAGTATGCTTGTATTTCAAAGCGCTTGTAACCCAAAGCGCTTGTATATCAAAGTGAATTCCAAGAACCATTTGCTCAGTTATAACCATGTGACATTTGGTGTCACGTACTTCTCGTATTGCGAGACGAGTCATTTTTTTAATGTTTATTTATCTTTGAGAGAGACAAAGGATGAGTGGGGGAGGGGCGGAGAGAGAGGGAGACAGAATCCCAAGCAGGCTCCAGGCTCCGAGCTGTCAGCCCAGAGCCTGACGGGAACCTCAAATCCATGAATCCTGAGATCATGACCTGAGCCAAAGTCGGACGCTTAACTGACTGAGCCACCCAGGCACCCTGTGACATCACTCATTTATGAAGTTAAATTTTATTAGACATGTTTGCTCATCTTCCAAACACTCCCAGAACAAGTTACTTGTAATCCAATATTTTATTTTGTTAAAGTAAAAACACCATTTGTTTAAAATACTCATATCCTACCTTTACTAATTTTCTTTCTTCTTTTAAAAATATGTTTAATCCAGATATTTCGTCACTATAGAGTGTGAATTACATGCTGTAGACAGCCTCAGAGGAGAAATGAGTGTATCTGTAGCCATATCATAACCATACATTTTTACAAAAATAATTTTATGTAAGCTCTGTGTCCAACATGGGTCTTGAACTCACAACCCAGAGATCAAGAGTCACATGCTCTACTGACTGAGCCACCCAGGTGCCTCTATAGCTGTATCTTTGTATAATTATTATTTTTTAATGTGTAAGCCTTCCTTGCTATCTCAGATACATATGCCAAATTTCTAACTCTGAAGCTTTTGTTCAACCTGCCCATAAAGGCAGAAGACATTCTCTATTATGTGTATGAATCTCTTCTTGATTCTTATGCATGATTTAAAATCCAAGTCTTTCTTGGTGTGTATATATATGCGCACACACACACATGTGTGCGTCATGTTTTCCCAAGGGACCATATGTTTGGGGAGAACAGAATTCCACTGTATCACTCCTTACTCTTATATAGCTTCACAACACAAACATTATTCCTACAGGTAGAAGCCTGGTGTAATGCTGCTAGCCAGAAAGGATTCAATTATTAGTTTCAATTTTTTTTTTAACGTTTATTTATTTCTGAGACAGAGAGAAAAGAGCATGAGTAGGGGAGGGGCAGAGAGAGAGAGACACAGAATCCGAAGCAGGCTCCAGGCTCTGAGCTGTCAGCACAGAGGCCAATGGGGGACTCGAACTCACAAACCATGAGATCGTGACCTGAGCCAAAGTCAGTTGTTCAACCGACTGAGCCACCCAGGTGCTCCAAGGATGCCATTATTAGTACCTGTCTCATCTGCTAAGGCCAGCACTGTTAGGGAATTCAGTTCCGTGGAAAACATGCCACTGAGATTTCTCAGATGGGTTTTGTTAGAACATAACATCTATACTGAAAATAAAAGTTCCCTCAGTGATCCTCTGTGTTTCCCCAGTTAGTCTAATAGTTAGTGCCGGTGACGTCAATTTCAGTGAGTTCCAAATGCTATTTTAGGAAGTAGGTGACCCCTCCATCTTGCACAGATGGTGCGCAGGGTAGAAAAAGGGAGTGACAACTGTCATGGGAAGTTTTTTTTTTTTTTAATTTTTTTTTTTTAACGTTTATTTATTTTTGGGACAGAGAGAGACAGAGCATGAATGGGGGAGGGGCAGAGAGAGAGGGAGACACAGAATTGGAAACAGGCTCCAGGCTCTGAGCCATCAGCCCAGAGCCTGACGCGGGGCTCGAACTCACGGACCGCGAGATCGTGACCTGGCTGAAGTCGGACGCTTAACCGACTGCGCCACCCAGGCGCCCCCATGGGAAGTTTTTAATGGTGTTTTTCTGATTGCATTTTGACACTTCATCTCTAACACAGTCTCTGTGAAAAATAGTGACAGATATTTTTGAAATTCATACTACTTTTACTGCTTTCTTGATGTATAATTTATTAATAATATAATTTGCATAGAATAAACTGCAGATATTTAAAACATACACTTTGATTAGTTTTACATATGTATACACCAGTGAAACCATCACCATAATCAAGATACCAAAAATATCCATCACTTCCAAAAGTTCCCTTGTGTACTTTTTCAGTCCATCCCTACCTCTGTCCCCATCCCCAGAAGCATTTTGTCACTACATATAAGTTTACATTTTCTGGGATTTTATATAAGTGGAATTATACATGAGTGTTCTATTTTTAGTCTGACTTCTTTCACTAAGCAAAATAATCTTGAGATTTCTCCATGTTGTTTTATGTATCTATAGTCCATTCTTTTTAAAAGTTGAATAGAATTCCATTGTATGATGCACACCATTTTGTTTATTCAATCACTGGCTGATAGACACTTTGATTGTTTCCCGTTTAAAGCCACTATGAACTTTTATGTCCAAATATTTGTGGTGACATAGGGTTTCATTTCTCTTGGGTAAATACCAAGGGTAGAATTGCTGTGTTATAGCATAGTTGTACGATAGCTTTAGAAGGAAAGAACCAAACTGGTTTCAAAGGCAGCTGTATCATTTTACATGCCCACCAACAATGTTTTGACAGTTCTAGTTGATCTACATTCTCACCAACACTGGGTATTGTCAGTCTTTTTCACTTTAGCCATTCTCAAGAGTATGAAATGGTGTTTCCTTGTGGTTTTATTTGTATTTCCCTGATGACTAGACAAATTGACCACCTTTTCATGACTTAACGGCCATAAATCTTCTTTTGTGAAGTGTCCGTTTATATCTTTGCCTATTTTTAAAATCTTTATTTTTGACAGAGAAGAGAGAAGGAAAGAAAGATTGCATGAGTGGGGAAAAGGTCCAGAGAGAGAGAGAAAGAGAGAATCTTAAGCAGGCTCCATGCTCAGCAGTGTGGAGCCTGATACAGTGCTCGATCCCATGACCCTGGGATCATGACCTGAGCTGAAATCAAGAGTTGGACACTTAATCCACTGAGTCACCCAGGTGCCCCATCTTTGCCTATTTTTTATTAGAATTTCCTTCTGCTTATTCTTGACTTGTAAGAATACTTTATGTATTTATTCCAAATACAAGTCCCTGATTTATGTATTTGTCATAATAGGATTAAAAACTTACTTTAGAGTATGTTTCACTACAATTGCTTGATCAGAGGTCAGAAATATTGATGAACAAGTAGAGGTTTTAAAATCATTCACTACATTTTTATGTGGTACCTTCTAAGTACCAAGAACTCTGTAGGCCCTGGTAAAAGAAACACTCCTGAGAAAAATACTTCCTTTTAAGGAGCTCCTTGTTAAAGAGGAAACTAAGACATTAAAAAACATAAATCTACAATACAAAAAAGATTCTATTGGGAGGGGAGAAGAGGGAGCTGTGAAGTCGTTCTGCCTTAACATAGAGGTCAAGGAAGATTTTGAGAAGGGATGCCATTTGTATTGGGCATCTAAGGATAAAAAGAAGTGCACCACATCCAAAGACTATGTAAAAAGAGTATAATCACAGTGAGATATTACATTAACATAGAATGATGAAG
Organism: Prionailurus bengalensis; assembly: GCF_016509475.1. Taxonomy (NCBI): domain Eukaryota; kingdom Metazoa; phylum Chordata; class Mammalia; order Carnivora; family Felidae; genus Prionailurus; species Prionailurus bengalensis. The sequence goes on from NC_057359.1 coordinate 9,626,259, forward strand.
CATTTATTATTTGCATGGGAACATCTTAAACAAAAATGATACACATCACAGTAGGAATCCTGGATCATCTGGAAACAGCCCTACCAACATCAGTTGCGATGGGATTGCATTTCCCTAAAGCAGGGGTATCTTTATAGGAAAGGTACATGTTCCCTGGTCCCTAGATAACTGCCTTGTATTAATTAGTACTCAGTAAGTATGCTAAATAAGTTTAATATTAAGTAAATAACTGTTCAATTGAATTAACTAAATAAATGGATGTTTTAGCTCACTGGAGGGATTCAAAGATGATACAACAGAGACTTATTTTTACAAACTGGTAAAGTAGACAGGCCCTGTGCCATGAACATAGTGGGCATGAATGCAAATGGGAAAAAAAAAACGTTCCCCCTTGCTAAAGCTTCCCTGGAGTTTCCATCCAGGGGGAAATAATTGTAGCCCCTGCTATTCTGCTATAGCAGTTTAGTCTTACCAGGTGATAAATGTCATCTTTCTATACAGGACTGTTTTGTTACAGACTGAGAGCTAATGCAGATAGGGAGCATATCTGTTCATCTTTGCATTTCCAGTATTTCTTGCAAATAGCTCAGTTCCTGGCATGCTTTAAATATTCCACAAATGCCTACTGTTTGGGGAGAAAATTAAAAATACTTAAATATAAAACCATGCTTAAACTAATCAGTGTCCTATTAGATGTACATACAATGTTCTGTGAAAGGTCAAAGGAAGAAGTGAATAATTACATCAGGCTGGGATGAGGTAGCATTAGCAAGAGCTCTTAATGGAAGGGAAGGATTTGGGTAAGGTGTGATACAAAGAAAGAGAACTTCAAGTAAAGGAAACAGAGTGAGCAGAAATGGACACGGACAGAGTTTCTACGTTAAAAGAGCCCAAATGGATTAGGCCAGCCCTAAGGATTCATTCATTAATTGATTCATCAAACAAATACATATTCAGCACTAAAGGGAATTGAAGGCCATGAAAACACTTTGGCAGGGAAGAATGCCTACCCCTACAGACTAAGCAAGCAAGCACACTGGTTTGCCAAAGCTCCACAGTTGCCAAAAGTAGACAAGGTTCAATGGATCCAAACCCATTACCCATGGCACAGCAAAGAGCAGTAGCATCTGCATGGTTGTGGTGGTTCCCCTGACCCAAAGTCCCCCTGTCCCAAAGATGTCATGCAACGGACACACATGACAGCTACACGCACAGTGGGTTATGGTACCACACGGGCACCCACAGCTCAAGGCTCAGCACATTTTGTAGCAAGAAAGCAAGAAGTCCCACTCCTCCAGGGAGCAAGCCATCTCAGGCAGTGAGGATACAGCTGCCTTGACCTACTTACCTGCCCATATAACTAGCTACAGGAGTGGCTCAAAGGCAGAGGATGGTTAGGCTTTGCAGCTGACATACTCAGTAAAGATATGCAGGGATCTACCTGGCTCACAGTGGATGGCCTCCCTCAACCTACATGAAGGCCAGAGTAGAAGTCTGGCTTTTCATCTATAGGTAATAAAGACTTGCTAGAAAGTTCTGAGCAACCAGAAGATTAGAGAAGGGCTGCCCTTAGGAGTGGAGAGGAGGAGCCCAGTGAGAGAGCTCAGTTAGAAAGGGGCTGTGATGGGTCACTGTTCAGCAGAAGCACGGGAAAGGAAGAGGGAGGAGAGATTTCACAGCAGTTCCAGGTTTCCTGCAGGTATCTGGCTTGTGATGGTGCTTAGTGTGAGAAAAGTAAAGGGCACAGGATAAAGGGTGAATTGGGGAAATTGGGGCCACGTGGAAATGTGTGGAGGCTGGAGAGAAGAAAGGAGGTGGGAAGAAGAAATGACAGGTCTATAAGTCAGTAAGACTAAAACCACGAGTTATCCAAGCCACGCTATTTTATCCCCTTACAGTTCTAAGGCAGGTAGACATCTGGCCTGATATCATCCTGGGAAGCTGATGCAACAGCTCAGACTTCAGCTTCGGCCTTGCCCACGTGCCCTGTGATGTGTAGTTCTTCCACGTCCAGCCACTTCCCCACCAGTCGAAATCCCCCTACTAAGCAATGTAGCACACAGAACCCTTGAGAGCTTCAAACGTCAATAAGGCTGCCTTAGGGTCATGCCACCCACTCAGTGTGGTGGATTTTTCTGTCCTGGCCTTAAAAGTATTTTATTTTTCCATTCTTGGCACTGTCGGACCAAGAAAACAGATATTCCTGTTTGCCTCTTATTTGGTTGTTTAGGTTTTGTTTTGTTTTGTTTTGTTTTGTTTTGTTTTGTTTTGTTTTGTTTTGTTTTCTTTTGTGTCTTTGTCCCTCTGCTGGTGAATCTGTCTTTTAACAGTTTCATTTGTGGCACTCTAAAGAGTGAATCTGGGAAATGGTTTTCCCTATTCACATGGAAATTACAGAGCCATTCGCCATCACTTAGGAGCTGACAGGTGAAACCCACAGCAGAGAATTATTCTACAGACAATGAGGACTCTAAGAGGGCCTTGCATCCTATTTTTATGCTGTCCTTATTTTTTAACAACAACAACAACAAAAAAAATCTGGCAATTGGAATTTAAAGTGGAAGATTAAACAGTATTCGTCATAATAAACACAGATGGGGAGGACTTTTCCGTCCTTCACTTTGCCTGCAGGAACTTGCACAACTGCAATGCTTTTGTATTTTCCTACACAAGAAAGAACTAAAGTCAGGGCATTTAATTTTGACCTTTAACTATTTCAGGACTGTCTTTCTTGAAGAGTCTTAGCAAAAGTCTTACTTTTAGGTACCTACACTAGATTGATTTCTCTGAGATGGGGAAACAATGTCTAAGGGACTCCTTTTTTCAGAATGTAGGGAAGGTAATAAGATACATGTCATGTCTTAGCCATTATTTGGTACAGTTTATCAAAACTATACCTATTAAGAAATGAGCACTTGGGGCGCCTGGGTGGCGCAGTCGGTTAAGCGTCCGACTTCAGCCAGGTCACGATCTCGCGGTCCGTGAGTTCGAGCCCCGCGTCAGGCTCTGGGCTGATGGCTCAGAGCCTGGAGTCTGCTTCTGATTCTGATTCTGTGTCTCCTTCTCTCTCTGCCCCTCCCCGTTCATGCTCTGTCTCTCTCTGTCCCAAAAATAAATAAACGTTGAAAAAAAAAAATTTAAAAAAAAAAAAAAAAAAAAAAAAAAAAAAAGAAATGAGCACAAATAGTCCCGAGTGAGAGAAAGATCTAGAAGATCTGCATTTTATTCTGAGTAGCAGCACTGACCAGCCCCTGGCAAATCGGTTAATCCTTCTGACCTTCGGTTTTCCTCTGTCTTCAAGTGGGAATAAAACTACTTGGCCGTCTGCTTCACAGGAGCACTAAAGGATCAGAAGAGGGAATATAAGTGAAGTGCTTTGAAGGATTGTGAAATTGATTTCCAGGAACTCTAAAAACTGAAGGTGATAATGCCTGTTTTATGTACTTTACTGCAAAAAAAAATTATTTTAGGTTTGTGTTGTACTCCTGAAGTAAAACACATTCGGCTAGTTCTGAAAATAATTTTTTCCTAAGTGAATGATAGGACGGAAGTCCAAGAAAAAAGAGAGGTCACTGCTGTCCTTTTCCAATATTAATTTTCTAGGTGGTGGGTAGATCCAAAAATAACCCAGAGGAGAAACAGAGAGAGGCTAATGGATGTGCATGAGTGCTGGGAGGTAAGAAGCATGCAGGGATTAATCTCTGGACTTGCAAAAAGGTAAGAGGATCATCTTGTTTGCCCGATTAAGGCATTATTAGGTGTGTTACTGTCTGACATACCGAGACACCAAAATTCATAAATGTTACATTAACAATCCTTTATTTGAAAATGAGGGCATGAGGTCTTTTTTCCCCCCAGTTCTTTCTGTTACCCTTCAATTTCCCCATGGGTCCACACTGAACCAGATTTGAGACTGCCCATCTATAAAAGAGAGTGTTTGCAACATGTTGCATAGTTAGGAGAAAATAAATAGACCTGAAAATAGACCTGAAAATAAATATTCTTGATTTAAGCTTCCATTTGGCCACACTGTCCCTTGCTGTGGAGAGCAAGATTACAAAGGGATTACAAAGGAGTCAAACTTAACTTTGAGGGTCATAGATATGTTGGCAATCTTTATGGCCATGATTATCTCACAGACTCATTCATATGTCAAAACTTATACATTCTACACTTGTTCAGTTGATGCATATGTATCTTAATAAAGCTATTGACAGTAATATCACAATTTTTAAAAATAAAAAGTTATGTAACATTACATATCACACCTGTCAAAGTGGCTAAAATCAAAAGCCCAACAAACAAGTGTTGGTGAGGATGTGAAGAAAAAGGAACCCTTTGCAAACTGGTGCAGCCACGGTGGAAAACAGCGTGGAGGTTCCTCAAAAAATTAAAACCAGAAATATCATATGATCCTGTAATTCCACTCTTGGGTGTTTACCTAAAGAATATGAAAACACTAATTCAAAAAGGTATATGCACCCCTATGTGTACTGCAGCATTATCTACAATAGCCAATTATGGAAGCAACCCAAATGTCTATCTATAGATGAATGGATATTACACAGCCACAATGGAATCTTCCACAGCCACAAAAAAGAATGAAATCTTGTCATTTACAACAACATGGATGAATCTAGGGGATATCATGCTACGTGAAATAAGTCACAGAGAAAGACAAATACCATATGGTGCCAATTATATGTGGAATTTCAGAAACAAAACAAGGAAAAAAAAAAGAAACAATCCAAAAAACAGACTCTTAACTAGAGAGAACAAACTGATGGCTACCAGAGGGGAGGTGGCGGGGGGTGGGATGGGTGAAATAGAGAATGGGGATTAAATAGCACACTTAACACGATGAGCACTGAGGAATCCATAGAACTCTTAAATCACTATTTTGTACACCCAAAACTAATATAATACTCTATGTTAATTATGCCAGAATTAAAATTTTTAAGAAGCTATATAACTTTATAATAAATTATTCTTGGGTGCCTGGGTGGCTCAGTCGGTTGAGCGTCCGACCTTGACTCAGGTCATGATCTCATGGTTCGTGAGTTCGAGCCCTGCGTCGGGCTCTGTGCTGGCAGCTCAGAGCCTGGAGCCTGCTTCGAATTCTGTGTCTCCCTCTCTCTGTCTGCTCCTCCCCCACTCATGCTCTGTCTCTCTCGCTCCTTCAAAAAATAAATAAATAAAAAACATTAAAAAATATATAATGAATTATTCTTAGAGGGAAGTCAGTAAGACTATTATTTTTTCATCTAGTGACATGTAAGTTTTCTTTACCTTTTAACAATTTAAAGCCATTCTTAAATGATATTTTATTTACCAAAACTTATTTTTCTTTTACATTTATACTAGTTGTCTCCTGTTGCCCATTTGAGTGACTGATTAGTCTATTAGTTTTCTCTTGTTGCATAACAAATGACCAAACATTTAGTGACTTACAGAAACATGTACTGTCTCATAGTTTCTGTAGGTCAGAAACCCAGGCATGGCCTCAATGGGTTCTCTACTCAGGATCATACAAAGCTGAAATAAAGTGAATAGCCAGGGCTACAATCCCCTCCGGAGCTGAGAGCCCCTCTTTCCAAGTTCATTCAAGTTGTTGGGAGAATTCAGTTTCTTGTGGTTGTAGGACTGAAGTCCCATTTTCTGTCTGTCTGTCACCTGGAAACCATTCTCGCATCCTAACTGTATAGCACCCCCCCCCCATGAACAGTAGACAAATGGGACTTTTTGTTAATTCCAAGTCCACAGCAGCTGCTCCTGTGTCTTTTAAGCATATACTTGATTGTATCAGGCACAGCCATGAAAAACTCCTTTCTGATTAACTGCAAATCAGTTTATGAGGAACCTTCAATTACAGTCTACAAAATCCTCTTTTCTTTAAACTGTATGGTAATCATTGCAGTGATAGCCCATCATATTCACATTCCCTGCTCTCACTCAAGAAGAAGGGGTTATGTACAGGGCATGTGCACCAAGGAGCAGGAATCTTGGAGGCCATCTTAAAATTCTGCCTACCCAAATTATTTGTAACTAAAGCAAGATTTTACACTTTTTTATACAAACTTTCTCTTTTTCTTCCATGCCTGGGTTTCACGTATTAAATATTCATTCTAACTTACTTCATCGTCTTTGGTAGAAGCAAAACAGTAAAAACAACGAAATGACACAAGGAACGAGGAATGCTGAAGTGTGAGACTAGAAGTTAAGTCTGGTCAATGGACGCTGCAGAAGTTTCCAAACTGCTGTCATGGGCATTCTGTGCACATGTAAAGTGGCTTTAACTGAGAAGATAATCAGAAATCCATGGCTGTAAATAAGAGACAGTACCAGGGAAAGCCAGAACCAGACACCAGCAGTGATCCAGTAGGCGCAGGTTTGGCTGAGAAATAATTATTTTGCCTAGTAAAAGAGGCTACCAAGTAAACGTCACAATATCCAGAAGCACACCACAATATAGTTTTTAGGGGACAAAGAGATTGGAAAAAGTGCTTTATCTTCATACATCACACCATCAGGTGCGTAATGTTAGGCAATACAGCCAGGCAGATATCTGATTGGTCAATGTGCAGATAGGTGTTCTGAGCCCAAACTTCAGCTCCTGGGGAAGTGCTATTGGCAAGCATAAGTAAGTGTGGGAGGTATTGGGAATAGACTAAAATATTGAGGACATTACCAAAAAAGGGAACAAGGGGAGCTCAGATGAATGGGCAGAAGGAAAGATTAGAAAGCAAGAACTAGCTTAGGAAGTCAAACATGGGACCCACATGCTGAGAATAAGGGTCTGGACACAGACAGCTGTATCAGTCAGGAGAGGTTATGCTATGTTGCAATAACAAACAATCCCAACATCTACTACAATAACAATTAATTTCTTCTCACACACTCTTGTGGACCTAGTTATCTTTCTAAAGCAACTATCCTCCATGCAGAAACTCAGCAGTTTGGGCTGATAGAGCCTCCACTATTGTGTAGCTAAACTATCCTTTTTATGGTTGAGGACAGCTTGAAAAACATGAAAGTAAAGGACATTATTTCTGACCACATTATGTTGCCTGAAATAAGTTATGTGACCATTCCTCTCCCTGTAAGCCTGGCAATTTTTTTTCCACTTTTTTTAATTTATTTTTTTGGGACAGAGAGAGACAGAACATGAACGGGGGAGGGGCAGAGAGAGAGGGAGACACAGAATCGGAAACAGGCTCCAGGCTCCGAGCCATCAGCCCAGAGCCCGATGCGGGGCTCGAACTCACGGACCGCAAGATCGTGACCTGGCTGAAGTCGGACGCTTAACCGACTGCGCCACCCAGGCGCCCCTAAGCCTGGCAATTTTGATGAAGAGCACTATTTTTGACCACAAAATCTGGTTATAACATAGAGGCTACCTAACCCAGGCATTTAGAGCAAGATTCTGGAGCCAAAATGTCTGGGTTTGAACCCTGACTCTTCTTCACTAGCAGTGGACCTTGGGTAAGTTTGCCTTACCTTCCTCATCTTAAAATGAGCAATATTACCTACTTCAAAGGAGTGTTATGAGTACTAGGTAAGTTAATGTCATGTGTTTATTAGTATGTAGTAAGCACTATGTGAGGACCATCATTATTAGAGAACAAATATAGGGACCCAGCAGTTGGGCCAGAAAGAGGCAGATTGTCAGTGGAACTGATGGGCGGTTGCAGTCAGTTTTTGGCCACTATATCCCTATTCAGTCTATCATTTCACTTCTTCTTCAACTGTTATACTGTTCACAACTGCCATAGCCCATGCTATTGCCTCTTCCTCACGGTAACTTTTATGTCTCATTCTAGATGGCAGTTCTATAAGCTGTTCTGGAAATCCTAGAAATACTGCCCATCTCCTCCGAGGGTAGGAACAAAATAATAATGAAATAAATTAAAATAATTTATCAACTGTACAAGGCAGTGTGCTTGGCTTTTATACACACACACACACACACACACACACACACACACACACACATATTGCCCACCTACTTGGTAGGAATATGCCAGTGAACAAAGTAAAGTGCCTGCCCTCATGGAAGTTACACCAGTGTGAATACCTATGCAAAAGGCATTATTATGAAAGTTCATATTAGAGACGTTAAGCAACTGGCCCAAAATTTCACCACTAGTTCACATCAGAATCAGTATTTGAAACCAAGCCCATTTAATTCCAGCACCTACTAATAACTGCTGGATAATATTTTCTCTGGGTTCCATTAAGCCATTTGGAAATAACTCTCTAGTAGGACGAAGTACATAGCTGCAGAGTAATTATTCTGCTTTCTTAATGTCTCCCCAAAGAAACTGTGAGCTCTTCAAGGACATGTACAATACTGAATCTAATAAATTAATTGTGACTTGTTAAAGCCCTCAAAATGATTCCAGGTTTGAGAACTGGGTCTACCAGTTAGCTTCAACTGAAGTAGAGACTGGAAGTGAGTTAGGGGTGGATCTGTACATAGAGGGATGAGCTTCAGGAGGCTAAGAAAATGTGGGAAATAAGGCTGCCATCTGACAGGTTACTTTAGGCCAAAATGTACAGAAAGCAAGTCTATCTTGGAATTTTGGCCTTTCATTGTTGTGTATCTTTACTCCATCCTGCAGCCCCTCTTTCCAGACAGGCTAAACTCTTTACAAGGAAAACATTGTTGATGACAACAAAAGGATCCCTAATAGTAGAGAAGTATATATAAAATTAAGAAGCATTCCAGACTCCCAAGCTGGTGGGTAGATTCTTTCGAAGGAAGGAAAGAGGAAGAAAGCTTCCCAGCAACTTTAAGTTGCCACGCATGGGCAACCTCTCTTCCTGGCTGTAGGTGAACCCAGAGAACAGGCACAACCTCCACCAAAACAAGGTAGAGGTGGTGTGTACGTGTGTATGTGTGCTCTCTAATGACTAACATCCTCCTGTTTGCTATTGCTGCAGAGTGTTAACCTTAGCAGCGGTGATTCCCCTATAGCTATCGGTGAGTCACCTACAAACTAGAAACTCTCTTGGGCAATCAATCGTGGTACTTTGCCTGGCTGAATTCTTCCATGAGTGATCTATACAAGACTCTTTATAAGGCTAGGATGATAAATGAAGAATCAAGAGGATGAAAATGCAGAGATTCCAGACAGGATAAGCCAAACATATTTCTTTCATGCTGTACCTAAAGAGCTCTGTGATTCCCTAGTAAGAGAAGGGTGGTTATGATGTTTGATAGCAAACTCGCGCTGTATGTATGATTTATAGGTTTCTGTGTGTATGTTGTATGTATCCACCCAGTAGATGATCTTGTGTACCTATCATCCAGTATATGCTACTGCCAGCCCCTACTGGTTCACAGGAGTGGATTGTTCACATTTCTTTGTAACTCCACATTCAGCGATATTACTGTGGTTGTTTGAAATTGGCCACAGTGGGAACACTTACACAGTAGAAATTGGCAAGCACTAGAAATTAGGGTTTTTCTTTTCTTTTTTTTTTTTTGGAGAGTCAGTTATTAAACATTTACCAGCATACCACTAGGCAAATTCATCAGTATATGTACAAGTATATGCATATATATATATATATATATGCATATATAGGCATATATATATATATATATATATATATATAGGCAAGTATGTATATGTGTATATATACATGTGTATGTGAGTAGAGGCATACATATTATATCATCAGTGAATGCTTCTTCCAACTTAATTCTATAGTATGAGTTCATTCCTCAAAAATATGGTAGTTATCAAAATATTTTAACTTAAATGGACCTCCTTGCATAATATAAAAAGATAGGGGCGCCTGGGTGGCGCAGTCGGTTAAGCGTCCGACTTCAGCCAGGTCACGATCTCGCGGTCCGTGAGTTCGAGCCCCGCATCGGGCTCTGGGCTGATGGCTTGGAGCCTGGAGCCTGTTTCCGATTCTGTGTCTCCCTCTCTCTCTGCCCCTCCCCCGTTCATGCTCTGTCTCTCTCTGTCCCAAAAATAAATAAAAAAAACGTTGAAAAAAAAATTAAAAAAAAAAAAGATAAATATATGCATATTACCAATTTTTTCTATAATTACCCTGTAGTGGACAAAGATCAATGGTAGTTATGAATACATATTTAAAATAAGAAAATCTCAACTGACCATTATAAGTAAGGTCACACGCTCAGGGTGAGTATACAATGTAAGAAGTACTGTACCTCTGTAACAAAAACACTAAACCCATTTGAAAACTCAGGTCACTAATGTTTCAACATTCTGTACCTTTAAAAACAGGGTTAATGGTGTCCAGGGCTCTGTCTCCACCAGGAAGTCAGCGCCCACGGTAAGGAAAGATGGGTTTCTGCCAATGCTACATGCAACCTGGTAGGCCCTGGAGTTGCTGTTGGGCAACCAGACATCGGAGCCAGGTGCTTATGACTTTCTCTAATGACTTGTCAACACAAGTAATTGGCCCAAGCTCCAGTGACTCTCAACAATGGCAGAAAACTCTCTGCAAATAGGGGAGGGTGAGGAGAGAACTTAAATCAAACTTGAAGCTTAGGACCTGCCAGATTTAATCCCTTCTTCTCTCCACTGACAGACCTAATGAGTGGATTGCAAGATTTTACACCTTACCTCTGCTGTTTTAAATACCTCAGATAATAATAGAAATACATTTATATAGTGCTTTATATGTGTTGGCTCATTTAATCCTCACATCAATGCAAGAAAGAAGTATTAGCCATGTTTTACAGCTGTGGAAACAGAAGCTCGGAGGGATCAAATGACTTCTCTGAAATCACACAGCTGGTAAATGAGAGGTCTTCCAATTCCAAGCTCAGTGCTCTTTCCTCTACATTTTCCCGGTGGTTGATGAACTGACATGGAATCCTGCTTTTTGGCAACAAGAGGAAGTCAGTCATCAAATGCAAGTAAGGTGAGAAAAATTTAGGAGCAGGTGTTCCCCAGCCCAGGCCTCACTGGATTTTGCCCCTGCCTCTTCCAATCTTCAGTGTTCCCCAAACCAGAACCAGTTATCGAAACGTGAGAACTCTGAAATTCAAATGCTCATTCACACTCATGCAGAAATTAGCTGTAATAACTTAAACTATTAGCCTGTCTATAATTTCACTTTAGAGGTTACTAAAGCCTTAAACAAGAGGAATAGCATTTGGGCAAGTGGTAGACATCAAGTGTGTGGCTCCAGAGCTAGAATACCTACAGTGCTAGCTATGAGTATTTACATTACCTAGCATCATTTACATGAACGGCTTAATTTCTGTCATCGTAACCTAGATGTGCTAGGAAAAGAGTCCTGTTAATGGCTTCTGCAGATCTGCCTACAGACCTGCCTAGTTCCTTCCAGCATCCTCACCTCAGCAGACAAATCAATGGTCATAGTTCTTATAGAGATGAATTAATATTTAGGCTCCTATTTTGTTCAGTGGTGTCATAAAAGTCTTCTTAGCATCAACGTCAATCTCAGATATTTGGATTTTTTTTTCTGTCCCTGCCTTCCTCCTATACACAAGGATTCAAGAGATATAAATTAGGAGTTGCATGTGAGATGGTGATACTTGATTCTATTCCTGCCCACCCTGTCCTTTCAAACTGGAACATGATTGCTTCTTTTAGTAATAGAGTGGATTGGGGTTGTCATTTAGATAAATGCAATATGGTTTCACACCAGGTCCATTTTAAGTGAGTAAGAAGGAACTCCCAAGAAGTATCTCCAACGAAGGAGAATGTTGGTGCTTTGATGTCATGCCAAAGACTACATTTTTGAAAACCAAGGTTTTCATGGCAAATCCAGGAAGCAGAATCTCTTACTGTCATGAATAAATATGTACCATGTAGCATAACAAAAGCAATGCACGCCTGATATTAAATGGAGTCCTTGTTCTCTAGTGGCATCTTCAATCACAAACCTAATCAGGCATGTCATCTATTCTGAAAGAGTCTAAAGAGTTTGCTAACCACAGCTTGATTGTCTTTCCATTTTGTGGGAGTGGAGAGCTGCATTTTTGGAAGCCTCGTATATAAAGCTATTCTACAGTTTCTTTCTTTCTGTATAAAACCCCCTAAAACCCTTCTGAAACATGTGGACTTATATGAGATCACATTAAAGATAAGGTAAGAAGAATCACATTTTTCAAATATTTAATTCCACGGAAAAGAAGTAAAGAAGATATTTCCAAGCCATGGAGAGTATGTGGAAGAAAGTTGTTAGCAGAAAAGCAAAATAGGAAAATGTGGTCTGTGTTGAAATTGACTAGGTCCAAGGAATCTAAAAATAGTCACTTAAACTTGGCTCATGTAGACTTCCATAGAAAACTTGTGCCTAAATTTTGTTTGAAATGTAATACTGACAGTAAATTAAATGTAGCTACATCTAACCCTGAAAGGGTCTCCATAGTAAATATTCACTGATGGCTGATGCATGGTATTTTCACATAATGATTAGAAAAACTATCAGAAATCTTCAGCCCAGCAAGTTCAGAATCATCTTGGTTACACACAGGATGAAATTTTATTACATACAAGTACTTTTTCAAAATTATATGAACATCTTATGTAGAATTCAGAGTCCAGAGATGAACACACATATTAGTGGCCAACTGATTTTCAGGAAGTGCACCAAGACCATCCAACAGAGGGAAAAAATAGTTCAATAAATGGTGCTGGGACACCTGGATGGATATCCACACAAAAGAATGAAGCTAGAACCCTACCTCTACTACCTACAAAACAAACAAACAAACAAACAAACAAAACTCAAAATGGATCACTAACCTAACACATAAGACCTGAAACTATAAAATAATTAGAGACATAAATCCTGATGACCTTGGATCTGACAACGACTGCTTAGATATGACACGAAAAGTCCAAGTAACAAAAGAAACAAATAGACAAATCTGACTTCATCAAAATTGAAAACATTTACACATGAAAATATATTCTCAAGAAAGTGAAAAGACAAACCTACAGAATAGAATATATTTGCAAATAGTATCTCTGATATAGGGTCAGTGTCTAGAATACAAAACTAACTTTTACAACTCAATAATAAAATGGCAACACAACTGAAAATTTGGCAGACAATAGGAACAGACATGCCTCCAAAGAAGCTATATGAATGGCCAAAAAACACTTGAAAAGGAGCTCAAAAACTTGAGTCACTTGGGAAATGCATATCAAAATCACAATGAAATGCTACTTCACACCTACTAGAATGGCTAGCATCAAGAAAAACAATGAAACGTAAGTGTTGGTAAGGATACGGCAAAATTGAAAACTTTTTCCATTGTTGGTGGGAATATAAAATGTTATAGCCATCAAGGAAAACCAATGGATCAAATTCTCTAAAAGTTAAACATAGAATTATCCCATGACACAGCAATTACATTCCTATCTACATACCCAAAAAGAATTGAAAACAGGTACTCAAACAAGTACTTGTACATAATTGATCATAGCAGCACTATTCTTAGTAGCCAAAACCAAAATGTTCAATAACAGATGAATGAATTTTTAAATGTGGTAAGTCTAAGGGTGCCTGGGTGGCTAAATCAGTTAAGCGTCCAATTTTGGCTCAGGTCATGATTTCACAGTTCATGAGTTCGAGCCCTGCATCGAACTCTGAGCCTGCTTCGGATTCCGTGTCTCCCTCTCTCTCTGTCCCTCCCCTGCCCTCACTCTGTCTCTCTCTCAAAACTAAAATAAACATTAAAAAAAATAAAAAATGTGGTAAATCTATATATTAGAATATTATTTAGCAATAAAAAGAAATAAAGTACAGATACATGCTACAACATGAATGAACTTTGAAAACATTATGCTAAGTGAAAGAAATCAGACACAAAAGGTCACATCTTGTAGGAGTCCATTTATGTGAAAGATCCAAAAAAGTTAAATACATAAAAATAAGAAATAGATTGGTGGTTGCCAGGGGTTGAAGAGAGAGTAACATGGGGATTAAGTGTGGGGTTTCATTTCAGGGTGACAAAAATGTTTTCAAATGACAGACAGTGGTTGTACAACACTGCGAATGTACTAAATTCCACAGAATTGTTCACTTCATAATGGTGAATCTTATGTAAATTTAACCCCAACAGATAATTCTATGGACAACAGTCAGGAAATCCTTGGGATTTCTCTTAAGAGCCAATGGTCATTATAAATCTAACTTCCAGTCATATCACTTTTCTTTACTTTCGCCTATTATTCTGTTTGTCTTTTTGTTCAGTGGTATAATTTTTTGTTTTCCTTTGACTCCGCTACAAGAGTGCCAAACATAACCCACACACACCAATGACAATACACTCTATCCCTCTGGATAGAATCTTCACCATCTTCCTCCCCCACTGTAAATGGAGTTTAGATATCCTCACTAAAGTAGATATTTATTGTTTTGTTTGTTTAGAATAGCACCATCCATTCCTACCACTATATCTAATGAGGGTTTCTTTAAACCAATTGGTTCTAGCAGGAGCTGGAAGTCATAGCATCCAGGCTACTTTTCTCTTCCTTGTCTCTACCATAAAGTCACTCATATTACTCAGTATGGGCCAGGCTTAGGCACAGTTCAAGGATAGGCACATGATCCAAGTCACCATTATCAGATGACTTCTCCAAGATTTGTTAAATTCAAGCTGGAAGAAGAGAACCCTCTTCTCTTTGGCCAGCAAGACATAAGAACAAAGTTGACAACAAAGCTGGACATATCACTCTCCCAGATTTCAAGATGCACTATGAAGCTACAGTAATTAAAACAGTATGGTACTGGCACAACAACAGTAACAGATCAATGGAACGGGATAGAGACCCCAGAAATAAGCCCACACTTCTATGGTCAATTCATCTTCAACAACGGAGGCAAGGATATATATACAATGAGGAAAAGACAGTCTCTTCAAAAAATGGTGTTGGGAGCCAAAGCATAAGAAACTCTTAAAAACTGAGAACAAACTGAGGGCTGATGGGGGGTGGGAGGGAGGGGAGGGTGGGTGATGGGTATTGAAGAGGGCATCTTTTGGGATGAGCACTGGGTGTGGTATGGAAACCAATTTGACAATAAATTTAATATATTTAAATAAAAAATGGTGTTGGCAAAACTGGACAGCTACATGGAAAAGATTGAAAGTGGACCATTTTCTTACACGATACACAAAAATAAACTCAAATTAGATTGGAGATCTAAATGTGGAAAGTGAAATTATAAAAACTCCCAAATGAAAACATGAGCAGCAATCTTTTGTACATAAGCCTTAGCAACATTTTTCTGAATATGTCTCTTCAGGAAAGGGAAACAAAAGTGAAAATAAATTATTGGGGCTACACCAAAATTAAAGTCATTTTCACAGTAAAGGGAACTGTCAACAAAACAAAAATGCAATGTACTGAATGGGAGAAAATATTTGCAAATGATATATCTAATAAGGGGTTAATATTCAAAATATATAAAGAATTGATACAACTAAAAAAAATAGCCTGATTTAAAATCGGGCAGAAGACATGAAGTGACATTTTTCCAAAGAAGGCATAGAGAATGCCAAGAGACATGAAAAGATTCTCAACATCAGTCATCATCAAGAAAATACAAATCAAAACCAAATGAGATATTACTTCACATTAGCTGTCAGAACAGCTAAACTCAAAAACACAAGAAAAAACAAGTGTTGGTGAAGATGTGGAGAAAAAGGAACCCTTGTGCACTATTGGTGGGAATGCCAACTGGTGCAGCTACTGTGGAAAACAGTATGGAGGTTCCTCAAAAACTTAAAAATAGAATTAACACATGATCCAGCTATTCCATTACTTAGTATTTACTCCCACCCCCTCAAAACCCCCACTAATTTGAAAAGATATCTATAGCCCTATGTTTATTGCAACATTATTTACAATAGCCAAGATATGAAAGCAACCCAAGTGCCTATCAAAGGTGAATGAATAAAGAAAATGTGGTATAGGAGTTCCTAGGTGGCTCAGTTGGTTAAACATCCGACTTTTGGTTTCAGCTCAGGTCATGATCTCACAATTCTTGAGTTGAAGCCCCGCATTGGGCTCTCCACTAATAGTGTGGAGCCAGCTTGGGATTCTCTCTAGCCTGCTCGGGACTCTCTCTCTCCCTCTCTCTCAAAATAAATAAACTTAAAAATAAAAAGAAAATGTGGTATGTGAGGAGAGAGAGAGAGAGTCAGAGACAGAGACAGAGAGAGAATGGAATATCACTCAGTCTTAAAAGAGAATGAGATCTTGCCATTTGTAACAACATGAATGGACCTAGGGGGCATATGTTAAGTGAAATAAGCCAGAACCAGCAAATACCATATGATTTCACTTATATGTGGAATCTAAAGAAAAACAAAACAAATACACAAACGAACAAAAC
Source organism: Prionailurus bengalensis (assembly GCF_016509475.1). Lineage (NCBI taxonomy): Eukaryota > Metazoa > Chordata > Mammalia > Carnivora > Felidae > Prionailurus > Prionailurus bengalensis. The sequence goes on from NC_057359.1 coordinate 9,642,624, forward strand.
AGAAACAGATTCATCAATACAGAAAACAAACTGGTGCCTGCCAGACAGGAAGAAGATGGAGGGAAGGAAGAAATAGATGAAGGGGATTAAGAAGTTCAAGCTTCCAGTGATAAAGAAGTCACGGAGATGAAAAGCACAGCAGAGGAAATATAGTCTATAGTACTGTAATAACACCAGACAGTGACAGATTGTGGTAGACATTGCAGAATGTATAGTCAAATGGCTATGATGTACAGCTGTAACTAATGTAACATTGTATGTCAACTATATTTCAATAACAATTTTTTTTAGAAGAAAGTGGAAAAGGAGCACCTAGGTGGTTCCGTCGGTTAGGCATCCCACTCTTAATTTAGGTTCAGGTCATGATCTCATGTTCATGGGATGGAGCCCCATGCTGTCAGCGTGGAGCCTGTTTGGGATTTTCTCTCTTCCTCTCTGCCTCTCACTCTTTCTCTCTCTCTCTGTCTCTCAAAATAAATAAATAAACATAAAAAAAAACGTGGAATGCTCAGATACTGCTACAGAACTTTGGGAAACTGTTTAGCATTCTCTTATTAAAACTAGACATAGGACAAACCAATCATCTATAAATCCACTTCCTATGTACACATTCCCAAGATATTTGTGTAGCTGCACTATTCAGAACAGCCAAAAAGTAGAAACTAATGCCCATCAATGGAGAAGAGATCTTTAGCAGTATATTCACACAACACTATACAACAATGAGCAATCTACAACCATGTCCGAAAACATGGATGAACGTAGCTAATGCTGAGTGAAAGAAGAAAACACAAAAGTATTCAAACTACATGCATTCACTTGTGAAAGTGCAAAAATGGGTAAAACTAAATTACGCTGGGAGGAGTGACTATTCCCATGGGGACAGTGGCTGCAAAGGAACATGAGAGGGCGTGTGCAAGGCTGACAATGTGGTTTTTTCAGGTGGGTGCTGGTTACTCATCTTTTTGAAGTTTGTCAAAATTCTTACCAAAATGTTCAGGCTTAGTTTTATTTCATAAACATTGTAAACATCATCGTTTTTCAGTCTGTATCTGATTATTATATTATCTGCAGTCCTCATGGCTTTCATCTGTTAGTTCTTGTTTGGGATATCTTATTCCCTTGTGTGTCTGCTTCTCTTTGGGTTTGTGCTTCATATTGTATTTTTTTTTTAATTTTTTAATGTTTATTTACTTTTGAGAGAGAGACAGAGACAGAGTGCAAGTGAGGGAGGTGCAGGGGGAGAAAGAGACACAGGATTCGAAGCAAGCTCCAGGCTCCGAGCTGTCAGCAAAGAGCCCTACTCAGGGCTTGAACTCACAAATCATGAGATCATGACCTGAGCTGAAGCCAGATGCTTAACTGACTGAGCCACACAGATGCCCCACATTGTGCTTTATTAAAATTTTTTTTTACAATTTTTATTTATTTTTGAGAGAGACACAGTATGGGTGGGTGAGGGGCAGAGAGAGAGGGAGACAGAATTCACGAAGCAGGCTCCACGCTCTGAGCTGTCAGGACAGAGCCCAACACCGGGCTCAAACCGGTGAACCATGAGATCGTGACCTGAGCTGAAGTTGGACGTTTAACCAACTGAGTCCCCAGGTACCCCTCTGCTATATTGTACTTTAAATTATGAAGGGAAATAATGTGAAGACTGGGGTGACATTATTTTCCTCTAACTATTTTTTTTCAATTGCTTTTACTTCGTATTTGGGCTCATTAGCGATCTGGGATCATCGTAATACAAATTCAGTGCTTTAGATTTTCCAGTCCTCTGGTGACTCAAAACCAGGCAGAAGTATGGTGTGAAGTCTTTTTAATTATAGTTTACTTTTACTCCTAGGAAACCTTTTTTTTATATTTATTATTTTGAGAGAGAGAACGTGGGCAGGGGAGGGCCAGAGAGAGAGGAAGAGAGAGAATCCCAAGCGGCTTCATACCGTCAGTATGGAGCCCAACGCGAAGACCCTGACACTGGGCTCAAACTCACAAACCATAAGATCACGACCTGAGCCAAAGTCAGATGCTTAACCGCCTAAGCCAAACAGGACCCCCTTCTAGGAAACCTGTTAAGAATGCTGCCCAAGATGGGATCGGTTTGATCCTTTTAAATAAGACTCATTTCCCAACACCCAAGTAATGGTGGAGCAATTATCTGGGTTCACCTTAATAAGCTGTCACGGGATTACTTCCCCAAGGCCTCCTCAAAACAGATAAATAGGTCTGTGCTCTCAGTACAACCCCTTTCTTCATGAACCTGAGATCCAAGCACCAATTATCAGATCTCCCATTCTCAACCTTCTATTTTCTGTCTCCTTTTTTCAGGGACTGGAGATCCAGGCATTAATACCATCCTGTCCACCTTTTAGCCACTAAGACCAAAAAAAAAAAAGTGCATTCAAAGCTGCCTATGGTTTCTCACTACTTCCTACCCTCCATAAACACCTGTTAAGAGAATGAAGCAGAAGCTAACATTCAGGGAAAAGTAAAGCAAACAATGGCTAGAGACGGTCCTAGCGACATAAACATCTCTGGTTCCAAATCTTAGGAGGGCCAGTACCACCAAATGGCCTTTATGAAGTATCTCCACATGATCCAAGCCAAATTTATTCCTTTTTCCTGACATTTTGGCATTTCTGAGGGGCTTAACTCATGTATACAGGGCGCTGATACTGTGGCTACTGCTGTCCCAACGGCACAGAACAAGGACGAGAGCCATGTCTTTGATCCTCTTATCTATCTACTCTTGGCTTCAGATCTTCACCATTTAGGGTGGGGGCGAAACTAACACCAGCTCCTCACATTTCTGATCACACTTCCCAAAACTGAGTTGTAACCTCTTTATAACAAAACACCTGGACCGAAGATTTCAAATCCTTAGTGCAAAAGCCCTGGAAAATTACCTTGGAATAAACTAAGAGCTCGTTCTGAGACAAAACTACCTAGACCTTCATTTCTGGAAGTCGGTATAATTTTCTATCCATATCATCTATGGTGTTACTCACACAACTCCTTGAAAATGAATAATCTCTTTTATATTTGTGCCTGGTATACACAAGGCACTCAATATTTGCTACAGTAGAGTCTTTTGTTGTAGGATGCAATGTCAAGTACAATTAAAGATAGAAATGAGGTGATTCCCTGAAACTGAACTGAGGTCCACTGATCTTATGGGGAAAAGAAGAAAAGACAGCATCATATGTCACATTTCCATTTTATCTGTTTCCTGTAGAGAGAAAGAACAAGCATTTATTTAAAAAGACCATGGATTATAAACTATGACAGTTTCACATGCATCATTTTGTTTAATTATCACCATGAGCATGTGAGGAGGATAATGTTAGCTGCATTATTACATAAAAAGAAAATAAAACTCAGAAACCTAAGTAATTGATGCAGGGTTATAGGTTAAATATGGGATTCAGGCATTGCTATACGTGGCACCAAAATCTGCCTCCTCAGTACACGTTCTTCTGAGCCTTGATCTCCCTATCTGTGCCCTGAAGAATATACCCAGGTCTAGGTTGGCAAAGAGATAGCACATAAGCCCAGTACTCAATTCTATCCCCAGTGGCCATCAGTAAAATCAATCATGTCCTTCTTTTCTGCTGAGCAATGACTCACAATCTCCATAAGTCAGTTGGTCCGCAAACAACTCTTATGTCAACCAGCAGTAGCACTCACATTAAATGTTTTATTCCATTCCTTGTTTCTAAAATGATATATGCCTGTTCCTAGGCCTCCAGATTCAAGCTAAGATATTCAGGTAACAGCAAAGTAGACCTAAAGAGGTCATAGTGTTGGACTTCACAATACAGATGCCCTAACACTGGGAACCCTCCACCAAAGAGTCAATGGAGCTATTATTCCTCATCCAAGAACTCCTTAGCGTCAGAAACCCTCGAAAGGCATGCCTCGGCTTCAGCATAAAGTAGGTCCAGAAACTGAAATTCACATGGTAGCCAATATTTCTTGGCCGTTTCAGACCTGAAAAGAGAAGGTGAAGTCTGGGGAAAGGAAGCAGAATAAGAGGCTGGAGGAGTTTGGGTGTCTGGCAATTTGGGTATATGGGAAATGTCAGCTTGTGGGAGCAGGGGAGCAATCAGGGACCCAATATTTCAGCACACCCAGGTCTCATTTTGCCATTCTTCACCCGTGGCCTAGAGAATATGCTTAGGTGATTTCAAACAAAGCCTCAAATTTCTGGCTTGATGAAACAGGCAATATTCATTTTGAATTATGTTTGCAGAAGGCTGGGGGCAGAATACAAGAGGTCAGGAAAGGTGAAGTAACATGATGATGTCAGTTTGAGTGGAGGTATTTTGCATAATAGTATTTTCTCCTATGTAGGGCACTGGGGAGAATGACATTTCAAAAGAGCACAGCGAAAACAGAAGGCCATCGAATAAAGCAGGAGTTATCAAACTTGAGAATGCTTTGGACAAAACCTAATAGCCCAGGTGCTGTACCAGGCTACCCCCTTCAGCAACATCTCTGTGCTATGAGCCACCTTCTTCGGTATGAAAGTATGGAATATGGAATATGTATACTTTAGTATACAAGTATGGAAGTGAAAGTCCATTGGCTTTCAAACTTGTATTAGCAGGGAAATATTTGATAACATGGAACCCTGTACCTAAATCTATACCTAATGAAGTCTCTCTGAGCTCCTATTCTGGAGAAAAGGATGCACACTGTTTTTCGATAAAGCCTATCTGGCTTTGGGTATGTTGCAATATACAGAAGTGTGCTGGCTCTGGTGTCAGGTGACCTGGTTCAGGACTCAGATCTTTCGTTCGCTAACATCACAGTGAAAGTTAATACCCCTCTCTGAGCCTTGGTAACCTCATGGTTACCATCAACTGGGGCTTGATGTGATGTTATACTAAGAAAAGGAACATGTGAATAAAGGCTTTTTTTAAATGTGTCCTTCCTTTTTAATTAAAAAGGAAGGAGAAGAAAAGAAATTTTAAAAGACTTCTATTTGTTTTTTTGTCTCTTCCTCCCTCCCTTAGCTGCGATGTTGTCTTTTTAGTGACAAATGACTCAAAGCTGGGTTTTGCTTGTTATTTAACACAAGAAACTTTGGTTGCTATAACAAACTCCAAAAACTTCAGAAGAGTTAACACAGTGTAAGATGGTTTCTTAATCAAGCAAAATGCAACAGGCATATTCCTGGTCAGTTGATGGCCTTTTCAGAATCTTCTGAATGATCCTGGTACATTCATTCCACCAGTAGATAGCAGAAAACAGAATGAAGGTTTACATAGGAGGTTTCTGTGCATTTTTTTCCTGGAAATGGCAAACATGGTTCTGAGCACATTCAATTGTCAAAACTCAGTCACAGGATCCTGTATCAATGCAACAGGAACTAGGATATACAGAATTTATACAAGCCATCTTCTATAGGAGACACTGCATGAGTGTCACCCTTATGTGATTCTCCACATGTCAACATTGAGAGTTATCATGTGAATGCATCTTCCTAAAAAGGAAGCAACTGTTAACACAGCTACACAGATAAGAAAAAACAAACTGGGATCTATTCTGAAGATAATGCAAAATACACTTTTTAAAAAAAGCCTGTAGAGTCAAATGTTGGGGCGCCTGGGTGGCGCAGTCGGTTAAGCATCCGACTTCAGCCAGGTCACAATCTCACGGTCCGTGAGTTCGAGCCCCGCGTCAGGCTCTGGGCTGATGGCTCAGAGCCTGGAGCCTGTTTCCGATTCTGTGTCTCCCTCTCTCTCTGCCCCTCCCCCATTCATGCTCTGTCTCTCTCTGTCCCAAAAATAAATAAACGTTTAAAAAAAAATTAAAAAAAAAAAAAGCCTGTAGAGTCAAATGTGTGAATGCTGGGGGGTGGGGGGGGGTGGGGGGCGTTGCTACAGAAAGAAGAAAGTATGTTTTGCATCACCAGTTTGAGTTTCCCTATGACCTTTGCACTGTTATTGATTTCTCCATTCTTTTTCTATTTTCTTCCCTGCTACTTTCGAAAGACACTTTTACCTACTTTATTTAGTTTATAAACTGTAGTGTTTATGAATTCCAAGTTCTAGGAGTAGAAAAGGGAAGTGTTTGCAGAGAGACTGTTACAATCTTACATTGTCCCTTGTCCACAAATTAATTCTCTATACGTGATTTAAGTTGGTTAATCAGTAAGCACTGTGCAAACAGGTGTCATCCTGGATTTTCAAAAGTGATGTAATACGAAAACGGTTCCAAGTACATGTTCCATTCATGGTGCTTACTGATATAAATGTTTTTCTAAACTAACATTAGCATTGTTTATATGAAAAGACCAAAAGCAACAGCTGGAACAGCCAGAGGCCAAAGCATCCATTTTGCCTGGAAGTCAGCCCACGCATCCCACCATTGACCATGGAACCCTCCAGCCACTGCCTCTCACAGGGCAGCCCCTGTATGCTCTCTGCAGAATGGATTCTGGCCTCTGTTTCCACGTACTGAAAGCAGGACTCTTGCTCCACAATCTCTGATTCCTGTCATTTACCTTCCCTTCCTCCTGTGCTTGGGAACTGTCTACCTGAGCACAACATTTCTTCTCTTCCAGGAACAGTGCCCATCCCTCAATGAGCACATTTTTTCCTCTTTCAAACTTTCTGCACCTCTCGGGACCTTCCCCCCCACCCCATTCCAGGGCCAGCCACAATGGATAAAACTAGTTCTCACCACTGTAACACAGGGGTGATTGGATTCCTTGCAGCCCACCACTGGGAGTGCGCTAGCCCAGCACTGTCCTGAATGAGATCCAACAAATTCCATTTCTATAGGTAGCTAACAGATGTTACCAACAAAGAGGTGGGAGTAGTTCCCATAATCAAATACATTGTGGAAACACTGAGAAAAACAAATTAAATATGCGTATTCAATGCAGACGGTCTAAATGTTTGAAATATGCCACTGTTGTCAGGCATCTCTGAAAGAGGGTTGGGTCATATAGTGCTTCCCAAACCCATATGACTTAAGCACGCTTTTCCTCAGAGTTTCTCATGGCACCAATGCTGATGGGAACACACTTTGGGAGAAATGGTTGTCCAAGCTCTTCTGTCGCAAGATGGCAATTTCAGCCATCATAAGAGGATTTTACAATGACTCACTCTGATGATATTACTCTATTCATGAGGAAGTGGCCTTGCAAAGATTTGCCTGATACTGTTTGACCCGATGGCAACTCCCAAACAGTAGTGGACGTGCCAGATATGGAGATGTGTTGCCCAGTGCTCCCCACCGGGATGGACTTTCTACTCAGCTGCCAGGAGCAGACAGCCTTCAGCTATCAGCTCCTGTAGGCTTTGCTTCAGCTGCAGACAGCCAACTTGCCTAAGGCTGAATCCTTCCCTGCACTCTCTGACCTGCACCTTTCACTCCATGATGGGTTGACTGAGGCTTTGTCAAGCCTGCAGTGCAACTCGACTGTTTTCTGCCCTGTCCTGCTTCCCTACTCTTTTCCTGTCACAGGCACTGAGCTGCAATAAATACCTCATGACTGAATGTCCATCTCATCTCAGGGTCTGGTTCCAAACAACCCCACATGTGAGAAGTGTAACCAGAAATAATCAGAGGAAGCAATCCTAAAATGGGATTTTAGAGCTGGACGATGCACCTCTCAGCCCGCAACTGAGGACACTACCACCAGTGGTAACTAGAGTGGCCAGCTCCTGATACAAGCTCACAGTCCACCTGTTAAATCTTCCACTGGAGATAAACTGGGATGATGAACCAGTGAAAGGGAAGCATTGAGGGTGGGCACACGCAATGTAGTAGGGTTTTTTGAGACATGAAGGAAACAGGAGCTATCAGAAAAATTATACTGATGACTTTTGCCACGCAACAAGAATATGCTGCAGATGATGAACATCTGAGGGTAAGTTTTGAAAAGAACTGAAAAATAAAAGTTCCCTTTGGATTCAGAAGAATGGCAGAAAAGGTGAGAACAAGGCCCAGTGAGAGAAGTTGAACCTTAAATGTGGTTGAATGTCTAAACACAGCAGTTATGTTAAACCCAGGTCAGGGCCTTGCTTGGGGAAAACTATAACCTGTTACATGGAATAGAACATAAAATTTGGCAGACCTTGAGGCATTCCAATTATCCATTGTGGAAAAAGATGTCATGTGGACTTGCAACAAACCCCACTGAGACTTTCACAGCACATGCACCTGGATTTCTGGAACAATGCTATGTCATATGCAACAGAGGAGCATATGTCTTCTACAAACAACCGCTGACATGCTACTGGACATTGTGAGAGATAGAATGCCTAAGCATGGGCCACCAAATGACCATGAACCCAGAACTACTCATTATGAGCTAGATCCTGTCAATTCACGAAGTTATAAAGTTGGGTAGGCTCATCCACAAATGATCATAACATGAAAGCAATATATTTGGGATCGAGCATGAATATGGAGGTAGCTCAGATCCCCCATTGTGCCCATCAATGATGTAACAGTATTCCCCCTGAGCTCACACCTATGTCTGTGTGACAGATCCATTATAGCTGAAGGAGGAAGCAAAAGCCTGAGTTTGATTTACAGATGAGTTGGCCCATTATGTGGGTGCAGGTGCACAATGTTCAGGGATAGCCTTAAATAACTGTAGTGAGAGAGAACACTTCCAATGGAAGGGTAAGGAGGTTGGGATTCTGTCATGTTAATGGACTTAGGACAGGGGTCATGAAGCGTGAAGACTATTTTGTGTGTTTGTTAACATCCATCAGACAAAATTATTTAGCCAGTTTACATCATTCAGTCCCTGTCACTGGCCACCAGAATGTTAGAACAATGAAACATGAACTAAGGGGCCAAAATGGCAGAGATGGAGGTTATGACTGGGCTCCACATCATGCACCCCACTTATCAACTAAATATCCAATATGCCAGCAACAGAAGCCAACACTGAGCATCCAATATGGCACCATTTCTCTTGGAGGCCAACTAGCCAGTTGGTGGCAATTGCATATACTTGGCCCTTTTCGTCCTAAAGGTGCCAGTGGTTCTTATTCACTGGAGTAGACAGTATTTTCCCCCAAGTATGTGTTTACATTTTCTGCCCATAAGACACACACAAATATCACTATCTAAGTACAGAGCGTTTGATCCACTGGCATGTGATGTCACAAATATCACATCAGAACAGGGGGACTCATGGGGTGTCTGGGTGGCTCAGTCAGTTAAGCATCCAACTTTGGCTCAGGTCATGATCTTACGGTTCATGAGTTCAAGCCCTGTGTAGGGCTCTGTGCTGACAGCTAAGAGCCTGGAGCCTGCTTCAGATTCTGTGTCTCCCTTTCTCTCTGCCTCTCCCCTACTTCTTCTCTGTCTCTCTCTTTCTCTCAAAAATAAACATTAAAAATTATTTAAAAAAGAACAGGGAACTCGCTTGATAGCAAAGGCAATATAAGAGTAAGCCCATGTCCATGGGATCCACTAGTCCCATCATATACCACAGAACCCAGAATCTTGATGGAGCACTGTAACGGTCTGCTAAAGGCATAGGTAAAGTGCTGGCCCACAATAATGTGTGCTGATGGGGTGCCATATTTCAGCGTATAATCTATGAATTACATCAAAGTGTCTTCATTGCAAAGACATGTGTCTGGGAACAACACATGGGGAAGAGACAGGAGAGACCCACCTGACTATAACCCACTGGAGGACTCTACTTCCAATCCCATTAGGACTCTTCATGGCTGGAGATTCGGCTTTGCAAATAGTGTATACTTTCACTGCTGAATTATCAGCTACAGCTGCCACCTTGACATTCTGGACTTGTATCCAGGGACTAGCAGGCAAGAAGAATTGCCATCCTGGCAGAAGAATTTACCCCAAATACCAGCAGAAGGTAGAGCTGTTACACATGGGGGCAGGAAAGGATATACATGGATCCCAGGTAATCCATTTGGTACTCCTTTGCCCAGTTGGACTGGAAGTAGGCAAGGACACCAACCCTAATCTATGAAGGGCACAGTGATCAGGGGCTTAGACCCCTTGTACATGATGACTGGATCACATTAACAGGTAAGGCCATCAAGACAGGTCATAAGTGAGGTGAGGGCAACTTGTACTGCATAGTGGAGGGGACAGATGAGCGCCAACTGTGGCTCTGAGGCCAAGTGCAACAGCATGGACTGCAGCTCATGCCACTAACTCCCCTCTTCTAATTTCCCTCAGGAAGGGAGGCCTACTAGAATCCTGGAGAAGTTGTTCACTGAACATATATGGAAAAGTGGATCTAAATATCACTATTGTAGACACAAGAGTGGCATGGCCCAGATTCCCCTGCTAGGATGGACTTGCTGCCTGGCTGTGGGGACCATGAGCAGACAGCTTCCAGGGGTCACTTCCTCCAGGACTGGCTTCAGCTGCACAACAATACCTGCAGTAATGCCCTTGCTTGTGGCTGAGGGAGGAAGGGCTATAAAGGCTGGGCCATATCTGGCTCAATGTGGAGCACCTGATGGGCAATATTACTCCAGAGTTTGCCACTGGATAGCCTGAAACTTTATCAGTCCACCTTAAAGGTCAAAATCTTCCTCTGACCAGCCGTGTTTTTCTCCCCTTTCTTTACACAGGCCTTGATCCCTAATAAATATCTTGCACCTCAAACTCCACCTTAACATCTGCTTCCATTCAGAACATGACCTGTGGAAGCATACAAGCAGTAGGAATTAATAAATATAGTACCAGCAATGGCTAACATTTGTTGAGTACTTAATATGAGCCAGGAATTTTGATGACTGCTCTCTCTATGTATTATATATCTCATTTTATCCTAAGGAAAACAACACATTATGGGACTGATACCACTATCATCACCCGCACCATATAGATGAGGGAACTTGAGGCACCAAGAGGTCATGCATCTTGCCCAAGGTCACATTTCTAGAACTTGAGAGCTGATTTATTTAATCGCTACATATATTGAATCTAAAACATCAGGAGATAATAAGATTATGTTGAAGAGCTTTTGTAAGCCGTGATATGTTATGCAAATAGTAGTCAATCACCATGTCAGGGTCCCTGCAGAAAAGGGATGACACACTCAAATTAAGTGGATTAACAAATGATTTGCAAGGGTGTGAGCCCAGTAGAGAATTAGTACTATGCCCAAGGACTAAGAATACTGGGGTGTTCTCCCACCTCCAGGAATGAAGGAAGGAGAGGAGGAAGTGGCCACAGGGAATCCAGAAGCAGAGAAAGTTCTATGGGAAGGGCTGTCTTCCAGGGTCTGTGGCCTGATATTGATGATAATGCGATGAAGAAAAGAACACTCACCCTCCTCCCCTCCCTCCCTCTGCTGTCCTGCCAGGCTCCCCATTAGCTGTGCCTAACAACAAGCAAAAATCCACACAAGGCACACCCTGCACCACAGGGCAAAGAAAGTGAAGAGTAGATCAGAGAGACAAACAGAAACCATCTAGAACACACAGTGAAGACATACAGGTAGTAGGTGAAGAAACTAAGGATCAAAGCAGACTTCAAGCAAGACCATTCAGTTTTGGTGGTAGAACAGGGACTTCAATACCCTGAACCCAATCCTCTGTTTTCCAACCTCATTGCTTCGTGTAATGAAAGAAGAGTACTTTTCCTCCTCACTTGGGTACTTAATTACAGAACAATCACACAGCCTACCTGGGATCCTAATAAAATTAAGAGCTCACTTGCTTCTTATTTCTTGCCCCAGTTGACAAGTCATCCTCGTAGGGTTTGGTGCAATGTCAACGGGGTGATAATCCATCCCTGTAGTATACCAAGTTTTAATGTACTTCCTTAAAATATACCATCTACATTGTCTTGAAACTTCTAACAGAGCATGAGGAAGTGAAGCAAGCCCTGCTAAACATGTTAAGACTTCCTTCCCTGAGGGGCCAAGAGTTTGGAGAAATGAAGGCAAGCCAGGGACTTTTTCCAGAAAAATTGGAAAATTTTTCGCTTTTATGAAACCAATTCAGTGAAATTATAGAGGTGAAACAGAATTTGTGTTAAAAGAAGGGACAGCAAGAAGGGAACAAAGGGCCAGCGGATGTTTATCGACTATACCATAAGCCAGGCCTTGTTCTAAATATACATATAGCAAATATGTATAAGGTGCATCTGAATTTGACTCCTCAGGGTTTTCTTCTCCCCCCATCTAGAGACATAAATGGACACCTCCTTTGGGAGAAGCCCCTTTCTTCATTTTCAACCATAAAGTTGAAGGAGGTGGACTACATCCCATTTCTAATGGCTTATACCAGTATATCCTGTCTCCTTATATTAGTTTGCTAGAGCTGCCATGACAAAATATCACAGGATGTGTGGCTTAAATAACAGAAATGTATTTTTCTCGCCATTCTGGAGGTTCAAGCTCCAGAATCAAGTTGTCAACACACTTGATTTCTTCTGAGGCCTCTCTCCGTGGCTTACCAGTAAGGCTTCTTGCTGTGTCCTCTCATGGTCTTTCTTCTGTGCACCCATGTACCTGTCCTCATCTCCTCTTACAAGTATGCCAGTCATAACAGGTCCCACCCACCTGGTCTAATTTTACTTTAATGACCTCTTTAGGAGCCCAATCTTCAAATACAGTCACATTCTTAAGGTACCGGGGGTTAAGGGTTGAAAATATGAAGCTGGGGGATGAGACACAATTCAGGCCATCATAGCTCCTTTGGACACAGCAAATGGTTCAAGGATGGAAAAGTATTCCAGTCAGATTCTGGGACACTCAAGGAAATGCATGTCCAGAGTTCTGGGAAAGAGGAGTTCCCACTCTTCCACTAGACTTGGTAGTATTATCAGGCTTGGGGTTCCTGTAGCCACTTTTCTATCATAAGGAAAGTCAACTCAAGATGAAACTATCACATGGAAGAATGGAGAACAGAGACTCAGGGAAACCACACCAGAGTGTATGAGCTGAGTCTCTAAACTACCCTTGGCCTTAACTGGCACCAATATATTTCCTTTGGATTTAAGCTAATTTGACTTGAAGTTCTTTCAAGTACAACATCGAAGTTCCTAACTGATATGATATTATATCTTTGTTTTTCAGAGACTTGTAGCTAAGTACTAGAATTTGTGTCCATCTCTGACAGATGCTAATGTTCTGGCATTTGCCGCCATACCAAGTTTACTACTGGCAGCTACAAGGCTACAGGCCAACTACAACTATGGCCCTAACTTCAGTTGTCTTTAATATAAGAATGTAGTAAGTTACCTATCCTTCCAAAATCCATACATTCCACACAACGTCCCCCAAATCCAGTATATGAATAGGCTACTTTAAAGTGATAAACCATTTGAGGTACCTAGGTGGCTAAGTTGATTAAACATCTGATTCTTAATTTCATCAGGTCATGAGCTCACGGTTTGTGAGATCAAGCCCCATGTTGGGCTCTGCTCTGACAGTGCAGAGCCTGCCTGGGATTCTCTCTCTCCCTCTCTCCCTCTCTCCCTCTGCCCGTCCCCTACTCACACTCTCTCTGACTTTCTCAAAATAAGTAAATAAACATTTTTGAAAAATAAATAAAGTGATAAAACATGTGTACCAATGAAGATTTAGGTTACTTCCATACCGTGCCTATTTTAAATAATACTGCAATCAACATAGGAGTGCATTTATTTTCGTATTTTTCATTTTCTTTGGGTAAATACCCAGTAGTAGAATTACTGGAAAATATGGAATTTTTGGTTTTAATTATAACAGATAAGACAGATGTGATAAATACACACAGTGAAATATTATACAGTCATAAAAAAGAGATATTGCCATTTATGATAACATGGATGGACTTCGAGGGCATTATTCTAAGTGAAATAAGTTAGAGACAGACAAATGCCATATGATTTTACTCATATGTAGGCTCTAAATGTAATAATAATAAGCATCCTACTTCAGCTCAGGTTATGATCTGGTGGTCCATGAGTTCAAGCCCTGCATTGGGCTCTATGCTGAGAGCTCAGAGCCTGGACCCTGCTTCCAATTCTGTATCTCCCTCTCTCTCTGCCCCTCCCCCACTTGTGTTCAGTTTCTCTCTCTCGAAAATAAATAAACTTTAAATATTTTTAAATAATAATAATAAACAAATAAGCAAAAAGCAGAATCAGACCTGTAAACACAGAGAACTGATGGTTGCCAGAAGGGAGGAGGTGGGGGGATAGGGAAAGAGAATGAAGGGGAGTAGGAGATACAGTCTTCTAGCCAGAAATGGAAAAGGATGGGCACCTGGGTTGCTCAGTCAGTTGAGCATCCGACTCTTGATTTCAGCCCAGGGTCATGAGATTGAGCCCTGACTCAGTCTCCACACTGAGCATGGAGCCTGCTTAAGATTGTCTTTCTTTTTCTCTCTCTCTTTCTCCTTCTGTCTCTCCCCCCTGCTTGCTCATGCTACCTCTCTGTCTAAAATTAAAAAATAAGTAAATAATAAAAAATCAATGGGAAAGGAATGAATAAGTCACAGGAGTAAAAGATAAAGCACAGGGAATACAGTCAATGATACTGTAGTAGCATTGTGGGTTGAAAAATGGTAGCCACACTGATGGAGAGACAGCATAATAGAGAAGCTGAATCACTATGTTGTACACCTGAAATTAATGTAACTTTGTGTGTCAACTATATGGAAATTTTAAAAATTATTTAAGGAATTTTTTTAAAAATAATGAAGTTTGTTGTTTGGGTATCAAGTTTAATAAGTTCTTTATAGATTTGGGATACTAACCCTTTATCCAATATATCATTTGCAAATATCTTTACTGTATGGTAACTAACTAAAATATAAAAAAATAAAATAAAATAAAAGTAAATAAAAAACAATAAAGTCACTGATCCAAAGAAAAGAAATAAATGAATAAAATGATAAACCAGCCAGCGACTCTCTATTCAAATTCCAGAGGAAAGCCTAGGTTTCTGAAATACCACCCATCTTGGATAGACTTGCTAAGGACATGAAACTCTTACTCCTGGGGCCGTAGCTATCTTGAAAAGGTAAGGACATTTTACCTTCAATTCAGTTGAATTCAACACAGGTTTCCTGTGCCAGGCATTCTGCCATGTGCTATAGAGGGTCTGAGAGGGGAATGACATGGCTCCTGGCCTGAGGACACTGACATTTATCACAGGAATGGGACCCTGCAAACAGCTGACAAAATACAAACAGAAATAACCAAATACAACCTCTTGTAGTTTGTAAATAAATACCTTTTCTCAGAGAGGCTGAGAAGAGTGCCTTGTCTCAGATTTGTGGTTGCTCTCATCTTTGGGTGAAGAGACCAGATTGTTAAATAGCACCTGTTGAACAATGAAATCTATTAAAAATACACAGTGTTTTGCACTTGCCCACCACAGGCTTTAAAATGCTTTTGCCACAATTTACGACAACAAAGGTAGAGGAACATAGAGAACCATGTGGGACTCTGACACCTCTTTTCCCAAAGGACAAGAATAAAGCTGTAACCATAATAACTATGCAACACCATGGAAACCATACAGAAAATCATGCAACCAAGAACATCTAAAGAGATTTGTTAGGACAGTAATTTCCTCAGTAATAATATGGCTTTTTTTCTTCAGTTAATCTGATCATGCAGCTTATAATTTCAAATTTCAAAACACTGTTTGGCTTTCCTAGTTTGGGTTTTGAGACGATATCCTTATTATATTAACTGAAAATTGAGAACTCACAGCCAAAACACATGCTTGTGAGGACTCTGGAGACAAACTACTTGAAATCTAGAGTGCCTTAAACTTTTAGAACCGTGGCGTCCAAAAGCATAATTTAATTATTTCTCTTCCTTATTGTTTTATTATAATCATCAAATGCTACAGTAAATAGTATAGTGGACAGATTCAGTGCTATGAGAATTGCACAATCTACTTTCAACAGCCTCTTCTGTTGTGAAGTTGACAGTTCAGTGAACACTTTGCCACTTAGGACTGACCTATTACTGAATCCTTTTGGAAAAAAGATATGATTTTTCTGCTTCTTTTAAAACTGGTGTAACCAACAGTCTACTGAGACAGAAATGAACTTTACTGAAGCAGCTCACTAAGGGGAGAGACCTTGCTTGGGTTAACCCAATCCAAGCAGCAGCGTCTGGTATCCAAAAGTCAGACCAGGGGTATGAGGTTTGTTTCTTTTCTATGGCAATACAGGGAAGGATGTTTTAACTGAGGAATTATTACACTTTCTTTTTTTTTTACATTTTTTAAATGTTTATTTATTTTTGAGAGAGAGCGCGTGCGCATGCACCCAAGAGAGGGAGGGGCAGAGAGAGAGACAGAGAGAGACAGAATCTGAAGTGGATTCTAAGCTCTGAGCTGTCAGCACAGAGCCCTACGCAGGGTTCGAACCCATGAACCATGGATCATGACCGGAGATGAAGTCAGATGCTCAACCAACTGAGCCACCCAGGTGCCCCAAGAATTATTCAACTTTTTATATAAAATGAAAATAAGATAAATAACTATGCCCCCCCTACCTATACTGTGTACATGCAACATAACCATGGATTTCCAGTCCTTTATCCCCGTGACTCCAGCTGAGCTCAGAGAGGGGTAAAGCTCAGTTAATAGCCCTGCTGGACTTTTCCAGGATCCTGGTTCTGTTTCTTCTCTTTTGTGTCACCCTTATGCTGCCCTATTCCATGGTAGCCTGTACGATGACACTTACCCAAATCAAGGTCCCAGATTCCCAGTGTGCATTTCTGGAGGCTCCAGATCCCTTTAAATAGGAAGTGCTCTCTATGCTACTTAAAGGCAGTCACTCTCTCCAATGCTATCTACTAAATGCCTTGTGATGACTAAGTTTTTTTTTTTTTCCAGGAAATGGCTCCTCATTCCACTCTCATGCCTTAAGACATTCTCTCTTTGAGTGCTTTCCAACCAGCTGCCTCCTAGTGTGGCTCATGCTATAGCGATGACCTGAAGGATTGTAACCTACTTCTGGCGGAATGAGTAACTTCCATATTGGCATTTGGGCTGAACACTCAGCCGAAACCAATATTCACTTCAGCTGCCGCAGTTCATTTGGCAGTATAACCAATTATTTCTTATGAATTGTGTCAGCTTTATTTGCTCCTGAAAAATTGGATATTATTGAGCAATATATGTTTGGAAAAGGATCTATGCTAGGAGTCATGGAGAAATAAGACAGTTCTAATTTTCAGGAAGTCACATCCACCTGGGGAACTGAAACAAGATGCACAAAATACTGCCTGTGCAGAATAAACCTTGCTATTCCTAAGAATTATGTCCTAAGACACCTCTGCCTCTCAAAAATCATATATCACATAATTTCCCTCATGAAGTATGGTCAAAAACATTTAAATGGCACCTTCAGACATAAATGATCTTCCCTAGGTCTAAAATTATATACAACGTAGCCTATTTCTGGGGAGGAATAATCACTTCCCTATAAACTCTTCAGCTGCTTCTCAATTCCATTACCAGCATCCACATGTTTTTCAGTGGAAAAGAATAACCTCAAAAGAAAATTTTAATAAGTACTAGAACTGCTGTATTTGCAAAGAACACAGTACCAGCCAAGACTGATCAACTAGGTTCTGTTATTAGCTACATGCGTCACTTCCATAACCAGCCTCACAGCTCTGAGAGTTTAAAGCAAAATCTCAGTCAAATTCAAATTATTATCCATCATGGGCCTCTGGGGTTGTTCACAAGTGATGGAAACTACATGTTCAACCTATGAATGCCAAGCACCAACTATCTATACTTTCTATCAATGGGCAGAATAGGTCAAAACTACTTATCCCAAGTGTATGGAAGAAGTGTTGGAGAGAACTTTCAGATGAGAGATGGAATTTGAGCTGAAATACAGGTAAAGTTAAATAAGTAGGGATGAGGAACACTGATGTGCTTACATGAAAAGATCTCTCTCGAGTCTCCTCCTGGAGTACAGAGGTCTGTGCCCTAAAATCCATTCTTGCTTGTGCCAAGACCATAATTCCCATGGGTGGCTCCCAGCCAATGACTGAGTCCAGCAAAGGAAACTAAGGTAGGCACAGACCTGGAAGGAACTCCTCTGAGGGACAACTTTGGATCCTTGCTGACCCTACCAAAACTTTGGCAGAAGGGCACTATAGTGTAAAGGCTTCTTTCTTTCCTTCCTGCAATCTCTCCCCATAGGGCTCAAACCTGCAATGAGGGGTCTGATGGCACTCCCTGCTCCTCCTGAACGCGCCCCCCCCCACCAGTAAATCTCTTCCTTGTCTAATCTCATTGTGGCATTTGCTTTCTGAGCAGTTGGACAAGCACAACTATATTCCAGGCTATTTATAAAATTGGAGAGAGAGTTTCTGCTTGTCACTATGATCCTAGGATTGCAGGGTGGGGACCACTACTGGTGTTCGGAGATGTGACCAAAGATGCAAATTGCTATACGCTGTATGCAACAGTCTCACCCAGTGAAGAACTTTTTCACATCTCTCACAATTTCTACATGTCTTGCCAGATATCCATTGACTAAACATCTGTTTAGAATTAGCCAAGCCTAGATCCTACCTCCATTTTAAATACAGACAAATGTATTTTTTGCTTGACTCTAACATATGCTGAATTTTCCAGGTATGCAGCTACCTTGTAAATCAAGGGAAGATCACTTTATGTTGTTGAGCATTTACCAAGAGGCACTCACCATTTCAGAGAAACTGCATCACCAATAACAATACTACTTAAGATAAATCAGTAGCCAAAATTAACACTGGTATCAATCTGCATTTGTAGCTTGGTGCTGAGTATTTAAACAGGTAACATTGTGATTTATACTTCATTTGTACGTCAAAATGGATATGTTCAAACACATGCTGTTTTACTGTTAAGTACTTTCCTTATATTTTTCTTTTTTCACATTTAGTTAAAGCATTTCATTGACTTTTGTCAATATAGGTACAGACAGGTTATTTAACACACTTGCATTTCAGGATACAACATGGGGTATTATTAATATCCATTATGGAAAAAAAAAGAGTGTTGTTCAGTCCAATATACTTTAGAACTTCTGATTCACAGTAAGAGGAAAACAAGAAGATTATTGGAAAGAAGGTCAGAAAGACATCTTTGGCAGGGTAGACACATATTTTCCATGTTCCTAGTTCTTTCAACCATCCCCCACTCCTGGCCTGACCTTGATGAATGAATCCTTTCCTGCAGGATCCCTGGTGCACTTCTCTATGATTCCATTACAGAACTTGAATCTTGGAGACCAACGGCAAATGGGCCATGGGACACCTGGGATACTGGGTTAAATACACTGCTCTTTTGGCTAAATAGCCCAAAGCTGTCAAGTTTATTCCAAGGACTCTATGCAGCTGTGTGCCGGCTTGCTGTGTGGAAGTGCAGTGGGCTTCCAATAGCTAGGATATGCTTCGTAAGATCAGAAGGTCTGGAAGCAATCAACTTGGCATAGACCAGTAACAGGTCTCGCTTTCTTTGAACCAGATGGCCACCAATCCCAGATGTTACCTTGGTCTCATTTACACATAATCCTCTGGGCTGTCAGTTTCTGTAGTCCATACCATGCTAGCAAAGCAAAGTTACACCTTGGGTTAAGGGCTATGACTAGATCGGAATAATTTCTTACAAGATAAGCAGAATACTTTATGTGTAATTCATCCCCTCAGGTTCCAATAAACATTTATAAAGTACCCAAAGGACACTGTACAGTTCTAGGCATTTCATAATAAGGGAACAGAATATAGGAAAGATTTGGTTTCTGCACTTTTGGTATGCAGCTTAGTAAACCCAAACCAAATGAGTATCAAAAACAATAAACCTTTACCCAGAGATGTCGCATATAATTAGGAGGAAAATTATTATCTCCCTGTCCTGAGATTTACTAATTCTGTTATTTCATAACAGATACACCCTCCATGCAGACACTTCAAAATGACATTCAGAGGAGCAAGCTCTCAACTTAAAGAAGAAGACATATTCAGCCTCCAGTTATGTCCCAGGGATCCTTTATCAATGTCCTGAAAGCTTGCTTATGTCTGTCTCCATTGCAACATTTTCTACCAAGAATTAGGTTCATGGATTTTGAGTCACCCTCCAGAAAAGACCACATAAATTGGCTGGTTATTTATGCTTGTGGCTATTCATCTTATTAACGATACAACTTGAATTTTATGAAATGTTGTGCTACTTGGCTTCATATGCAATTTGCATCAACATATAAACAAACACTTATTATACCTGTCTAACTATAGTTTGCAATGGGCATTAATATGTCTTCTAATTAAGTCTTTGCTCTTCATTTCCCTGGAGTTAAAAAGTCATAGTACTTTTTACATTTTTTATACCCAGGATCAGATATAGTGGCTCATTTGGCCTCATGAGACTTCATGGGTCTTCTCTATAAGGTCATACCTTCCTTCTTTTTCTCCTCTTATCTCTTGGCCACTAGAGGTATCTTCATCTGGTTGGGTTTATCTGACACTGTATACCTCTACATGGGCTATCAATTCTTTACATTTTTTTTTAATGTTTACTTATTTTTGAGAGAGACAGAGACAGAATGCGAGTGGGTTAGGGGCAGAGAGAGAGAGGAAGACACAGACTCCGAAACAGGCTCCAGGCTCCGAGCTGTCAGCACAGAGCCCAACGTGGGGCTTGAACTTACAGACCGTGAGATCTTGACCTAAGCAAAGTCAGACATTCAACCGACTGAGCTGCCCAGGTGCCCTGGGCTATCAATTCTTTATAAAAAGGGACTGTATCCATGATCTCATGTTTATTCCCATTTCCTCCTGGTAACTTACAGTGTTTTACAAAGAAGACAACCAAGCAGTGACAGACTTAAATTCTGGCCCAAAATGTAAAAAATCCAGGGCTGATTACATTACCCTCAGTTAACTGCTCATAGCCCATCCCCCATCTCTCTCTTGCTATCAAGAGAAAAATAGAGATTTGAGGTTTTTATCTTCATTAACTACTTTTTCTCAGCTAAAAACCTTCACTATTACCCACTCTTTCTTATATAATTTGGAAAAAGGATTTTCTTCCCCATAACAAGTCCGTCTACATTGTCTGTCTTATGAGGCCTGCACATCAAACAGGAGAGAAGAAGAAAACTGACATTTATCAAACATATACAGTGTGACACATATTGCCGTTAGTGTAAACATCTCATGGAAAAGGAAACCAGATCACCCAGTGGGAGTAACTTAACCAAGATCAATATCTGGTAAGTGGCAAACCAAATCTCTGACTTTACCGTTCCCTTTTTCGACTAATGCCTCAAAAGGAATGGGAAGGGAAATTCAGGTTTTGAAAAAGACAATGGTTATAGGAACAACTAACATTGTAAGCACCTACGCTGTGCCAGGTATTAAGTGATTTACTTACATGAATTAAGTCAATTCTAATAACCACCCACCCTAATCTGTTTCTTCATCTCTAAGACAGAAATGAGGAAGATAATAGGATGGACCCTACTGCACTATTTCTAATCCCCTTTTTGTAGGTAAAGGAACAAAGAAATCAAGTAACTCAGCTGCCTAGGGTCACATAGTTAATAAGTGGAGTGGTCAGAACTCAAATGCTGTTGCTCTGGTTCCAGGGTCCATGTGCTCAACACTGTGCTCTATTTAACATCTGGGAAGAGGGAGGGAAGTGGTGAGTGGTGGTGAATGTTCCGTTAAAAGGGGGTATTAGGGGCGCCTGGGTGGCGCAGTCGGTTAAGCGTCCGACTTCAGCCAGGTCACGATCTCGCGGTCCCGGAGTTCAAGCCCCGCATCGGGCTCTGGGCTGATGGCTCAGAGCCTGGAGCCTGTTTCCGATTCTGTGTCTCCCTCTCTCTCTGCCCCTCCCCCGTTCATGCTCTGTCTCTCTCTGTCCCAAAAATAAATAAACGTTCAAAAAAAAAAAAAAATTAAAAAAAAAAAAAAAGAAATTGCATACTGCAGTTTAAAAAAAAAAGGGGGTATTAAAAGAAATACAATGAATTTTAACTTGTTGCACATAAAATTCATTAACAATTGGTGTTGGGAGGGCGCCTGGGTGGCTCAATTAAGCATCCAACAGAGTTTCGGTTCACGGCATGATCTCATGCTTTGTGAGTTCGAGCCCCATATCAGGCTCTGCAAGGACAGAGCACAGTCTGCTTGGGATTCTCTCTCCCTCTCTCTCTCTCTGCCCTTCCCCCATGCTCACTCACGTTTGCTCACTTGCTCGCTCTCTCTCTCTCTCTCAAAATAAATAAAGTTAAAAAAATTTCTTTTAATTATTGTTGTTGGCTGTGTGTATTGTAGTGATACATTAGAGTCCTGTCATAATGTTAGTATCTGGGGACAAAGAGTTATGTTATAGATTTTTTTTCTTCCTCTAGGAAAATCATTTATTCATTGCTATGCATATAGGGGCATAATTTAACCCCAAATATTTCTGACTGTGCAGAGTGTCTGGTCTCTTCTCATGGGGACCTGCTAGACAACATACTCAAGACTGACATCACCTTACATTTTGACTGAAAGGTTGTGCCTTGTGGTTGCAGGGTGTTTGGTAGAAGGATCACTGAACCTGAAGTAGCCTTGAATTCTCATTCTGAACCATGAAGGCTCCTTTTCAGAAAACACTAGTCACCACTTCTACTCTTATTCCTCTATTGTTATGTTCCTTAAGATGTATTCTTCCTGCTACCTACCATCTCATTCTGACTATAGTTAAGTAAATCAGAAAATCCACTCAAGGGATTTTAGATAGAGCCAGGATGGAAGTGTGGCACAGCTCCAATGAAACAGAAAAAATTGGGGCTCCTGGGTGGCTCAGTCAGTTGACTATCCAACTCTTGATTTCAGCTGGGTGTGGAGCCTGCTTAAGATTCTTTCTCTCCCTCTTCCTCTGCCCCTCCCCTGCTCATGCTCTCTCTTAAATAAATAAACAAACAAATAAATACGATAAAATAAAATAAAATAAAAAACTACTTTATCCATTATTATTTTTTAACATTAAAGTTGTTCTTTTCTTAGCATAAAACATTCCATAAGCCTTCTCAGCCTCTTTGTTGGAATATAATAGACTAATTAGAAGCTACACGCCCTTAAGCTATTCCTATATAAATTCAGCATTCTTAAAACTAGTTTCGGGAATGATATCTTTGATGATCCCTAGTCTTCACATTTAGTTCAACTCATAAAATGTATGTTTTTCCAAATGATCTCATCCAGACCTATGGTTTTTCTACCATTTAGACACAGCTAATCCCAGACATGTCCTTAAAACTCCCTGAATACTCAGTCCCCAAGAATTGGGTAACTTGTACATACTGCCTCCATCAATACTCAGAACCTGTGGTTCCGTGTGCCTGAGCAGGGATCCCACTTCTGACTGATTCAAGTTGGCACTGAAGTTTTCCATTTAGTATTGAACCCTAATTCAGGGTCAATACTTAAGTAGTTGTGGGATTAATCAAATGAAAGATTTGCTTGGCAACAATATGCTCCATAAAGTGCGAGTGGCTACTTGTTTTTTCCTCCAAATTAGTGAGGTAATGTCTATAACACAAAAGCATCCCAAGAAAGATTGTGAAGTACATAATCTTCAGAATTTGATGATCTCAGAATTCACTTACAGAGTGAGTAGGTAACATTTTGGAACAGAAGAGCATCCTTCTTGCTGGAGAGTTGTAGATTGTTTCCCAGAAATACATTTGTTCCATATTGTCCTCCTCTTAAAAAATAATCTGCCAGCGCAAATATTCTGTCTTCATGGATGTAAAGCTCTACATGGTGTCATAATGTGGTTGGTTTTACACACAGGTCTGGGAAGTGACTCTCCAAGAGTATGATGTTGAGGCTTTGCAATGAGTACCTTGTTCAAAACCTTGCATTAGAATAAGTCTCCCCCTGCGAATATGCCTGGGAAGGATAGGACGTGAGCTACTCCTAAAGCAATCTTTCTTTCTCGAGAAGTAGGTTTTAATAGAGGACAGAGAGTAGGTACAAGCATTTAGCACCTGGAAAAAGGAAGGACAGTCCTGAAGAGGATGGTAGGGCTTTGATGAAACTGAAGACAACAGATTTCAAGGAGGAAGTTCCCCTGCATAGTAGAGTAACAGTGGATGGATTCAGGAATGAGGTATCTTGGGAAATCTTGAGTTTTTCACTAAATAATTTGGCTACTCTAGGCACATTGCCTGACTTCTCTGGTCTTCAGTTTCCTCATCTGTTAAATTATTGGGGTGATAAGATGTTAACTTATGTCCCTTTCACTCCACTCTTCCCTGATCTGACCTCCCAGTTTTGCCTTGGGCGACAATGCAGAAAATTTAACAGCTTGATTCAACCCTGGTTTCCTCGTCCCAGTGGAAGCTTGTCAGAACATGGGCTTGGGAAGCCATTACTGGCATTGAACTGAAGGATCCAAGATAGGTGAGAAAAATTCGTCTACATTCTCCAGCTTACAGGCCAGTCAGCTGGCCTCCCTGCCCTGAAAAGTGTAACAGGATATCTGAGGTTTAATTAGTGGCTTTACAATAGCCTTACAAGAAGCCCATGCAGTGTTTGATTCCTTAAGCCAATACAAACTTGAGCTGAATCACATCTTATTCCAGATTCAATTTCTTTTCTTGTTGCTAACATACACGGAGTAAATACATAAGGTTGATGTTGTAAGACTACAAAGGTGGGGGTGGAGGCAAAGATAGTAATTCCCTAATTCCTCGCTATTTGTGGGGTTCCCTTTGCCCAGACTTGCTGGTGTTGAAGCGTATCACATACAGGAAACAGAGAGGGAATGTGGCCCATTTGGAAGGAGCTTCACTAGCAGTATGTTGGAGGTATGCTTCATGGTAACCACAGAGCACTGAGAGTGAGAACTCTTCTTGATGTGGGGGATTTAAGCCACGAGCCTCTGTCACGGCTCCATGTCTGTTCAGTCACCTGGCCCATGGTTTTGACCCACACAGGAAGAAGCAGCTCCTCTGGACGTGTGAAACATACTAGTGGCCACATGTTGGGCAACCACTTAAT
This sequence comes from Prionailurus bengalensis, assembly GCF_016509475.1. NCBI lineage: Eukaryota > Metazoa > Chordata > Mammalia > Carnivora > Felidae > Prionailurus > Prionailurus bengalensis. The sequence goes on from NC_057359.1 coordinate 9,667,602, forward strand.
TGATGTCTGTTTGACACAACAGCCTTATGGAAATACACGTACAATACTGCACGCTTATTTCCAGGATTTAACTTACCGCTGCTGAAGTCTTAGCCCCAAATGCAATTTTAAAGTTTTTCATGCCCAGAGAAGAATTATGGAGAAGGGGTGAGGGGGCAACTGTCGCCAAGACACTTGGGTTATGGGAGTGCATGGCCATGTCTGAAATCCCAGAGCTGACTGGCTAAGGGTTATGTTGCCCTTCTTGAAAGAGTGTGATATCGGTGGCTGGGGAGTCATAGCTCATAAGATGTGGGCATTTGGAACAGGGCCCTTCCTGCCATGTTGGGCCTCATGCCCCTGACCTACTCTAAGCAGCACTTAATGTGTGTACATTTGCAGAAGCACGTGTGGAAGGTACTGGGGGAAATTCCAATTACTTGCTGTTTCTGCTGTGCTGTGTCCTGTCTTTTCTTCAATGGAAACACACTGTGGGAATGGATGCTTTAAACAGCAGCTGGCACAAATATTTGCTGCGTTATTCTCCGCCTCCCTTCTAGTGTTCCTCCATAATATCCTGGAAATTGCTTTCACTGATTTCAACTGTGCACGTGTACACCATTCCATTTATGTTTTATCCCCATGCATGGTATTATCTTTCTCTCCAAATAGAGAGTTGCTTTCTTCTCTCTTCTGCCATGTCTTCTCTTCCTCAAAGTTAAAGACACAGCTTTTGCAAAAACTCCTGATCTTGGTGAGCATTTCTAGAACCAGCAGCCTCTCTGGGGGAGACTCCATTTATAAAAGCCTTCTAGGACCCCTTCATGCCATCTCTCTGCCCCAACTCCCATAACCCACAAGATATATACAAGATCTTAATCATGGCCCACATGGGTCTCCATGACCGGCCCTTGCCTACCTCTTCAGATTCCAAATTCATCAAGTACAGGGTTACTCACAACCTGCCACTGCCTGCTCAGATCTGGCATCAAGCTGCTTTCTGTTTTCATACAATCACTTCTGTTTCACAGAGCCAAGCCATGAACCTCACTGTTCTTGCTGCCTGGCTTGAGCCGTCTGTCCTTGTCCACCTGAGAAATCCTCTTTGTGCTTCAGACTCCATTCAAGGTCTCCTCCTGTCTGTAGTCTTTACTAAACTTCCCCAGAATGGGGCAGATCCAGGTATTGCGGAACCCAAAGGATGAATAATTATGGGAAGAATATTCCTTAATAAAAGAATACAAAACAGACATTCACTGATTACAGTTAAAATACCTCACTTTTGCAGAATTTACAGAAACATGATGACTAGGGTCCCTCTAGAGCTTAGGAAGGCTTCTGTATAAGCAGGACCATGACTCTTAAGCATCGTTAACTTCTCAGGAAACCCACCCCTGAGAGACTTGACCACTCCCTTCCTTGGTTTGTAGTGTTCTCTATACTTACTTCAGTTATACAGCATTTATCAAAGAACCATTAACTAATTACTTTAAAAACTTCCCAGTACTAAATGTGAGCTGTGACCATTTCTGGAAGCTTCAATTTCTGGAAGCCCAATACCCAATAGGTGGTCTTTAACTGTTTTAACACTGAGGATGTATTACTTGAAAGCATAAAAATCCAGGGAGTCTCAATAAATTGAACGGCTGGATTTTGCTATGGAGATAGACTTCCCAAATGCCAAGACGGGAGATGAAGAATTGCTGTAGCTGTCAGGAGAGGGACTTTGAGATAAGTCCTGAAGTCTGGGTGGCCCTGGCACCCTGACTTTGGAAGCTGGTATTCTGTCACTAACCTGGTCAGCTGCCTCTCTGTATCTGCTTCTAGAATCCCTGCAACCCACTAGCAAATTTCCATAGTATCTAGGTTCAAGTCTCCAATGACAGAATTTAATCATCTCAACCCAGACCACTGTCATTCTTCCCTCCTTCTCCCAACCTGGATGAGAGAGGCATGTGGCTTTACAAAACATTCTGAAGAAATATTCACCATACCTTTTAAATCTGAACATGTGCATAAGCTAGTACCGAGCAATTCCACCCCTAACTCTAGATATATATACACCCAACAGGAATATGTACACCTGTTCACAAGAAGACTTGGACTAGAATGATCATAGTATTCTAGTGGTACTAACTCCAAAATGAAAAACTAACTAATTGCCCATCAACAACTGATACACAAATTATGATATACAATACGAGGTAGCAAAGAGAATGAGTATTTAACAAGTACAAACGGTGATATGGATGAATCTCATATATGTAACACTGAGCTAGAGAAGCCACAGACAGAAGAATTCAGCCTGTATAGTTCCATTTGTATAAAGTATAAAAACAGATAAAATTCATCTATGGTGCGAAAAGTCATGACAGTAGTTGGTCTGGGGGTAGAGACATTGATTGGAAATGAACATAAAGGAAACTGCTAAGATGCTGATAAATATTGTGTTTCTTGATCTGTGTGCTCATTGCTACAAGGTGGTGTTCAGCTTGCGAAAACCAACCGAGCAACATGCCAATGTATACTTATCTGTATGTATATTATAATTGAATGAAAAATTTAGATTTTTTTCATTTAAGCAACTATTAATTTCTCTACAAAACAGAGGGAATGACAACTCTGCCCTCTAGTTCAGACCTGGGGAAATTTTCATTCCATCAAGGACTATTAATCCAAAGAATAAAATCATGACTCTCCTAAGTGGAGGGAAAATTAGTTTTTTTAAAAGAAACATTCATGTAATGGATAGAGCATTATATTTAATATTCACAAGATCTGAGTTTGATTCCTAATTCCAACAATCACTATCTGTATCACAAGATCTAAGTTAATTCTGCTCACTTCACAGATAAATCCTGGCTTTACAGAGATTAGTGATGACCTCCCCATGGTCTTAGAGAAATACTCTAAATACCAAATCAAATCAAACACTGCAGATAAATCTGCTTGTAAACCACACAGTGCTATGGATGTACAAAGTATCGACTTTTAGAATTAAAAAGAAACATAAAATAATGCAGTGGGAAAAAATAATTTTTAACGAAAAACAAAATAGACCAAAAACCCACGTACTGGTTTTTTTTTTTTTTTTTTTTTTTTAAATTTTTTTTTCAATGTTTATTTATTTTTGGGACAGAGAGAGACAGAGCATGAACGGGGGAGGGGCAGAGAGAGGGAGACACAGAATCGGAATCAGGCTCCAGGCTCTGAGCCATCAGCCCAGAGCCTGACGCGGGGCTCGAACTCACAGACCGCGAGATCGTGACCTGGCTGAAGTCGGACGCTTAACCGACTGCGCCACCCAGGCGCCCCCCACGTACTGGTTTTAAGCCAAGGAATCCTGCTTCAGGTCGAGAGCACGGCATGCTCTACTAAACAAACAAATTATTGTCAAGAGGTTCTTAACAGCAAGTGTTCAAGATCAAATCAAATTCTATGAATCAGGAGCAAAAGTAAACATCTTAAAGTTTCGATTCTAGGAATTAATAAGAAACCAGGCTGAGGTATTTGTCCTAAATAATTTTTCCAGACAACTAAAACATTAGACAGGTGGTATGAAAACTTCTTTACGATTTGGCCATTTTTTATAGAAAAGTTTTAAAGCAAATATTTTTTTAAGAAAGATAACACACAATCAGGAAAGTGCACACAGTGCTAACGTACATCTTGATGGATTATCATAAAGCAAACGTGGATGTACCCACCGATGGGGTCAATAAAGGGAATATTGCCAACATCCCAGAAAATCACTCCTGCTGCCTTCCAAAGCCCCATTCTCTCCCTGAAAGAACAATGGCTAATAAGGGTATCATAGCAACGACATCTTCCCTTTAAAGTTGCAGGATCTATTCAGGCCCTTCCCACTTAGTATGTTGTGGACATCTTTCTATGCTAATAAATTCATCACTGCATCTAATGACCCTATTTTTAAAAGAGGCACCTGAATATATTTTTTTAACCGCTCAGATATTAACTGTCTATGTGTCATCCATATTAATGAGACTGTTTTACTGTGCAGGGCCCTGTGATTCTCCCGGGTGCCAGTCATTTAGATAAGCAAGGCTATTGGCCCCCAGTTAAATGGCCTTAGACCTCCAAATACTCCTGCTCACTTCCTCTGGGTTCTTTGTTGGTAGGCATCTTTCACGGGGAGATTTACTTTCTTGCAATTCTTACACTTGCAAACTTACTTCACTTTCAGGGCCTCTCCCTACATCAAAATATGGGCTCCAGGGTCTATTTTCCTTAGTTAAAATCCTGGACAAAAGAACAAACACACAAAACCAAGTCTTCTTTCCAGCCCATGGAGAAAAATTACCAGGAGTTGGTACAAATTCCTAAACAAATTAAGTTTTGGATTCTGGAGGTGTAAGGGCCCCCAGATCTCCAAATGCACCAGAAACAGGTGTTTCTGTTGGTGCTGTGCCCACGAACCAGCATTTGGTAACCAACCCAGGCACAAGCCTCACTCAGCTTTCCGTCAGTTCACACGTGCAACACGTAGATGCACCACATGCCCCTCAACACGGGCACAAGCATGCACACGCTCAGTAAAATGAAGAGCTCTTTAACAATCTAGGAATTAAGAGGTAAAGTTTACCTATTCTGATTCTAGTGTTTCCATATGTTGGGATTTACTGTGGGTGAAAAATACTGTGAAGGTCACAGGACAGTATTTTCCTGAAACTGAATAGACGGCATTTAAAATTCACATGTTTCCTGAATTCACTAATTTTTAATATTTCAGTCTTTCAGGATTTCTAAAGAGTAGGAGGAATTCAAAGAAGGGAGGAGGAGGAAGAGAAGGAGAAAGAGAGGAGAAGGGGGGAGAGAAAGGAAAAGAAGAAAATAATGCTGGAAATCTCAACAGTATCAGACATTACTACTAATATTTGGTTCCCAGCCCTTATAAGTACCTGCCGATGAAGGGACAGTGACATACGCCATCTATTTAATAATCAAACAATTACGTATTGGAAATCTATAATTCTAGGTGCTGTGAAAGGTGCTAAGGAAAGTATGAATAAGATAGACACAGTCCTTGCCTGCATGCAGCTTAAAATCTGAGGGGGACTGGGGCATGTGGGTGGCTCAGTCAGTTAAATGTCTGACTCTTGATTTCAGCTCAGGTCATGATCTCACAGTTCATGGGTTCAAGCCCCCCATCAGGTTCTGTGTGGACAGTGCAGAGCCTGCTTGGGACCCCCTCTCTCTCCCTGTATTTCTGCCCCCACCCCCCTCCCCACCCCCACTCATGCACACTGCTCTCTAAATAAATAAGTAAATAAATGTAAAAAAAAAAAACACAAAAAAACAAAAAAAAACAAAACACACACACACACAAAACCCTGATAGGACTGTGTAACACTTCGGAACAAAGGAAGCAAAAGTCTCATTGTGCTTTGCTCTTATGTTCTTTGCACTGCAAAGATTGGTTCTAAATGTACCAAAAGTCAAATGGTTAATGATAAAGGAGAGTGCCTTTAAAGGACTATCAGGTAAGGAATTGTAAACTGTATCAAAATGAAAAAAGACTACATGAACTGTAACAGGTTAGCCCAGGGGGAAAAAAAATGAACCAAGGACAGGTTTAGAGAGGTGTCTTCACATATTTGAAGGAAAAACCTGCAAAAGCAGGAATGGATGCCTTTTGTCTCTCCACAATATGAGAACCAAGATGGACAGGAGAAACCGGCAAGGACACAGAACAGAGGCCACCCCACCCTACCCCCCAAAATTTGCTTTTTGAGAATTTATGCAGGAAAGAAATGAAATGACTGCTTTTACACATTATGAAGTTCTAATTAACGAAGTGTTGAATGGAGGCTGGGGGCCCTCTGTCAGAGGAAGATTCTTGCACTTCAGTGAAAAATCAAAGTCAAAGTTTCCATCCATATCCAAGGTTCTGTGATGCCATAAAATAAAATGAATAAGTGAATTAAAACAATCTCACTTATAAAAAGTTTTGCCCTGATTTTTTTGAATTTACAAAGAATAATCTCACTACTCTGCTTAATCTTCATCAAACCTTTTGACTAAGAACACAAAATACAGAGTTTTCTAGAAGACACTGGATTTGCTTACAAAGTTGTAAACTCATAGACTATAGGCTGAATTCCGGCTTGTAGACAGGTTTTGTTTAGCTGATGCAGGGTTTTACAGCTTGAATTTGAATTTCCTTTAGGCAGTACATTGCATTCTGTTACAAACCCCAATCTTCCTATTAAACTTCATCTATCCACTTTATCCCTCCTCTTTCCCAGTGACAGCACCAGAAAGGGTAATCTTGATCTACAGTGAGCTGACTGGGAAGAGGAAGATCAAAAATATAAGAGTGAGCCATATACTAACTGGTCAAAGAGGCACTTGTCTCTTGGAAATTCCAGTGTGTCAGCTGGCTTCTGAAATTACCAAAAATGAGACGGGTCCATTCCGATGTGTCCTTGGGAATTTCTGCTAGATAAGGCAATTACAGGTAACCCGTAGCAAATTTCTGAGTAGGAGAGAGACCAGAAGGAGGAGACTGCCATTGTAGGCTGGATTTAAGTTTAAATTAAGACAGGGTACTGAGAAACCTAGAACATATGTCCCTGATACAACTCAACTTTGTTTGAAAACCTCATGAGCTTTAAGCCTTACATGCAGAAATCAGAGTTACCACATGAACAGTTGGCCTGGCTTGTGCCTATTTTCTTTTTTTTCTTTTTAATTTTTTTAATGTTTATTTATTTTTGAGAGAGACAGAGCATGAGCAAGGGTGGGGCAGAGAGAGAGAGTAAGACACAGAATCCGAAGCAGGCTCCACACTGTCAGCACAGAGGCCAATGTGGGACTTGATCCCATGAACTGTGAGATCATGACCTGACTTGAAATAAAGATGCTTAGCCAACTGAGCCACCCAGGCACCCCAAAAGACATATTCCTTAGGGGAAATATTAGTGATATGGCCTTAGGAACATTTGAGTATGAAACTGATTATATAGTAATATATCTTGTATATTATACAAGATACAAAGAGTGATTATTTTTGATATGTTATTTGTAGTATTTCTATAATCAATACATGTTTTTTTATAATTGAGGTTTATATTAACTGGTATGTGTTATTTTGACTTTTAGAAAAAAAAATCTATATTTGAAAACTGTTTTTTTTTTTCTAAATTTTTTTTCAACATTTATTTATTTTTGGGACAGAGAGAGACAGAGCATGAACGGGGGAGGGGCAGAGAGAGAGGGAGACACAGAATCGGAAACAGGCTCCAGGCTCTGAGCCATCAGCCCAGAGCCCGACGCGGGGCTCGAACTCACGGGCCGCGAGATTGTGACCTGGCTGAAGTCAGATGCTTAACCGACTGCGCCACCCAGGCGCCCCTGAAAACTGTTTTTAATAGAATTATTTACCATCTAATAGTCAAGTAATATAAATATTTTTTCAATGTTTATTTTTGGGAGAGAGAATGAGTGGAGGAGGGGCAGAGAGAGAGGGAGACAGAGGATCTGAAGTGGGCTCCGTGCTAACATCAGAGAGCCCGACGTGGGGGTAGAACTCACAAAACATAAGATCATGACCTGAGCCAAAGTCAGATGCTTACCCGACTGAGCTACTCAGATGCCCCTAAAGATTTCAAAATAATATAATTTTTATAATTTTTGATCATTTTAATCTCAAGTGAATCCAATTTGAACAATAAATTTTATGGCCACCCTCATAAAAGTTTTCTTTTTAGGAGAAATTAACAGCAGTTCAGGAGCTTTGAGCTGTCATATGCCTAACTTCATGGAAAATTTGTTGGGGCTGAAAGATACCCTGATGCAGGACAGGGTCAGTTCTGCAAAGGAAAATGACACAAGTTTTGCTGGGGAAGTGACTCTAAATGTCAATATTGACCACTAAAAAAAAAAAAGGAAAGGAAAAAGAAAGTCAAACATTTGAGTTAAAGGATATGGATTCTTTCCTAACAGAGATGGGTTATGGCCTGTGATCTCAGACAAATCACTGAGTTTCTCTGAGCTTCAGTTTTTCCCTGCACAAAATGAGGATAGTACCAATAACTTATGTCTCAGGAGTGGCAGGAAAAGTACATCTGAAAGTGTTTGGAAAACCAGGGAGTGATAGGCCATCTTTCACTCTGAGGACAATCTGCAGAAGCAGGATCAGAGCTTCAAGAATCAAGTAAGGAAGAGCTCTTGAAACAGCTTCTGGCTGCCTGGGGTGGATCACACAATAAAGGGAGGGAGTGGGCAAGGAGAATGTCTAGGATTTGGTCAACGCTTCTAACTGGTTTGGTGTCTAACTTTATGGCAATGCTGGTCATTTTTTGCTAAGCCAACAGGTAGAAGACACAGCAGCCTTCCACATCCACTTATGCATGATTTTTCAGTTATTCTTTGTTCACCTCTCCACCCTACACAGCTGAGCTGTCCCTCATCCCTAGCCTTTGAACTACAGAACCCTACGCCACCACTGTGTCACTAAAATGCCCCTGTGTGACAACGTGTTCCTTCTCCCTCCTCTAGGACATGCGTCTACCCCAAGATGGCAGATACTGGCAGACCCCACCAAGAGAGATCACCCACCATGATGCAGACCAGCTACTGACTGGCTTGGCCTTATTCTTGTGATAGATTCCCATCTACATAGGTGTCTTGCGTCCCAGGCCACCACAGTAATTTCTATGAAAATGGTAACGTGAGCTCTGTTTGTTCCCAAGGATTAAATTGTAGAGGCATGATGTTAAATCTTCACTGGTTAAATATAATCATGTTCCAGTGTTGATTTATCGGTGTTTCAAAGTGTTGGGATTTACAAGTGGTTACATTTGCCGTGCGCCTTGCACTCTCACTTTTCAATCCTAACTAACCCTCTATTACGATCCCCATGTCTAGCACCAGATCCGCTGAGGCCTCCAACCAGATTCCCTTCCCTATGCCCTGCCAGTCTCTTGTGATTCTCTTAGTAGATGGAGTCATTCTGGCACTGGAATTCATTCTTCCTCCAAAGCTCATTTCCACAACAACCTGCTAAAGATTCACACAAAAAGAAACAAACAAGCAAGGAAACAAACAATAAATCACCACCTCCAGTGGCTTGACCATGGCCTAAGTGAGAAAAAAGGGTGGAAAAGTGCTTCACCTTTATTTACAAATCCAGAGGTAAAAACAATTCAGAATACTTGAAACCTCCGGTCTTGGAGTCCAACAAATTCAGTTCAAACCTGTTCTAATTTCTACTAGTTTATGACTTTGCATGAGTCACTTTCCTTTCCTGGACCTCAACTTCCTATCTGTCAAATGAGAATTCCTATCTATAGCTATGTCATCAGGTACATAGGATCAACTGAGAATACATGTAAAGGACCTAGGACAGAGCCTGTACAACTTAAATCCTCAAGCAAAGTACTCAGTAATTATTATTACAAAGTACCTAATCCACTCAAATGAAGTATTATAAATTATACAATTCACTGAGGCCCCTGAGAAGGTAAATAACTTAGAACCATGCACTACGATTCTGAATTAAGGGCAGAGCATC